>NC_041383.1:678446086-678519628 GCF_002162155.2 Triticum dicoccoides | reverse complement strand
TGGAGGGATGGATGAATAGTAGACAGTGAAGGGGTGGCCATGGAGGGGTGGTTGAACAGGACCCCGTGGTGTGGAGGGCTGGATGAACAGTAGATGGTGGAGGGCTGGATGAACAGTAGAAGGTGGAGGGGTGGTTGAACAGTAGCCGGTGGAGTAGCGTGCCGCGGAGGCTGGATGAACAGGAGCCCGTGGAGGCTGGAGGAGGTCGACGGTGAAGATGAACAATATCCCGTGGAGTCCCGTTTTGCGGTACGCCACACCCCTCCTGACGAACAGGACCCCCGTTTCGACCGTAGGAGGTCCGATTCGTCTGTTTTGCGGTACGCCACACCCCTCCCGATCAACAGGACCCCCGTTTCGACCGTAGGAGGTCTATTTCCTCCATTTTGTGATACGCTAGGCCCCTCCCGATCAACAGGATCCCGTTTCGAACGTGGCTGGTCGAACACAGGGCCGTTTCCTCCGTTGTGCGGTACACCAGGCCTCATTTTCCATCGCCTGTTTCGTCCAAGCCCTCCCGATGAACACGACCACACATTCCGTTCTGACCTAGCCGGTTGGCTCCCCATGAACAGGATGACGACGCTGTTTCTCCGTTCCGACCCAGCCATGTACGTATGCACGAGTAGGCGTTCGAGACCCTGCCCGTATGTACGTACATGGCCGTATTTTCTTTCTTGCACCCTCGCCGTTGTACGTACGTGTACATGCTATGTGCGCGCCTCTACTACGACACGTGCACGCCTCTACATCGACTAGTATGTACGTACACATTCACGACCAGAATGACAACGCTACGTACACTTCAACCAGGTGGGTCCCGACTGTCAGACACTTCCTTGCCTGCGAAGTTGTAGCTGGTGGGTCCCAGCAGTCAGGGGGCGAATGTTTTTTTGCCTGGAGGCACTTCCTTGCGTGCGAATATGTAGCTGGTGGGTCCCAGCAGTCAGGGGGGCGAATCATTTTTTTTGCCCGAACGCACTTCCTTGCGTGCGAAGGTGTCGCTGGTGGGTCCCAGCGGTCAGGGGGGGTGAATCGTTTTGTTTTTTTTGCCCGGACGCACTTCCTTGCATGCGAAGATGTAGCTAGTGGGTCCCAGCAGTCAGGGGGAAACATTTTTTTCGCGAAACACAGTGGCTCGTCCGGTGGGTCCCAGCTGTCAGGTGGAGGAATCATTATTTTCCCTGTAATAAGGTGGCACTTCCTTCCTGCGGTCGTGGACCCAGCTGTCAGCCTCTCCACGTACAGTCCACGTCCGATGGAAGTCGTTCCTTGACCACGTTGACTACGCCGCGCCGAGAGCACCAGGGCGGTGGTGAAGGAAATATGCCCTAGAGGCAATAATAAAGTTATTATTTATTTCCTCATATCATGATAAATGTTTATTATTCATGCTAGAATTGTATTAACCGGAAACATGATACATGTGTGAATACATAGACAAACATATAGTCACTAGTATGCCTCTACTTGACTAGCTCATTAATCAAAGATGGTTATGTTTCCTAACCATAGACATGTGTTGTCATTTGATTAATGGGATCACATCATTAGAAAGAATGATGTGATTGACATGACCCATTCCGTTAGCCTAGCACTTGATCGTTTAGTATATTGCTATTGCTTTCTTCATGACTTATACATGTTCTGTAACTATGAGATTATGCAACTCCCATTTACCGGAGGAACACTTTGGGTGCTACCAAACGTCACAACGTAACTGGGTGATTATAAAGGAGTACTACAGGTGTCTCCAAAGGTACATGTTGGGTTGGCGTATTTCAAGATTAGGTTTTTGTCACTCCGATTGTCGGAGAGGTATCTCTGGGCCCTCTCGATAATGCACATCACTATAAGCCTTGCAAGCAATGTTGCTAATGAGTTAGTTACGGAATGATGCATTACGTAACGAGTAAAGAGACTTGCCAGTAACGAGATTGAACTAGGTATTGGATACCGACGATCGAATCTCGGGCAAGTAACATACCGATGACAAAGGGAACAACGTATGTTGTTTTGCGGTTTGACCGATAAAGATCTTCATAGAATACGTAGGAGCCAATATGAGCATCCAGGTTCCGCTATTGGTTATTGACCGAGAATAGTTCTAGGTCATGTCTACATAGTTCTCAAACCCGTAGGGTCCGCACGCTTAACGTTACGATGACAGTGTTATTATGATTTTATAAGTTTTGATGTACCGAAGGTTGTTCGGAATCCCGGATGTGATCACGGACATGACGAGGAGTCTCGAAATGGTCGAGACATAAAGATTGATATATTTGAAGCCTATATTTGGATATCGGAATGGTTCCGGGTGAAATCGGGATTTTACCGGAACACCGGGGGGGTTACCGGAACCCTCCCGGGGGTTAATGGGCCTTAGTGGGCCATGAGGGAGAAGAAGAGGGCCGGCCAGGGCAGGTTGCACGCCCCCTCCCCCTAGTCCGAATAGGACAAGGAGGGGGGGGCGGCGTCCCCCTTTCCTCTTTCCTCTCCCCCCTTTCCTTCTCCACCAAGGCAAGAGGGGGGAGTCCTACTCCCGATGGGAGTAGGACTCCTCCAGGCGCACCCCTAGGGGGCCAGCCGCACCTCCCCCCTCCATCCTTTATATACGGGGGCAGGGGGGCACCCTGGGACACACAAGTTGATCTACATGATCGTTCCTTAGCCGTGTGCGGTGCCCCCCTCCACCATATTCCACCTCGGCCATATCGTCGCGGAGTTTAGGCGAAGCCCTGCGTCGGTAGAACATCATCATCGTCACCACGCCGTCGTGCTGACGGAACTCATCCCCGACACTTTGCTGGATCATAGTACGGGGATCATCATCGAGCTGAACGTGTGCTGAACTTGGAGGTGTCGTACGTTCGGTACTTGGATCGGTCGGATCATGAAGACTTACGACTACATCAACCGCGTTGTCATAACACTTCCGCTTACGGTCTACGAGGGTACGTGGACATTACTCTCCCCTCTCGTTGCTATGCATCACCATGATCTTGCGTGTGCGTAGGGATTTTTTTGAAATTACTACGTTCCCCAACAGTGGCATCAGAGCTAGGTTTTATGCGTAGATGTCATATGCACGAGTAGAACACAAGTGAGTTGTGGGCGATACAAGTCATACTGCTTACCAGCATGTCATACTTTGGCTCAGCGGTATTGTGAGATGAAGTGGCCCAGACCGACATTACGCGTACGCTTACGCGAGGCTGGTTTCACCGTTACGAGCACTCGTGCTTAAAGGTGACTGGTGGGTGTCTGTCTCTCTCACTTTAGTTGAACCGAGTGTGACTATGCCCGGTCCTTGCGAAGGTTAAAACAACACTAACTTGACGAACTATCATTGTGGTTTTGATGCGTAGGTAAGAATGGTTCTTGCTCAGCCCGTAGCAGCCACGTAAAATTTGCAACAACAAAGTAGAGGACGTCTAACTTGTTTTGGCAGGGCATGTTGTGATGTGATATGGTCAAGACGTGATGTGATATAAGTTGTTGTATGAGATGATCATGTTTTGTTGAAGTTATTGGCAACTGGCAGAAGCCCTATGGTTGTCTCTTTGTTGCATAAGATGCAAGTGCCAAATAATTGCTTTACTTTATCGCTATACGATAGCAATAGTTGCAAGAGCAATAGTTGGCGAGGCGACCATGTGACGACACATTGATATAGATCAAGATGATGAAGATCATGGTGTCGTGCCGGTGACGATAGAGATCATGACAGTACTTTGGAGATGGAGATCAAAGGCGCAAGATGATCATGGCCATATCATGTCACATATTTTGATTGCATATGATGTTTATCTGTTATACATCTTATTTTGCTTAGTTCGGCGGTAGCATTTTAAGATGATCTCTCACTAATTATCAAGAAGTGTTCTCCCTGAGTATGCACCGTTGCGAAAGTTCTTCGTGCTGAGACACCACGTGATGATCGGGTGTGATAGGCTCTACGTTCAAATACAACGAGTGCAAAACAGTTGCACACGCGGAATACTCAGGTTAAACTTGACGAGCCTAGCATATAACAGATATGGCCTCGGAACACGGAGACCGAAAGGTCGAGCGTGAATCATATAGTAGATATGATCAACATAGTGATGTTCACCATTGAAACTACTCCATCTCACGTGATGATCGGACATGGTTTAGTTGATTTAGATCACGTGATCACTTAGAAGATTAGAGGGATGTCTATCTAAGTGGGAGTTCTTAAGTAATATGATTAATTGAACTTTAATTTATCATGAACTTAGTACTGGTAGTATTTTGCAAATTATGTTGTAGATCAATAGCTCGCGTTGTTTCTTCCCTATGTTTTATATGTGTTCCTAGAGAAAACTAAGTTGAAAGATGTTAGTAGCAATGATGCGGATTTAATCCGTGATCTGAGGATTATTCTCGTTGCTGCACAAAAGAATTATGTCCTTGATGCACCACTAGGTGACAGACCTATTGCAGGAGCAGATGCAGACGTTATGAATGTTTGGCTAGCTCAATATGATGACTACTTGATAGTTTTGTGCACCATGCTTTATGGCTTAGAACCGGGACTACAAAAACGTTTTTGAAACGTCATGGAACATATAAGATGTTTCAAGAGATGAAATTGGTATTTCAGACTCACGCCCGTGTCAAGAGGTATGAGACCTTGGACAAATACTTCGCCTAAAAGATGGAGGAGAATTGCTCAACTAGTGAGCAAGTACTTAGATTGTCTGAGTACTACAATCGCTTGAATCAAGTGGGAGTTAATCTTCCAGATAAGATAGTGATTGGCAGAGTTCTCTAGTCACCATCACCAAGTTACTGGAACTTCGTGATGAACTATAATGCAAGGGATGACGAAAATGATTCCCGAGCTCTTCGTGATGCTGAAATCGACGAAGGTAGAAATCAAGAAAGAGCATCAAGTGTTGATGATTGACAAGACCACTAGTTTCAAGAAAAGGGCAAAGGGAAAGAAAAGGGAACTTCAAGTAGAATGGAAAGCAAGTTGTCACTCCCACGAAGAAGCCCAAAGATGAACCAAAGCCTGAAACTGAGTGCTTACACTGCAAAGGAAATGGTCACTGGAAACGGAAATACCCTGAATATTTGGTGGATAAAAAGGATGGCAAATTGAACAAGGGTATATTTGATATACAGGTTATTGATGTGTGCCTTACTAGTGTTTATAGTAGCCCCTGAGTATTTGATACTTGTTCGGTTGCTAAGATTAGTAACTCGAAACAGGAGTTACAGAATAAACAGAGACTAGTTGAAGGGGAAGTGACGATGAGTGTTGGAAGTAGTTCCAAGATTGATATGATCATCATCGCACACTCCCTATACTTTCGGGATTAGTGTTGAACCTAAATAAATGTTATTTGGCGTTTGCGTTGAGCATGCATATGATTTGATCATGTTTATTGCAATACGGTTATTCATTTAAACTCAGAGAATAATTGTTGTTCTGTTTAAATGAATAAAACCTTTGATGGTCATACACCCAATGAAAATAGTTTGTTGGATCTCGATCATAGTGATACACATATTCATAATATTGATGCCAAAAGATGCAAAGTTAATAATGATAGTGCAACTTATTTGTGGCACTGCCGTTTGGGTCATATCGGTGTAAAGCGCATGAAGAAACTCCATAAAGATGGATTTTCGGAATTATTTGGTTATGAATCATTTGATGCTTGCGAACCGTGCCTTTTGGGCAAGATGACTAAAACTCCGTTCTCCGGAACAATGGAACGAGCTACTGACTTGATGGAAATAATACATACCGATGTATACGGTCCAATGAGTGTTGATGCTCGTGGCGGGTATCGTTATTTTCTGACCTTCACAAGATGAATTGAGAAGATATGAGAATATCTACTTAATAAAGCACAAGTCTGAAACATTTGAAAAGTTCAAAGAATTTCAGAGTGAAGTGGAGAATGATCGTAACAAGAAAATAAAGTTTCTGCAATTTGATCGCGGAGACAAATATTTGAGTTAAGAGTTTGGTCTTCAATTAAAACAATGTCGAATAGTTTCACAAACTCATGCCACCTGGAACACCACAAGCTTAATGGTGTGTCCGAACGTCATAACAATACTTTATTGGATATAGTGCAATCTATGATGTCTCTTACCAATTTACCACTATCGTTTTGGGGTTATGCATTAAAGACAACTGCATTCACTTTAAATAGGGCACCATCAAAATCCGTTGAGACGACGCCTTATAAACTGTGGTTTAGCAAGAATCCAAAGTTGTCATTTCTTAAAGTTTGGGGCTGCGATGCTTAGGTGAAAAAGTTTCAACCTGATAAGCTCGAACCCAAATCTGAGAAGTGCGTCTTCATAGAATACCCAAAGGAAACTGTTGGGTACACCTTCTATCACAGATCCAAAGGCAATATATTCGTTGCTAAAATTGATCCTTTCTAGAGAAGGAGTTTCTCTCGAAAGAAGTGAATGGGAGGAAAGTAGAGCTTGATAAGGTAATTGTACCTTCTCCCGAATTGGAAAGTAGTTAATCACAGAAATCGGTTCCAGTGATTCCTACACTAATTAGTGAGGAAGCTAATGATGATGATCATGAAACTTCAGATCAAGTTACTACCGAACCTCGTAGGTCTTCAAGAGTAAGATCCACACCAGAGTGGTACGGTAATCCTGTTCTGGAAGTCATGTTGCTAGACCATGATGAACCTACGAACTATGAGGAAGCGATGATGAGCCCAGATTCCGCAAAATGGCTTGAGGCCATAAAATCTGAGATAGGATCCATGTATGAGAACAAAGTATGGACTTTGGTTGACTTGCTCGATGATCAGCAAGCCATGTTAAATAAATGGATCTTCAAGAGGAAGACGGACACTGATAGTAGTGTTACTATCTACTAAGCTCGACTTGTTGCGAAAGGTTTTCGACAAGTTCAAGGTATTGAATATGATGAGATTTTCTCACTCATATCGATGCTTAAGTCTGTCCGAATCATGTTAGCAATTGCCACATTTTATGAAATCTGGCAAATGGATGTCAAAACTGCATTCCTTAATGGATTTATTAAAGAAGAGTTGTATATGATGCAACCAGAAGGTTTTGTCAATCCTAAAGGTGCTAACAAAGTGTGCAAGTTCCAGCGATCCATCAATGGACTGGTGCAAGCATCTCGGAGTTGGAATATACACTTTGATGAGTTGATCAAAGCATATGGTTTTATAGACTTTTGGAAAGGCCTGTATTTACAATAAAGTGAGTGGGAGCACTACAGCCTTTCTGATAAGTATATGTGAGTGACATATTGTTGATCAGAAATGATGTAGAATATTTCTGGAAAGCATAAAGAAATGTTTTAAAGGGGTTCTTTAAAAGAAAGACCTCAGTAAAGCTACTTACACATTGAGCATCAAGATCTATAGAGATAGATCAAGACGCTTGATAAGATTTTTCAATAAGTACATACCTTGACAAGATTTTGAAGTAGTTCAAAATGAAACAGTCAAAGAAAGAGTTCTTGCCTGTTTTGCAAGGTGTGAAGTTGAGTAAGACTCAAAACCCGACCATGGGAGAAAATGGAAAGAGAATGAAAAGTCATTCCTTATGCCTCAGTCATAGATTCTATAAAGTATGCTATGCTGTGTACCAGACCTATTGTATACCTTGCTCTGAGTTTGGCAAAGGAATACAATTTTGATCTAAGAGTAGATCACTGGACAGCGGTCAAGAATATCCTTAGTGAGGACTAAGGAGATGTTTCTCGATTATGGAGGTGATAAAAAGAGCCCGTCGTAAAGGGTTACATCGGTGCAAGCTTTTACATCGATCCAGATGACTCTAAGTCTCAATATGGATACATATTGAAAGTGGGAGCAATTAGCTAGAGTAGCTCCATGCAGAGCATTGTAGACATAGAATATTTGCAAAATACATACGGCTCTGAATGTGACAGACCCATTGACTAAAACTTCTCTCATGAGCAAAACATGATCATACCTTAGTACTCTTTGGGTGTTAATCACATAGCGATGTGAACTATACTATTGACTCTAGTAAACCCTTTGGGTGTTGGTCACATGACGATGTGAACTATGGGTGTTAATCACATACAGATGTGAATATTGGTGTTGAATCACATGATGATGTGAACTAGATTATTGACTCTAGTGCAAGTGGGAGACTGAAGGAAATATGCCCTAGAGGCAATAATAAAGTTATTATTTATTTCCTCATATCATGATAAATGTTTATTATTCATGCTAGAATTGTATTAACCGGAAACATGATACATGTGTGAATACATAGACAAACATATAGTCACTAGTATGCCTCTACTTGACTAGCTCATTAATCAAAGATGGTTATGTTTCCTAACCATAGACATGTGTTGTCATTTGATTAATGGGATCACATCATTAGGAGAATGATGTGATTGACATGACCCATTCCGTTAGCCTAGCACTTGATCGTTTAGTATATTGCTATTACTTTCTTCATGACTTATACATGTTCCTGTAACTATGAGATTATGCAACTCCTGTTTACCGGAGGAACACTTTGGGTGCTACCAAACATCACAACGTAACTAGGTGATTATAAAGGAGTACTACAGGTGTCTCCAAAGGTACATGTTGGGTTGGCGTATTTCAAGATTAGGTTTTTGTCACTCCGATCGTTGGAGAGGTATCTCTGGGCCCTCTCGGTAATGCACATCACTATAAGCCTTGCAAGCAATGTAGCTAATGAGTTAGTTACAGAATGATGCATTACGTAATGAGTAAAGAGAATTGCCAGTAACGAGATTGAACTAGGTATTGGATACCGATGATCGAATCTCGGGCAAGTAACATACCGATGACAAAGGGAACAACGTATGTTGTTATGCGGTTTGACCGATAAAGATCTTCGTAGAATATGTAGGAGCCAATATAAGCATCTAGGTTCCGCTATTGGTTATTGACCGAAAATAGTTCTAGGTCATGTCTACATAGTTCTCGAACCCGTAGGGTCCGCACGCTTAACGTTACGATGACAGTTTTATTATGAGTTTATAAGTTTTGATGTACCGAAGGTTGTTCGGAATCCCGGATGTGATCACGGACATGACGAGGAGTCTCGAAATGGTCGAGACATAAAGATTGATATATTGGAAGCCTATATTTGGATATCGGAATGGTTCCGGGTGAAATCGGGATTTTACCGGAACACCGGGGGGTTACCGGAACCCTCCCGGGGGTTAATGGGCCTTAGTGGGCCATGAGGGAGAAGAGGAGGGCTGGCCAAGGCAGGCCGCGCGCCCCCTCCCGCCCTAGTCCGAATAGGACAAGGAGGAGGGGGGGGCGGCGCCCCCCTTTCCTCTTTCCCCTCCCCTTTTCCTTCTCCACGAAGGCAAGAGGGGGGAGTCCTACTCCCGATGGGAGTGAGTAGGACTCCTCCAGGCGCACCCCTAGGGGGCCGGCCGCACCTCCCCCTCCCTCCTTTATATATGGGGGCAGGGGGCACCCTAGGACACACAAGTTGATCTACGTGATTGTTCGTTAGCCGTGTGCGGTGCCCCCCTCCACCATATTCCACCTCGGTCATATCGTCGCGGAGTTTAGGCGAAGCCCTGCGCCGGTAGAACATCATCATCGTCACCACGCCGTCGTGCTAATGGAACTCATCCCCGACACTTTGCTGGATCGGAGTCCGGGGATCGTCATCGAGCTGACGTGTGCTGAACTCGGAGGTGCCGTACGTTCGGTACTTGGGTCGGTCGGATCGTGAAGATGTACGACTACATCAACCGCGTTGTCATAACGCTTCCGCTTACGGTCTACGAGGGTACGTGGACATTACTCTCCCCTCTCGTTGCTATGCATCACCATGATCTTGCGTGTGCGTAGGAATTTTTTTGAAATTACTACGTTCCCCAACAGGTGGACGACGGTGAGGCCTAGGAAGGGGACGCCGGGGAGCCGGGGAAGATGCGGTAGTGGAAGCCCGCGTGGAGAGGTGTACGAGGGTTCACTGGTTCGGCTGCGATGTGAGGCTCCCGTCGCCGCAGGGCCTGGCCAGTGGTGGGAATAGTAGGGGGCGGTGAGTCCTCCGCGGCGGCACAGCCAGCCACGGGAGGCAGGAGCATGCGGCACGACCGGCGCTGCTTTGGGGAGCTGGAGCAAGAAGACCAGAGGTTGAAGAAGCACTACGGCCGTTGGATGGACATCGTACGGTCACTAGAGCTAGAATCGTTCATATGGACTGAAGTTGTCAAAGGCCCCCGTCCCAGTCAACTTAGTAGGCCCACAAGTCAGCCTCCCACCATGGTGGGTCCCAGCTAGCAGGGGGAGTATTCATTTTTTTGTGCGTAATAAGGAGGCACTTCCGGTGGGTCCGAGCTGACAGCGTGGGAAACATTTTTTTCGCGAAATACGCTGGCCCATCCGGTGGGTCCCAGCAGTCAGGGGGAAATGTTTTTTTCGCGAAATAAGGTGGCCCGTCCGGTGGGTCCCTGCTGTCACGTGGAGGAATAATTATTTTGCGCGTAATAAGGAGGCACTTCCTTGCGGCCGCCTCGACCCAGCTGTCAGCCTCTCCACGTATAGTACTCTTCCGATGGAAGTCGGTCGTTGACCACGTTGACCACGCGGCGCCGAGAGCACCAGGGCGGTGGTCTGGATGACGGCGAGGCCTAGGAAGGGGACAACGCGGAGCCGGGGAAGACGCAGCAGTGGTAGCTCGCGCGGAGAGGAGTACGAGGGTTCATTGGTTCGGCTGCGGTGTGAGGCTGCCGTCGCCGCAGAATAACAGGGGGTGTGGGTGAGTAGAGGGATGGCCTAGCCAGCGGTGGGAGTAGTACGGGGCGGTAAGGCCTCCGCGGCATCACAGCCGACCACGGGAGGCAGGAGCATGATACGTCACCAACGTATCTATAATTTTTGATTGCTCCATGCTACTTTATCTACTGTTTTGGACTATATTGGGCTTTATTTTCCACTTTTATATTATTTTTGGGACTAACCTATTAACCGGAGGCCTAGCCCAGAATTGCTGTTTTTTTGCCTATTTCAGTGTTTCAAAGAAACGGAATATCAAACGAAGTCCAGACGGAATGAAACTTTCGGGAACGTGATTTTCTCACCGAACATGATCCAGGAGACTTAGACCCTGCTCCAAGGAACAAAAGAGTCGGTCACGAGGGTGGGGGGCGCCCCCCTAGGGCACGCCCCTACCTCATGGGCCCCCTGTTGCTCTACCGACGTACTCCTTCCTCCTATATATACCTATGTACCCCCGACAGATCAAAGGGGGATCCAAAAACCTAATTCCACCGCCGTAACTTTCTGTATCCACGAGATCCCATCTTGGGGCCTGTTCCGGAGCTCCGCTGGAGGGGGCATCCACCACGGAGGGCTTCTACATCAACACCATAGCCTCTCCGATGAAGTGTGAGTAGTTTAGTTCAGACCTACGGGTCCATAGTTAGTAGCTAGATGGCTTCTTCTCTCTTTTTGGATCTCAATACAATATTCTCCCCCTCTCTCGTGGAGATCTATTCGATGTAATCTTCTTTTTGCGGTGTGTTTATTGAGACCGATGAATTGTGGGTTTATGATCCAGCTTATCTATGAATAATATTTGAATCTTCTCTGAATTCTTTTATGTGTGATTGAGTTATATTTGGAAGTCTCTTCGAATTATCCGTTTGGTTTGGCCAACTAGATTGGTAGTTCTTGCAATGGGAGAAGTGTTTAGCTTTGGGTTCAATCTTGCGGTGTCCTTTCCCAGTGACAGAAGGGGCAGCAAGGCACATATTGTATTGTTGCCATCGATGATAACAAGATGGTTTTTTTTATCATATTGCATGTATTTATCCCTCTACATCATGTCATCTTGCTTAAGTAGTTACTCTGTTTTTAACTTAATACTCTAGATGCATGCTGGATAGCGGTCGATGAGTGGAGTAATAGTAGTAGATGCAGAATCGTTTTGATCTACTTGTCTCGGACGTGATGCCTATATACATGATCATAGCTAGATATACTCATAACTATGCTCAATTCTGTCAATTGCTCAACAGTAATTTGTTCACCCACCGTAGAATATCTATGCTCTTGAGAGAAGCCACTAGTGAAACCTATGGCCCCCGGGTCTATTCTCATCATATCAATCTCCATTACTTTATTACTTGCTTTGTTTTTACTTTGCCTTTTACTTTTCACTTTGCATCTCTATATCAAAAATACCAAAAATATTATTTACCATCTCCATCAGATCTCACCCTCGTAAGTGATTGTGAAGGGATTGACAACCCCTAATCGCGTTGGTTGCGAGTATCTTTCATTTTGTGCAGGTACGAGGGACTTGTGCGTGATCTCCTACTGGATTGATACCTTGGTTCTCAAAAACTGAGGGAAATACTTACGCTACTTTACTGCATCATCCTCTCCTCTTCGGGGAAATCCAACGCAGTGCTCAAGAGGTAGCAAGAAGAAATTCTGGCCCCGTTGCCGGGGAGTTTGTGCAAAAGTCAACCATACCAAGTACCCATCACAATCCCTATCTATCGCATTACATTATTTGCCTCTCGTTTTCCTCTCCCCCACTTCACCCTTGTCGTTTTATTCGCCCTCTCTTTCCCAATCTCCTCCTCTCTTTCCCATTTGCCTTTTTGTTTGATCGTGTGTTAGTTTGCTTGCTTGTCGTCATGACTAGTCTCATATCTTCTCCGTTGTCTCCCGAGAATGAAGTTCTAAATTTTAAGCAAAGGGAGGGAGAAAATCTAAAAGACGCTTGGTATAGAATTTGCAATGCTCAGAATAGATCTACCAGGAAACAATCTACTTTAGTTCTTCTTCGTAATTTTTACATAGGTGCTAATCCTTGGTATAGATATATCCTTGATACCATTACCGGAGGGAATTTCTTGGGTAGCCATGCTTTTGATTCTTATAATGCTTTAATAGATTTATTTGGATCACCACCTCTTTTGATCAACGGAACTATGTTAACTTTGGAGCATGTTATGCAAAGACTTGAAAATATTGCGAATAAAGTTGCTACCATTGAATCAATTGAAAATCTTGATAAAAAGATCCACAATCAAATTATCAATATGGATCTAAGGTAGGAATGACTTTAAAAAATATTAAAGAAAAAGAACCCATAGTTAATGAGAAAATAAATCTAGATTCCACAAGAATCGATAAACTTGAGGGTATCATTACCAACTTGGGAACCGCTTTTTCTTCCGTTCAAAACACTCCAAGTTCGTCTACTAAAAATACTAAGCTTATTTACATTCCTAAGAATAAGGGTGAATCATCTAGTAAGGAAACTGTGGATCTTAAATCTATAAGTGTTCACCCCAATCTTTTTACTATCATAAAGGAACCATTTGCTATAAATGAATTTTTGGATCTTTTGCCTAAAAATTTGACAATTACTAGAAACAAAGAAAATTCTAAAGGAGGTAGATGCCTCATTGAAGAATTGCCTACCAAAGATGGCAATACCTAGTTCTATCCTTGCTTTTATGCCTAGCTAGGGGCGTTAAACGATAACGCTTGTTGGGAGGCAGCCCAATTTTATTTTTTGTTTTTGTTTTTGCTTCTGTTTAGGAATAAATAATCCATCTAGCCTCTGTTTGGATGTGGTTTTTTGTTTTAATTAGTGTTTGTGCCAAGTAGAACCTATAGGATAAGCTATGATGATAGTTGATTTGATTCTGCTGAAAAACAGAAACTTTGCACTCACAAGAAAAAATTCAATAAATCACAGAAACGTGATTTTGCATTGATTCTTTTTGCTGATGATCAATAGACAAATTTTCCAGTACGTCCTATTTTGGTAGAATTTTTAGAGTTCCAGAAGTTTGCGTTAGTTACAGATTACTACAGACTGTTCTGTTTTTGACAGATTCTGTTTTGCGTGTGTTGTTTGCTTATTTTGATGAATCTATGGCTAGTAAAATAGTTTATGATCCATAGAGAAGTTGGAATACAGTAGGTTTAACACCAATGTAAGTAAAGAATGAGTTAATTACAGTACCTTAAAGTAGTCTTTTGTTTTCTTTCTCTAACGGAGCTCACGAGATTTCTATAGAGTTTTGTGTTGTGAAGTTTTCAAGTTTTGGGTGAATTCTTTTGATGTATTATGGAACAAGGAGTGGCAAGAGCCTAAGCTTGGGGATGCCCATGGAACCCCCAAGATAATACAAGGACACCAAAAATTAAAAGCTTAGGGATGCCCCGGAAGGCATACTCTCTTTCGTCTACTTCCATCGGTAATTTACTTGGAGCTATATTTTTATTCACCACATGTTATGTGTTTTGCTTGGAGCGTCTTGTATTATTTGCGTCTTTGCTTGTTAGTTTACCACAATCATCCTTGCTGTACACACCTTTTGAGAGAGCCATACATGAATTGGAATTTGCTAGAATACTCTATATGCTTCACTTATATCTTTTGAGCTTGATAGTTTTGCTCATAGTGCTTCACTTATATCTTTTGAGCGTGATAATTTTTGCTCTCGTGCTTCACTTAGATCTTTTAGAGCATGGTGGTGGATTTTTTTTAAAGAAACTATTGATCTCTCATGCTTCACTTAGATTATTTTGAGAGTCGTTAATAGCATGGTAATTTGCTTAATATCAATATACTTGGTATTCAAGATATGTGAAACTTTCTTTTGAGTACATTGAATACTAAGATAAGTTTGATGCTTGATAATTGTTTTGAGATATGGAGGTGATAATATCAAAGTAATGCTAGTTGGGGTGATTATGAATTTAAAGAATGCTTGTGTTGAAGTTTGTGATTCCCGTAACATGCACGTATGGTGAACCGCTTTGTGATGAAGTTGGAGCACAATTTTATTTATTGATTGTCTTCCTTATGAGTGGCGGTCGGGGACGAGCGATGGTATTTTCCTACCAATCTATCCCCCTAGGATCATGCACGTAGTGCTTTGGTTTTTGATGACTTCTAAATTTTTGCAATAAGTGCATGAGTTCTTTTGATTAGTGTTGAGTCCATGGATTATACGCACCCTTTCACCTTTCCACCATTTCTAGCCTCTCTAATACCGCGCATTTTTTGCCGGTATCATACACCCACCATATACCTTCCTCAAAACAGCCACCATACCTACCTATCATGGCATTTCCATAGCCATTCCGAGATATATTGCCATGCAACTTTCCACCGTTCCATTCATATGACACACATTACTTTTGTCATATTGCTTTTTGCATGAACATGTAGTTGACATTGGATTTGTGGCAAGGCCACCTTTATAATTTTCATACATGTCACTCTTGATTCATTGCATATCCCGGTACACCGCCGGAGGCATTCATATAGAGTCATATTTTGTTCTAAGTATCAAGTTGTAATTGTTGAGTTGTAAGAAAAATAAAAGTGTGATGATTATTATTATTAGAGCATTGTCCCAGTGAGGAAAGGATGATGGAGACTATGATTCCCCCATAAGTCGGGATGAGACTCCGGACGAAATATAAATAAATAAATAAAAAGAGGCCATAAAAAAAGAAAAGGCCCAAATAAAAAATGAGAGAAAAAGAGAGAAGGGACAATGCTACTATCCTTTTACCACACTTGTGCTTAGAAGTAGCACCGTGATCTTCATGATAGAGAGTCTCATATGTTGTCACTTTCATATACTAGTGGGAACTTTTCATTATAGAACTTGGCTTGTATATTCCAATGATGGGCTTCCTCAAAAGTGCCCTAGGTCTTCGTGTGCAAGCAATTTGGATGCATACCCACTTAGTTTCTTTTGTTAAGATTTCATATATTTATAGCTCTAGTGCATCCATTGCATGGCAATCCCTACTCACTCACATTGATATCTATTAATGGGCATCTCCATAGCCCGTTGATACGCCTAGTTGATGTGAGACTATCTTCTCCTTTTTGTCTTCTCCACAACCACCATTCTATTCCACGTATAGTGCTATGTCCATGGCTCATTCTCATGTATTGCGTGAAAGTTGAAAGAGTTTGAGATTACTAAAGTATGAAACAATTGCTTGGCTTGTCATCGGGGTTGTGCATTATTAAATACTTTGTGTGATGAAGATAGAGCAACAGCTAGACTATATGATTTTGTAGGGATAACTTTCTTTAGCCATGCTATTTTGAGAAGACATGATTGCTTTTATTAGTATGCTTGAAGTATTATTACTTTTATGTCAATATGAACTTTTGTCTTGAATCTTTTGGATCTGAATATTCATACTACAATTAAGAAGATTTACATTGAAATTATGCCAAAGTATCACTCCGCATCAAAAATTCTTTTTTTTATCATTTACCTACTCGAGGACGAGCAGGAATTAAGCTTGGGGATGCCTGATACGTCTCCAACGTATCTATAATTTTTGATTGCTCCATGCTACTTTATCTACTGTTTTGGACTATATTGGGCTTTATTTTCCACTTCTATATTATTTTTGGGACTAACCTATTAACCGGAGGCCCAGCCCAGAATTGCTGTTTTTTGCCTATTTCAGTGTTTCGAAGAAACGGAATATCAAACGGAGTCCAAACGGAATGAAACTTTCGAGAACGTGATTTTCTCACCGAACGTGATCCAGGAGACTTGCACCCTGCTCCAAGGAACAAAAGAGTCGGTCACGAGGGTGGGGGGCACCCCCCCTAGGGCGCGCCCCCTACCTCGTGGGCCCCCTGTTGCTCTACCAACGTACTCCTTCCTCCTATATATACCTATGTACCCCCGACAGATCAAAGGGGGAGCCAAAAACCTAATTCCACCGCCGTAACTTTCTGTATCCACGAGATCCCATCTTGGGGCCTGTTCCGGAGCTCCGCTGGAGGGGGCATCCACCACGGAGGGCTTCTACATCAACACCATAGCCTCTCCGATGAAGTGTGAGTAGTTTAGTTCAGACCTACGGGTCCATACTTAGTAGCTAGATGGCTTCTTCTCTCTTTTTGGATCTCAATACAATGTTCTCCCCCTCTCTCGTGGAGATCTATTCGATGTAATCTTCTTTTTGCGGTGTGTTTATTGAGAACGATGAATTATGGGTTTATGATCCAGCTTATCTATGAATAATATTTGAATCTTCTATGAATTCTTTTATGTGTGATTGAGTTATCTTTGCAAGTCTCTTCGAATTATCCGTTTGGTTTGGCGAACTAGATTGGTAGTTCTTGCAATGGGAGAAGTGTTTAGCTTTGGGTTCAATCTTGCGGTGTCCTTTCCTAGTGACAGAAGGGGCAGCAAGGCACGTATTGTATTGTTGCCATCGAGGATAACAAGATGGGTTTTTTATCATATTGCATGAATTTATCCCTCTACATCATGTCATCTTGCTTAAGGCGTTACTCTGTTTTTAACTTAATACTCTAGATGCATGCTGGATAGCGGTCGATGAGTGGAGTAATAGTAGTAGATGCAGAATCGTTTCGATCTACTTGTCTCGGACGTGATGCCTATATACATGATCATACCTAGATATACTCATAACTATGCTCAATTCAGTCAATTGCTCAACAGTAATTTGTTCACCCACAGTAGAATATCTATGCTCTTGAGAGAAGCCACTAGTGAAACCTATGGCCCCCGGGTCTATTCTCATCATATCAATCTCCATTACTTTATTACTTGCTTTGTTTTTACTTTGCCTTTTACTTTTCACTTTGCATCTCTATATCAAAAATACCAAAAATATTATTTATCATCTCTATCAGATCTCACCCTCGTAAGTGACCGTGAAGGGATTGGCAACCCCTAATCGCGTTGGTTGCGAGTAGCTATCGTTTTGTGCAGGTACGAGGGACTTGTGCGTGATCTCCTACTGGATTGATACCTTGGTTCTCAAAAACTGAGGGAAGTACTTACGCTACTTTACTACATCATCCTCTCCTCTTCGGGGAAATCCAACACAGTGCTCAAGAGGTAGCAAAGCACGCGACACGACCGACGCTGCTTTGGGCAGCTGGAGCAAGAATACCAGAGGTTGAAGAAGCACTACGGCCGTTGGATGGACATCGTACGATCACTCCAACTAGAATCGTTTATATTGACTAAGTTGACAAAGCCCTTGGTACGCGTCAACTTAGTAGGCCCACATCTCGGATTTGGCAGAGAACATATAGCCCATTTGCGATTTGTAAGAATGTACTTCCCATTTTTCAATTCTAGTGGAATTTACTACAGCCCATTTACAGTTTGTTAAAAGTACAGCCCAACTTCTAGCTAGGACAACGATTAATAATTTCAAACAACCGCTCAAAACAGAATTCAAAAAAAAATTCCCACATTTTGATGGGATCCGAAATATTTTTATCCGAAATTTCTAGTCAGGTTAAATATAATTTCAAAATAAAGTTGTATCACGTTAAAATCCAACGAAATATTGCGCGCGCAACAAGTAATGAAATTAAAATTTCCAAATTCCAAAAATAATATATTTTTCAAACTAATTACGTGTTTGGTGCATAGTAATTGCCCAGTTATTGTAATTACATCCCATTTATTATTTCTTAAAATCCATTTTCTTGTTAAGCCTAATGCATAGCTCCCAGGAAACTTTGCAGCCCAGTGGGGCGGATAACAAGTTGACCCGGATATTGTGTACAACTGTGGGCCCAGTTGCATTGCTCATGTTGAAAAAAAGGCCTGTATAGTACATTACAACCTAACATGGTTACTCGACCCACATTCAGCGATGCCGGAAAGGCCCAAACAAGGCTTCTGTACAACTTTTTGAAGTCACTGAGCTCAATTAATAACTTAAGAAAAAAAGTTAGATTACAGTGGAACCTAATTAAAAGCTGTCATGAGCAAATAAATAATTCAATGGGTCCCACTTGTGCATGTGCGCGCGCGCGCGCGCGTGTGTGTGTGTGTGTGTGTGTGTGAGAGAGAGAGAGAGAGCGAGAGAGATAGAGAGAGAGACCCATCGGTCGATGCTCGTAAATACATCTTTCAGCCATATGCATTGCTGATGCTCAGTAAAAACTTATATAGTTGACACAATCATATAGAACATCATAGCACACTGAACTTGCATACAAAAATTTCACGCAGGCGGCACAATCAGGATGGAAGCAGTGGATCACTACGGGAAGGGCTATGTTGAAACCAACGAAGTCGTACATAATGGTTAATCGTCTTTATAAATGACGGGGAAATATCTTGAATGTTGTGCAAAGAAAACAGACAGAGAACACAATAAGTTCTGCTAGCACATTAAGTTGACGTACAACCCTTTATAAAAAAAGTTCAAGTACAAAATTAGAACAGGTCACAATCAAATGTACTGGCATATCAGTGCTTCAGACCCGTAGCTCGGATTTAACTAGTACTATCTGACAAGATTCAGTTGTTACCTCAAATTAGAGCACATCCAGGCAGCCAACCCTGCCTCTTCTCCCAAAGAAGCAGTGGCCTCCACCACGCGATGGAGTAGGCCCCGAGCCATCCATCGTTCCGAGCAACACGGGGAAAGTCTAACGTTGACTCCTGTAATGGACGTCGTCGACGGACCCTAGCACCAGCAGCGGCGGCAGGACTTCGATTGATGGATTGACCACTTCTTCGACATGCACGTACACTCGATACAGGTACATCCCTAATGTGGTCCGTGGCGGCCTTGGTGGCGACGAATAGTACAACCCCGGTTCCTGCACCGGTATCTCAACACCAATCACCTTCGGTATGGTGGACGGCTTCTTCATCCATGCCATAACAGTCAGAGCCCAACTGTCTGGAGGAACAAACATACTTACGAGCTCACCTCCAAGGTCGTTGATAAGCTCGTTCATGGACTCGCTGTTCCAAGCACGTCGAGGCATGCCGTGGAAGGTAAGCTTTGTTAAAAACTCAAGCTCAGAGGGCACCGAGCCCCATCCTGGGTGCCGCCGATCAAAGCTCACTAGCGCGCCATCGCAGAACAAACGCCGGGAAGATTCGAACACACGACTGCAGTCGAAAGTTGTCCGGAACCTGACGAAGAAATCAGCCGGTGGTAGATAGACTTCGACGAGAAAGTCACTTATTTGGATGCCGTGCGCAATGCCAAGAGCTTTGACAAGGTCGTCCAGCGAGACAGGAGGCCGGTCGCCGTTGATGGTTACCATCAGCACTTTGCCGGCAAACTGGTCGTCAAGCGCCACCATGCCACTGTTGAGCGACATCACACAGCGACCAAAGGCAGGACGGACCTCAGGATCTCCGGCTCAGAGATCCGCGTTGACTGGCGACATGATAGTGCACTTGAGTACATGGAGTACAAGAGGGGGATTTGGGGGAACTGGAGTAGGAATCGAGATTCCAGAGGTGGGGGAGGGGCGGGAGACAGGGGATGAAAAGGTAGCTTGAATTTCGAGCACGCACCAATATGCTCTCGGCGCGCAAGCGCACGAAAACATCGGTGGCACCCACATGTCGGCCTAAGAGTCCTTATTCTTTCTTTTTTGGAGAGCCCAACCTTTTTTTTCAGGATCTTTTGAGAGCCCGGCCCGAGAGTCATAATTGACCTGTTTGGCATTGCGTTACTACTCGGCCCATATTCAACGACACATCACTGGCCCAAGCAAGTGTACATCATTGAAAAGGCAGTGAGCTCAAATTATATAACTTGAAAAAGGGAGATATACTCTGAACACTGGAGAATGGTGATGCCCTCATTTAGCCCAGCAGTAGTTCGAGACAATAAACAGTTCGAAACAATGATATATACAACATTCAAACACTGACTAGTGACCACTACTGACATAAACAGCAAGACATGATAGTTCATAAGAAGTCTTGCTACACCACCAAAACGTACCCATCTGTAGCGCTCAGACTCTCGTGATCCAGACGAGAATGACATTCTAAACAGAAGTAACTATTATATAGAAAGAGTGACATTGACGAGGATGACCAAATGACAAGGAATATGCATAATAAAAGAAAGAACTACCCATCCAGAACCAGCAGCAAAGACAACAAAGTCATTCGAAGAGATGATCCAACACCATCATAATTTGCAGCCCCGCTTCAACGACCAGTGATCCGGAGACACCAGTACTCCACCCTTTCGATGCAACAACCCAGTTACCTATCAACCTAAAGGCTTGAACCACATCACTGCCTGTCGTAATTGAGACATCCAAGGATCAAAGTTAATCCGGATGCCTTTTTCATTATCACCTTCTTTTGGCTGCAGGCTGTATCGTTGACAATCAGGGGAGTTTGCTCCCGAACTCCTAGGGCTCGCCGTGTAGACACAGTTTTCCATAGCAAACGGATCCTCTCTGCCATCAAGGTCCTTGCCAACGGTGATCTCCTAGTTAATCGGATAATTGAGTCTGAGAAACAGAGAGTGTGAACCAAGGCTGTTTACCCGCCTCCAACTAAAAAATCCTAAAGGCCCCAACAAGTTGGTATCCTTCTCATAGACGTAATAGCCACTGTCCGGATACTCACGTATTACACGGTGCTTGTATATAGTGGGGTTTTTGCAATATAACTTTTCCGGCTCATGTGTTCGAACGATCATCAGTCTTTTGCCGTTGTCTGATCGAGCAAGGAACCAGTTGTGCTTCCCTGTTTTTGGCAAAGGTGGTGTAATTACAAAGGGTAGTAACTGTAGGGACACTGCATCATATCAAAAAGGACAGGCGTTGTTAATGTAAGATCAACATTGTTCAGAGTATGAGTAGGATAATGCAAGAAACATCATTGATATGTCCCTATTGGAACTGGGAGAAAAATACAGGGAAATGTATATTGGTTCGAAAATATAGAAGTGCCATGCATGGTTATACTCATGTTATCTCACAATCGATTCTTCACAGGAAACTACCATGTCATGCATGTTATGTAATCATGTTCTGTCCTCACAAACAAATTCTTCAAGGTAACTAACAGAACATGCATTGTTATATACTCGTGTTCTGTTGGCAAAAAATTTGTGAGGATATTATTCTAGCCATTGATTGTTGAAGGCGAATATAGGTATGTACACATGGTAAGCATTGCAGGATTTCACTACTTCCAAATATAGAGTTCTCCATATGCACATTTACTTCCCTAATGTATGGTTAGATGAAACCAACAGTGTGGTGCATGTTTCTACATCATGAAAATGAGGAAACTAACATGGCCATTGATACACACTCATATTTAGTAGTAGTATATAGATTACTGTAAAAGAAGGATAATATCCATATATTCCTAACCGTTTGGTTATTCAGGGTACAAATTGACTGTAGTGACATGGTCACAATCGCATGAATTAACTCATTCCAAATATAGCTAATTTACGGCGTCTCTAATATATTGCCATAGTTCTACTCAAATTCTGCTCAAACAGGGATATGCCAATGATCACAGAAAGTTCAAACAGTGTCATGGCGTCATCATTAACATGAGAAGGAAACAACTTACACACGCCATCCCAACAATACGTGGTGCCATCTGCTTTGTCGATCGCGTAGATGATGCCATTGTGTTCAATAGCATCACAGAAGTGTGTATCAGCTTTGACGATGATCCACTGCGAGCCGAGTTGTCTCCAGCTAAAAAAGGCACCGACATAAAGATAGGCGAGTCCGCGGTCGAACAAGGCAATTAGCTTGAAGTCTGCGTAATTCGCATGTCGTGTGGGTACTTGGAAGATTACAATCTTCTGCAAAACAAGGTCTGTACAACTGACATAGTAATCTAGATGACTTGGACCGCGATGGTAATACTCTATATAATCCAACGGAGGAAGGATAATCTCATGGGAGGTCTGGAAGTTCACGAGCACCAACTTTTTACCGTCTTCTCTGAAGGCAGCCATCCAGTGGGAGTTCATGCCGACCCAGTACATACCTGCCAAGAAGTTTCGGCCGATGGTGATCGAATCGATGTAGAGGGAAATGATGTACGGCGACACACTACATACCTCCAAAGAAGTTTTGGCTAATGGAGATCGGATTGAAGTCGAGGGGCATCATGCACGCCTCCATATCATGGTGAGCCGATCTCGCAAGACCAGATAGCAGCAAGCAGGGTGTCTTGAAAAGCTTAGGCCTTGCTTCGACGATGCCGTGTGCATGTCCCTCGAGCATGCAGCCAGCCGCAGGGCGGTCAACATATCCATACACGAACAACAAAGGTCGAGGATGTCATTGGGGAGATTGCTCCAGTCGCGGCTCATATGGATGCTGCGCGGTTCGTGTTCGGCCATGGTGGAGTTTGGAAGGGGGCTTGATTTACGGGGGAGAAGGATGTCGGTGCTGGAGCGACTAGCGAGGGAATAGTGGTACTGGGGGAGACGAGTGAGGCAACGGTACACGGGGGCACGGTGAGATGGAGACGGAGACGGAGACGGAGAAGGAGATGGAGATGGAATGGTGCTATGGGAGCCGAGAGGGAGATGAGGCGAGGCGCCAATGTGCTGTACAGTAGCGGTGACAGACTGCACAGTGCACAGGGTGAGGCTGACTTTGGTAACCCGAACACGCCGCCTCGCCTGGACTAGTGTCAGGCGCAGGGTGTTCTCACTTCACTGTGAGGACCGGATGAATAGTATTTTGACCATCAAGTGTACCACAGTTGTACTACTACTGCTACTACTACTACTAGTTGTAGGAACATGAGTACTCCAGTATTGTATAGCGGAAATAGGTCTCCCGTGCTAGCATGCCTGTTCACTTCATCGTTCAGGTATCATCCATATTGCGAGCAGAACCAAATTCTCGTGCATGCCCAATCAACGCCCTGCCGCGATGCATGCAGTGGTTGTTCTGGTGCATCAAGCATGACATGCAGATCGTTCCACACTTGAGAAGAGGAAAAATGGAAAGGTAGAACGCTACAGTAGAGGAAGAGAACGCTGGCTAACGAGGCTGGGAGGGGATCGAGCAGGAAGTTAATGCTCCACGCCTAAAGGTTTTGGGAAAACCTGATTTTCATAAGGTGACTTATACTCACCTAAACGGAGGGAGTATTCCTTAACCAGAGAATGTTGTACTCCCACTCACGCGCTCAAAAAAAAGCTACGACACATTTTTTTATCTGTTTGCATAGGTCCCACCTATCAAGAAGGATGGGCACGTACACGAACATGTATGACTCCTCAGTCTACCCGCATAGCCTTTTTGTTTAGTCTACCTAGCCTTCTAATCAACTGCCTGCACGCCACTTCTCCCATTTACTTCTCCATCGGGAACCGATTCGCCTCGGCTTCTTCACCTCCCCTTCGTCTTCATTTGCATCCAAACCCCACTGCGTTCACATTGTTTTAACCTCTTTATATAATCATCTACTACTTCAGTTAGACTAGCCATCTAATCCTAATTCTCCAAACCATAGCCCTCCATTCCAGCGGTTCCAAATGGCGAAAGAGATCGAGATGCAGGTTTTTAGCGTCCAGCATGTCCTCGTCGAAGGCTCGATGCACATAGTTGCCACCGTCACCGTCAACCTAAGGGTTGTTCAGCAGTGGATCAACAATGTATCCAACTCCCTCGAAAAGGTAGAGACGAGTGTCATCGGTCTCGACACAGAGTACACGGAGCGTGCCCCTGGGAAGATCCAGCGCGCCGCCGTCCTTCAGCTGTGCCTCGAAGATGATGTTTTGGTGTACCACATCATACACTCGCCCTCCATACCAGGTGAGCTTCACGATTTATTGTCTCGGGAGGACGTATACTTCTGTGGGGCAGCCATCGAAGGGGACAAACAGAAGCTGGAGCCGTACAACCTTGATTTGAAAAGCATCGCTGACCTACAAACCAGAATCAGAATTCATGTAGAAGATTGTGCTAAACAGACACCATCCCTATTCGACGTAGCAAATTTTGTGCTCGGTACAAATCTTCAGAAGGGTGACGAGACGGTGGCATTAAGGTCGTCTAGATGGGAGAATTATCCCTTGACGTACGAGCGGATAAAATATGCTGCCCTCGATGCCCGTGTGAGTTTCGAGATAGCTGCAAGATCCAAAGAGCTTGTTGCAAAGCCGTCTCCCACAGAGAATGAGAACAAGAAGAAGAAGAAGAAGAAGAAGAAGAAGAAGAAGAAAATGCTGCACCAGCAGGAGGGCATTATGGATGGATGAACTATTTCCTCTCTTGCAAAAAAAATTATTCCCTCTCGGTGTATATTGATATAGATGGACTATTTCGATGGTGTGCATGTCTTTGGAACAGAGTAGTAGCGTGCGTCCGCTTGACTATAAGGAACTATTTATCCGCATATATAGCTTTCTCTGCTACTCCTTCTAGTGATCGGTATGCAGTGCATGTGTCCGTAGACATGACAGCTTGTCCATGGAAGTTCAACTATAGCAACCATCACGTTTCATCTCGCGATTCCCACGACGCCTCTCCAACCCATGGCACCATGCCCCCCGACATGCGCCTCACCCCTCTCGGCCGCACCGCCCCTCTGCCATTGTGTGCATGGCATGTGGGCCACCTAAAATGAGAGGGAAATGTAACTCCTGCGCCAGGGCTTGTGGTGCTCCCGCAGCACGAACTCGTGCCAAACTCGAGATTTGTTTCTTTACTATACATGCACGCAACGATTTAATGGACATTGTAATCTCAACATGTGATGGGGAGCTCTAAATTTGAATTTGAAACTTATAAAATGAAAAGATTCGAAACAAATAAACTGGGAGAGAGGGAGTATATCGTAGGATGTGTTCCATACAAAATAAGTCCCCTAGTTTGTCACCGCGAAGATGCGGTTAGAAAGGAGCACCGCGTCTTCCTACTCGTACGACAACAAATCGGCCGCAGATAGCATGGTCCGCCTTTGACCGCCATGTGCAAGGTTCGTGCTATCTTTTATTCAATCTCACCGTGGTTCCATCATACCAATTCATGTGGTGGCCCGTTGCATGGTTGCTCCCAATATTGGACAAAGGTTCTACGGGAACGGTGTCACTGTTGTAAATGTTGTGCAAATTGATGTTGGTACGCTACCGTACATATGCAAGCCAATCTCCACACGCACCGAGCCTAGCCTGTGAAACGGTGGCAGGGGGAGAATTAGGAAATGGACACGGAAGTAGTCTTTAGAATGCATTTACTACGTGATCAAACTCATCTTACCTGCTCATCGGAGGAAATCTGAGTGCCCCTCAACGTCGGCATCTCAAGGGGCGTCAACTTGCAACTACGGCCATGCCACACTGAAGAGACCCCCAAGGAAACATCCTCGTGCGTTCCACGGAACATCAAGATGCATTTGTATGAGTAGTTTATCTTGTGAGAGAAAAGGATGAACGAGGGAAGGCCTCTAGAGATAGAGATGGACACTACTACTACCAATGTGCTGGCCCGTGCGTTGCAATGGATCCAAACTAGTAGAATAATACTTGTTCACGTGCTTGAAATATAAACACTCTAGTTTTGATATACATGTGTCAGCAGGCACGACAGCTTGTCCATGGAAGTTGAACCATGACGACCATCACGTTTCTTGTTTCTACCACTGCCACACCCACACGCGATTCCCACGACGCCGCTCCAACCCACGGCACGATGTCCCCCGACGTGGACATGGATCCTCTGACGTGGCTAGCACTTCCTTGCCCTGCCTTTCCTTCGCTGACAGGTGGGACCCACGCTTATGGGTCCCACATGTCAGTGACAGAATGGTAGGATTATTCGTGCCCCTCATCCCTCTCGGCCCCACCGCTCCTCCGCCTTTATGTGCATGATATGCGGGCCAGCTGAACTGCGACGACCATCAACTTTCTACCACAGACACACCCGATTGGACGCGGTTTGCCTGCTCCGCTGCTGTGCTCCGATCCGTACTCCCGCACCATCGAATTTTGATCCAGCGGCTGTGACACATTTTCATCCGTACTCCGGCCGGTTCATCTTGAACGAGTGAGTCGCGAACCACGCCACCACCATGAGAATGACATGTGGGCCAGCCACATTTAAGGCCCGCATGTCATTGACTCATAGGCTGAGCACTAAGCCACTGAAGTTCGGTCCCGTGGGCCCCGAGAGGGAAATGTAACTCCTGCGGTAGGCCTTGTGGTGCTCCCGCAGTACGAGCTCGTGCCAAAACTGGAATTTGTTTCTTACTACTACCAATTAGTACTAGTAAGGTACACGTGCATTGCACACATGAGATTCTGGTGGTTTGTGCATTATGCTTCTACATGTGGAGTTTTCTGGATTCTAACATGTGGCAAAATCTGGTGGAATGTAAGGTTAGGCAAGTTTGATTAACTTAGGTGAGTGTTTGGTTCAAGCCACACCTTAGGCAAGCCACACTAAGGCCCCACATGACATACACACAAAAAATGTGGCAAGATTCCCTTAGGCTTGCCAACTTGTGGCTCTCATTTTGAAGAACTAATAACTTTGCCTAAGCTTAGTTGTGGCAAAGTTAGTCATGAATTAAGTTCAACCATGGAGTCTTCTAGATTATACACGTGGCAGAATCTGGTGGATGATATCCAACGGCCAGTAGTGCTCGGATTTTCCATCTTTGTACCGTCGGATTGGCTTCATCCAACGACCAACTTTCAAAGTTTTTCACACACTATATAGGGGGTATAGATATAGATGTGTCGGTCCGTTGCGATGGATCCAAAGTATATCTATTTAGTGGAGTGCACTCTAAACACATTATCTATTTATTTTTCTCTAACCTTCCGTAGCCATGCAACCAAGCCACATAAGCTTCATGGGTGCCCCCACATCATATTATTCATATTACGTTGATTGAAAAAAAGATAAATCACCCAAAACAAGATCTTCCCGCTTTTTGTTCCTACGATGTTGTGCCGTGCACGTATCTACTAGTAGTTGTATAGTGGTAGTACTAGGAATATAGTATTAGGAGTACAAACTTGGTAGTACTAGTAGGAGTAGTACTAGTATGGAATGCTCCTACTCTATCAATGAGCCCCGTCTGACACAAAATTTCTTGGCTTCCGTGCTACATCTAGATCTTCCCATTGTCTCTGTTTTCCAACCCGGCGGTGGGCAGGGTGTCGGTTTGCTCAACGGCGGTCCCATATGAAAGTGAAAATGCTAGGCAGGCAACACGCCTTCCCTAAGCTATGTGTCGTGCCGGACGGGCCATGTTATACTCCTGATTCCCGGGCGTGTGGGGGTGCGACGCGAACGCGGCAGTCCTTTTCCTTTTACTAGCAATGTGCCCGTGCGTTGCGACAGATCCAAAGTAGTAGAATAGTAGTATTTGTTCACAAACTTGGAAGAAATCACTATTGTTTTGATATACTCCTAATATATTACTCCCTCCGTACATAAATATTTTTCTTTTTTGAGATTTCAAATGGACTATCACATACGGATTATATAGACATATTCTATTGTTTCTAGCAAGATGCTCGCGCGTTGCACAAAGTTGATGGAAAAGGTAAGCACAACTTATAAATTGACGGATGGAGTACTAGTTACAGTGATGCATATAATTAAGGATATGGATCACACATGTCGGTATTGACTGGAACGAGAATGCAACATCACAATAAGAATTAAGGCCACGATGATGCGATCGCAGTGGTGGTTACAGAAGGCAAGAAGAAAGATGGATCCACGAACGTACGACCTCCTCCTCCTCAACTTAGTGCGCCGGGCCACCGACCGGCGGCTAAGGAGCGGCGGATTTTGTGGCGAGGTCGAGGTGCTTCTCAACAAAGTCATCCAAGGCTTCCAGCCGGTTAAGGAAGGCCAACGTCGTAGCGTCCTCACTGGCCTTGTAGATACCTATGTACACGATTTGCTCATACGCATGGATGTGTAGGTCGACGAATTCTTGCAGGGCAAGGCGCCTCGCGGCGAGCGCGACCTACAGGTGGACATTCTTCATGGCGTCGGCGGGCAGTCGTAGGGACACCAGTGCTTGAAAGAGGTTCCTGCCATGGAGGCCGATTAGGGTGGCAGGCAATGAGGAGCCCGGGCGCGCGGGCTAGAGGAGTACGGCGATGTCGTCCGCGAGCTTCTTGAGGACGGTGAACTTGTTGCTGGTGGCAATGATCATCTGGTCCAACTAAGAGTCGTAGTTGGTGTCGACGGCGGCCATCCACCAGCCGGTCTCCAACACCGTCTGGAGACGATCCTCAGCGCCATGCCGCAGGCCGGCGTCGTGGACCATCGGGCGCAGCCGCTGGCCGCTCACGCGCATCGCCGCCATGGGTCTGGAGTGAGCTCTTTTGCGCTTAGTGTAGGTGCTTAGGCAAATTCTTAGGTGCGTACGATGTGGTAGATGCATTGGAATGGAGGAGCGCCTTTATATGAGGGCAATGAGGGCAAACTGCATTGCATTCACATCGTGCAACCTCTTTTCCCGGACCTCCTCCCATTACTTCCCTCATGCATTAATTGAAGGACGATGCATTGGCCGTTCAACATATCGGGAACCGCTACTCCCTCCCTCGTCTGCATTAAAGTCGTATCGGGAACAGCACCGCCCGCTGTCAAATCGAATACTCCCTCCGTCTACTACCTCCGTCCTGGTTTATTAGTCCCCTATGTAGTTTGTGCTAAATTTTGACCAAAGATTTAACTGCCAAATGTTAGTGCATGTTTACAAAAAATATAACGCTGGGTTCATATTCGAACATAGTTTTCAAATATATAATTTTTTGTGACATGCATGAGCATTTTGTTAGTTAAATTTATGGTCAAAATTTGGCACAGATTACAATGACGACCAATAAACCAGGACGGAGGTAGTAGGTGAGTATTAAGTCATCTTACGAAAACCAAATACTAGTAAACACATAGGCGTGGTGCATTAACTCTCACGTTGTTTCTTATTTTTTGACATAAATAGAGGAATCAACCAAGAAGAGATGTGGGGCTTGTATGCTTTTAATGACTTGAGACTATCAAACATGACATGTAGTGGTCAGTTCGTTGCACAAGAACAAATACAACCCACGTCAGCACACACGCATCTTATAGCATCACATCCAATTGCTATAAAAGATGAATGAGACCAAATTATATCTCATCTAGATGAGTTCTAGCAAAACTGTATTAATAATACTTAGTACTCATGCGCCATGTATCATATATTAGGCTGGTTGTAATGGGGAGTATCATATACTAGTATCATGCATATGATACTAGTGTATGATACTACATCCGTAATGCATGGTATCATATGTTGGTATCATATAGGACTACATTTATTGCCATGCATGACACAAAGTAGTATATGATACTCAAGCTCCTCTTTCCTCATTTAATTCAATGACACCTCATCAAAATTGCTTAGTTGGTATGCATGATACTACCTATGATACTCCCATTACGACCAGCCTTAGTATCATGTAGTCCTTTATTTATTGCCATGTACATGACACATAGTTCACGAGCGCTCTCTATATGTACCACCTTTTTTTTAATTTCAAGTTTTGCTCCATGGCGCAATCCACCGATACTACTACTGTACAAAAGTGGAGTATATACATTTTTTAAAAGGCTAGAGGGCGGGGCAGTCTAGCTCGGTCGGTTTCACGAGAGGCAAGGGCCTTTGTGATTTGACGGCTCATTAATGCTGTCAAATCGAATAGTACTGCGCCGCCCGCTGCACACCCGGCGCCTCCAGTAAATCCCTCCATTAAACCCACATGCAAACCGAGAAACCTACTCCGGCCACACATCCGTTCATGAGTGGGCCGGAATTAAATGCACCACCGGCCGAGCTCCTCCAGTCCGCCCTCAGTTTAAATGAGGCCAGACGCCGGCCAAGCTCCTACCGTCCGCCCTCTATTTACACGAGGCCAGGCCGACAGCGGGCAAGAATCGCACCCCTCCGCCGCTCCCCCATCTCCTCCTTCACCATTTTCTCCACCCTTCCGATGGCTTCTGATGAGCCGTTATCCGGCATATTACCCGGCTGGGTGGCCCGCCGAGCCCTCCGGATACGGGCGAGGCCTCTCGGTGCTTCACCAACCTCACTTGGCCCGACGGAGCCAGTTGCCGCCCCAAGCAGGCGCATGGTTCAGCAAATCGCCGCTCCAGTTCAGCTCGATGAGGAGTGGCAAGTTGCTCCACGCCGGCACGGCGGCGAGCACACCGGTACGGGCGCCGTCGCTGCCGCGTCGTACCACGCCACCATTGTCTGCGGTGGCCTTGCCTCCCGTGTCTGTGGGCGCGCCTCCCGTGCCTGCGACAGCGCCATGCAGGCAGAGACAGAAGCTGGGGGCATGGAGAGCGACGAGTCGGTGGCCAGCTTCGTGTCCACCGCCATCATCAAGGAGAAGTAGAACACGGGAGGCCGCTGCCACTTGGGACCCATGAAGGCCACCGCCGAGGCGACGACCGCGGATTCAGGTGGTTTCTTTGCTGCTTCATCTCTTCCGAGGACCTTCATCGACCCCGCAAGTGTCTGACGGACATGAGGAAGACAATGGGATCAGCGGGCGGCCATTTAGAACTAAAATAATTCTAGATATATCCATTTCTAGGACAAGTATTTCCGGACGGAGGGAGTATTAATTATACAAGAGAGCCGGATTGGCACCTCTTAGTTCATGTAAATGTAATGAAATCCATCATGTTTATATGAAGATCCGCCTTTTTTATACGAAATCCGTCATGCTTATATGAAATCACTCCGTGTTTGCACGAATTTCATCTGGTTGGTTAGAGTTGTAAAAATGTATGCCGCTGGCGTTTGATGTCGTCCTCCGCGGAAGGAAGCGGGAGGAAATTTGCCGGCTGCCGTTGGAGATGCTCTTTATGCTGGAAATAATGGAGTGACATCCAATCCATTTGAGTTAATTGCCTGTATGATTGTCCCTCTATAAAAAGTTAATTGCATGTACAGTGTACACGTGACTTGCAGGGTGGCTACAACTTCGTATAGAAAGTTAAAAAGAAACAAGTCCATCCTTAATATTCTAAGTACTCTGTGGGTTCCACTGTTAGTATAGTAGCGAAAGAAGTATATATTAAATAAGTAGAGTAATATATAATATAAAAAGCTAAAGTTAAAAGACAGAATTCGAACTCAAGTCATCGCGTTGCGAGCATCCGGCGCTAACCAGCCCAGCACATTTTTATTGTAGACCATGCTGGAGATATATCTCCATGTCTACTCTTATATATACTCCATTCGTTCCTAAATATTTGTCTTTTTCATATTTCAAATGGACTACCACATACGGATGTGTATGTAGACATATTTGAGAGTGTAGATTCACTCATTTTGCTATGTATATCTTTTCAGGAAGGGGTCAGATTTGTCCTTGATTTATTTATGAGGTATCCAGATGGCACTGCACCGCCAAGAAAAGAGGGTAACATCAAAATTATGGACTACTTTTTTGAGTATGTTGGTAAGGTCCGATCATAGTCACTTGTTGAAATCTCTAAAATACTCCCTCCGTCCGGAAATACTTGTCATCAAAATGGATAAAAAGGAAATGTATCTAGACGTATTTTAGTTTTAGATACATCTATTTTTATCCATTTTGATGACAAGTATTTTTGGACGGAGGGAGTAGAAAATAGAGTTGGTGATGATGGTGTGCGTGCCATCCTGCAATATAGGCCATCGGATTTATATCTAACGGATAGGAAAGAAACTGTGGCAATTTTGCAAAAATATACCCACACGTCTCTCCATGTTCGCAAATAAGGCCTTCCCTCGTTCAGCCTTTTCTCTCACAAGATAAACTACTCATACAAATGCATCTTGATTTTCCGTGCAACGCACGGGCAGCTAGCTAATTTCTTTTAAAATAGTTGCTACAATAATTGGGTTGAAGTGATATATTTTATGTCTGCCCCGAATGATTTCATATTCACTAGTAGTAACAAAGAAAAGGTTGCCTTGTTAATTAACAGAAAATAGGGTGAAAACTATCACATGAGGCCGGTAAAAACAAGGCACACTGGGTTCAGCGTCATCGTCACTACAGCTGTGCACGCGCGAGAAGTCTACATATCGAGGGGGCTACCGAGCGAGGCACTGAGACACAATGTTTGAGAGAGAAACCAATTGACATATTATGATCAGATCGAGTTGTCACCCTTCTGCTGTCATTGTTGGGGGGGGAGGGAGAGAAAGACGTATCGAGAGTGTGCGCGGTAGGCACATAGGCACAACTAGCGAGTATGTGTGTGTGTGTGTGTGTGTGTATTTGAAAGAGGAGTAGATAGATTATTATCAAGATCGATGTGCCACCCTACTCCTTCGGTGCCGGGTAGTGTGTGTGTGTGTGTATGTTTGAGAGAGAATCCAGTCGATAGATTAGTATCAAGATCGAGGTGTCACCCTACTCCTTTGGTGCCGGGTAGTGTGTGTGTGTGTGTGTGTATGTTTCAGAGAGAAGCCAGTCGATAGATTAGTATCAAGATCGAGGTGTCACCCTACTCCTTCGGTGTTGGGAAGTGTGGGTGTGTGTTTGTGGGGGGGGGGGCAGTGACACTCACATATCTCTACTCTTATAAAAAACAGAGTTGGTGATGATGGTGTTCCTGCCATCCTACAATATAGGCCATCCGATTTATATCCGACGGACAGGAAGGAAAATATGGCAATTTTGCAAAAAGATACCCACACCCCTCTCCGCATTTGCAAATAAGGCATTCCCTCGTTCATCCTTTTCTCCCACAAGATAAACTTTTCATACAAATGCATCTTGATGTTCCGTGCAACGCATGGGCATCTTGCTAGTAGGGAGAAGGAGTTTGTGTGACACATATCTAGATATATTAAGGGATAGGTAGATAGCATATGTGTGAGAGACATTATTATACTTTGAGACATTAGTGGCTGCGGGTGGGCGGAACTAAAGGGGTGGGCGTGTTAGACATAGAGAGCGTGTGTGTTTCTGTGTGAGAGACTTGTAGGACGGGGTAGAAAGACAAATTTAACCCTGATGGAGGGAGAGAAATACATGAAGTGCCCGTGTGTGATTCCGATGCCCACACGGAAATGAGATATGTATGCGTGTGAGAGAGATTTCACAATTCATTCACATATCACTATCTAGCGATCGTGGACGTGCATCGCTTGAACATAAGTCAATATCTACTTCGTATCATGGTCAAAGGTACAATATCGATTCAACGCTATAAAGATTCGACACTCACATATCACATTTTTTCTATTTAATAAACCTTTTCAGTTGTTCATGCCAAAGTTACAGTGATGTTTCTTCAAACAACCAATGTAGCTATCATGCACATGCACCATTGTTACTCTTGCATTCAAATTCATTAGTCTTGGATGATTTAAGTTTCTATTTTGAAGTAATATATGTAATATTCATATATGAATTCAACGGGTACGCAATTTATGAAAGGGAGGCTATGTAATCATATGAGGTAACACTTTTAAGTAGCTAACTACAATATCCATTTCTTTTTGTGCGCCTCTACACTAACACGTCAATGCATTATGTTTAAAGTAAATAACCAATGGCACTAAATTATCTATTTACACGAGAAATACATAGTCTGAGCGTTTGATCCCTTTTTTTGAGAACGCGCCACTACACCCGTACGATTGGCCGCGCCCGTGTGAACGTTCAAGTTATCGGCGCATCATCCCGAGTTATTGTCTTTTTTTCTGGGGTGGACTTCACACCAGTTATTAACTGGTGACGTGTGCCCCGTGTACACAATCTAGCATGACCTTCCTGCTAGCATGGTCCAAAATTAGTTGAAACTGGATACGAACGATCCCACGGGCGGCAAAATCTCCCGCCTCCTTCTAAAATTTCTGCCACCTTAGTCTTTAGCATGCGAAATCCCCCTTTTGTCCTTGGTGCACGCAGACCAACAGTTACAATACCGCCCTCATCTACATGATAGGCCGGGGCTGCTTTGGTAACTTCCGGTTCCCCCGACTACACGGCACCCCCATTTCCTCTCCCCCTCCCGCAAAAACGACTAACTCCACAGCACCAGAGCATCTTACATCATACCGTCCGTACTTCATCGCCCTTTCTCCCTCCCCTCTCGAAACCCTAGACTGCTCATCCACCGGTGTACCATAGCCCATTCACTGCCAGCGGCATCCACCTCGCCGGATCTGCTTCTGCGGCCGCATCTACCCCTCCCACCTCCCCTAGAAACAAGTAGACTGATCATCCACCACTGTACCACAACCCATTCAGTGCCGGCCTTGTCCACAGTGCCGGATCTGCTTCGCCGATACTCTAGTCAACCGCCGCGCATCTGCAGCGGCTCATTCGTACTCCCCGCCGGAGACGCTTCGTCCACACCCCCCCGGAGCCGCCCCACTGACGCCCCCGTCGATGGCCTCTGATCCTCTTCGCCGACACCTTCCTCAACCCTACTGGAGCCGCTTCGCCGACGCCTTCCTCAACCCTACCGGAGCCGCTTCGCCGACACCATCGTAAACCCTACCGGAGTAGCTTCGCCTGTACCATTCTCAACCCTACAGGGGCCGCTTTGCCAACTCACAAGTCCACGGCCTCAGATCCGCTTCCTCGCACCCTCATCCAACCTACCGGAGCAGCTTCTGACGCCCCGTCCACGACCGCAGATCCGCATCGTCAACACCACCCTTAACCCAACCACCGGAGCAGCTTCTGACGCCCCGTCCACGGCCCCATAACTCAAAAATGACTTCTTTACATCTTTTATGGCTTATTTTGACAATAAGCCCTGAAAAGGCGGAATCGAACTAGCCCATAACCTGCAATTCAATTGTGCGTGCAATGATGATCACTCCTGCCTACTATAGTGTACATTTAGGCATCATCATACATGGCATAACCTAATACATGTGCATTACATTGTAGAATCTGGAATATGCAATGTTTATGTTAGTTCATACGTTGCACGTGATGATTAAATGCCCCTTAAATCTGGTCAGTCAAGTGATGGTCTTTAAGCCTCCTTCTTTGCTTCTTTTCTTGATATGTAAGATTTGCTCACACATCTGTTCAATTGCTTGTTTGCATCAGCCAGCCATACTAGGACTGTTTGCTTTGATTACTTGTTGTTATTGACCTAACACTCTAACATAGCTTGTCAACGCTTTAAACATGAAGGGTTGCTGTAGTGGGGCCTTGTCTAACTCATAGGTGACATAAAGGTTTGGCTGTACACTAAAGCAGGCTCTCCAAGAGTACCTAGAGATCCAGTTCGAAGGTATGCCTAGTTTTTACATAGTGCAGACATAGTAAATGCTCATTTCATTGTGTGCAAGTGCAAGAGATGTGGCATGTTTCATTATCTGGTGTTATTTTGTTATAATCTCATCCTTTTGTGTTGTTCACAGACTGGAAAGTATCCATATTTATCTTCCAAGGAGACGAGTAACTAGTTTGTGTCACCCTGCAGAGGGGGTGCAATGAAGATAAGATTGAGGATTTCCAAGTACAAGATGTTAGGAAGGAGCCTTGCAAGAGAAGTAGGAGCTGCGCTGAGCCTCTTCAACCTGCTAAGGTAAGTCACTGTATGCAACTCAACAGTTCAATTCCTTGTTTGTTTCAGGCATAGTTAATTTTCTCTTTTCAATTGCTTTATTTGTCCTCACTTAATGACATGCCCAAATAATTATGCCTGATGTTCGGTACTTGTATCAGTATTAGTTGACATAATTAAAGGCGTTACCATTTAATTACTCTGCCAAAGTGTGCCTGAAGCTTTGAAGTCTATTAACCAACTATTATTGCATGAGGCTCACAATCTAGTTTATACTACGCTAATGATTGCATAGTTTTGCCTGTTGTAGTATGTTTGTATGAAACCCTCTGCTGTTCATTATGCTCCCTAAGACTTTAATTGAGGTACAGAATGGCCAACTGCTTGCTTACTTATACGCAACGTGCTGTCTAAATTTGTAACTTGTCTGTGTTTTCGATTGGGCCCCAACATCATGCTCCTCCGGTGAGCTAAGAGGGATTTTTGTATGCAGGCTGCACATACTATCTTTTTTTAATTTTTAAAATATCACCTGCTTATACTTCATGACGTGTAACATTTTATTTGTGAAAGTGACGTGTAACATTATTGTTAGTCCTGTTTTTCCATGTAGTACAAAATAGTGTCTTGTTCGCTTTACTGTTGTAACTATATTTTTGCCCTAGTCATTTGTACTTATAGAAACATTTCAGGATGAAGTGACATCAACACAAAAATCTGCGAGCAGTGCGGAATGGCCGTTACCGAATGATTATGGATTGGAATTGGAATGTGCTGATGTTCTCGAGCATCAACTAGAGGTGGCAAGACAACGTGTACATGATTGTCAACGTATAATCAACAAGTTGAGACTGGACATGCATGTATTAGATGCAGGAGTCAAAAAAATGAAACAATACACCGAGGTAACCATGAAGGAATTGGAGATTTTGCAGACTGAAATTTGTGCTATCTGAATCCGGCCAATCCTATTTTCTGAAGAGATTATAGTTCAAATGGAGTTAAGTTGATGCGCGTCCATGATGTATGAGTTGTATTTGCCCAGTGTATGTAATTTGCTGTTTGTGTATGCTTTATTATCACCTGTGCCGAACCATAATGCCCAGTGGGTATAATCGGCTTTAATTTCTTTATTGTATAGTGTAGGATTATTCTACCTTTCTATGCCTTGATCTCTTTGTTGTATAGTGTATGCTTTTTAGAGGTGATAGTATTGAGTAGCATAATTCTTTGAATATGCTATATCGTTCAAACGGGGGCCAACTCGCCCGACCATGGCCCTTCACGGGTCGTCAGATCCATGGGCTTTCTACGTCTCGCAGGATCCATGGGCCTTCTACGTCATGTAGGATCCATGGGCCGCCGACTCATTTATGGGTCTTGTACGGGCCTTTAATGGGCCGTAGACGGGCCTATAATGGAAATCGTAGATTTTATGGGCTGACCATAACGGGCCATTAATAGGCCGTATTTGGTGATGCTATGAAAATGGCCCAACAGACTAATGGACCACAAACGGGCCGACTATAACGACGGGCTGAATTTGGCCCACAAGCAGAAAATGACAGTAACGGGCTGTAAGTAACCGAATGCAGCAAATGAGCCCAAGAATAAATGGGCCCTCAGAAGGCCGAAAGTTAACTTGGGCTGGAAACGGCCCAACGGAATAACCGCCTGTTAATGGGTATAAAGTGTTACACTGTTCATTAGTTAATGGGTGTAAAGTAATACACTATTCATTATGGGCCAGTTTCAGCACGGGCCGCTAATGGGCCAAGAGTTACAAAGGGCCTCATATGGGCCGAAAGACGTCATGGGCCATGCATGGGCCAGAAGTGAAAACGGGCTGGAATCATATTGGATGGCCCAGATGACACTATTGGGCCTAATTCGCATAGGGCGTAACGGACCTTGGGTTAGCGGGCTGTAAATGGGCTATATGCTAAAATGCCGTTAACAGGCTTTCCATGGGCCGGCCCGCCAGCTTTTGACCAAGTCAAACGGGCCGATCTTTTCACAGGAATGGGCCACTGTTGGGCCGTGCCACGTGTCGACGTATCATACTGTCGTGTTTGTCGTGTTTGTACATGGATGTACATGCTGTCATGTTTGTCACAGTAGGTTGCATTTTTTGTCATGCATGTTCATCCATGACGGTTGTATGATAGAATCGAGATAGTCATACCTGTGCTGTCATAGAAGTGTTCCATGACATTACCAAAATTATCATCACGGAAGTGTCCACTTCCATGACGATAAATCACGCGTCATAGAAGTTCTTTCGTCAAGGGTGATCGACATGTGGCATCCACCGTAACGGAACACTCTTAAGCTATCGGGTCGGGTTTTGGATCCGATAACCCGTTAACAGCCCGGACCAATGGGAAATTTCTATGTGTAAAATTCTTATTGGTCAGATGAAACATGTGTCAGCTCGTCAGTGGGTCAGATAGGCGCCTATGATATGTCAACACGTGCGACGGCCCACCACTGGCCCATTTAGCTTACAAAGCCGGCATGTTTGACTTGGTCAAAAGTTAACGGGCTGGCCCATGAAAAGCTTGTTACCGGTCTCTTTGCAAATAGCCCATTTTACGGCCCGGTAACTCACGACCCGTCAGGCCCTAACGGGAATCGGCCCAACAACGTCATGTGGGCCGTCGAATATAACACCAGCCCATTTCACTTTCGTCCCATGTATGGCCCACGACGTCTTTCGGCCCATATGAGGCCTTCGTATCTTTAGGCCCTTTAGAGGCCACGGTGACTCTAGCCCATAATGAACAGTAAGTATCTTTGTACCCGTTAACGGCCCGTGATTCACATGGGTTGTTTCCATCCCGTGTTAGCTTTCGGCCTATTGACGGCCCATACATTCTTGGGCTCCTTTCCGGCCCTCGATTACTTCTAGCCCGTTACTGGCATTTTCCCTTAATGGGCCAAATTCGGCCCGTGGCTAGAGTCGGCCCATTTCTGGCATGTTAACCCGTTGCGCAATTTCCAGCCCATCCTATATTCCGGCCCATTAACGACCCATTATGCCTATGACAGAATTAAGCCTTTGTTGTCCTCCGGCCTATTAACGGCCCGTAACCGTGCTGGGCCGATACCAATTACGCCCATTTACGGCCCATGTAAACCCATTTATCCGACGGCCTGAGGCCCACCGATTCTACGACCCTGTTGGAGGCCCATTTATCGACGGCCCGTAGGATACCCATGGATCCTACGGCCCGTAGCAGGGTCAAGGTTACCACGGTCCGTATATGGCCCATGGTTGTTACGGCCACTAGCAAACCAGGGAAAAATAAGACTAGGAAATAAATAAGGCTGAAACTGACGCTAGGCTATTACGATTGCACAGGTTACATCCACTCGGCATCAAAGATCTCCACCAGTGCAAATATAGGGAACACCCTACACTATAGAAAAATGGCTTTGCTGTTTTCTTCAGTCAGTGGCTGCATGTTAAGAACAAATTTTGTATCGCACCAAAACAAATTACAACTATAAAAAAAAATGAAGGTTGGCATAAAAGTTAACAGTCTAGCAGATAAATGCACCACCAGAAGTTAAGAAGCTCAGTTCATTTGACCTGACTGTTACGTTTTCATGCTGTATTGTCCGATGGAGCACCATAACCTTCACCTTCATTTCTCCTAGGCTCCTGAACAACATAGCAAATGTCTGATAGTCTGGTTTCAAAACCATGCATATGTTGACGACATCGAACAATGTCTCTCCTTGTTTCACAAAGGGTCTCTGTTAGGGAATGGACTTGTGTCTGGAGTGCAGATACAACATTGTTTTGAGCTTGCATATCTTGATCATGAGGCAGTTTGGACGAGATTGCCTTAATAATCAACCTGGTATTACATAGGAATGTGCTTTTGGCACTGTTAGTGGACAGGTACTGACCCACTGCAGCAAGAGCTAACATTGCGGTTATAGTTGCCTCGCCACCTTCAGAAGGTGGTGGTTCCACCATTTTTTCCATATCTCACTGAAAAGTTGAGTTTTTACATTAGTAGTACCAGAACAGAAGATATTAAGGAGGCAGCAAAACCAAACAAAATAGCTTTGGTCTATATACATAACTTATTCTGGTGAACCCATGTAAATATTAGTTGTGTTTTATTGCAAAGTACATAATAAAACCAGGTTCCAAACATATGACCATGTACCATCCCTAACGTATTGTCTATTTCTTCACATTGTATTGAGGGCTAAGGATAAAGAGACAAAGTTTGTAATACGGTAAGCATAGTATGACATCATTCATATCACAAAACAACTGAGAACAAACAAACATGCAATTGTAACATTGTGTGGGCAAGTCCAACACGGAACTAGATTACAGGTTAAGATCAAAGGAAGATCACTCCTGTCTTTTAAACCTTGTAAGGTGCAATGATACGCTACGACAATTGTGTATAAAATTGAAAAGAGTAATAGACATTGGCTGCAAACCATGCAGTTCAAGGCACAAGTTAGAGTAAGTAGTAGTTAAAAGGCATGAGGATTAAGGACTTACAACAGTGACTTTGACTGGTGTAGTCATGCCCTTCTTCTTGCCGGTGTGACAGTCCTTGAAGATTTCCACAACATTTGGTTCAGGTACTTTTTGGTCCTTGCGGGCTTTCCTCTGCATTTGTAACAAGTCAATATACATATGATAATATGGTAGAGCGAAAAGAGTGAAACAACAGCTAATTACAAGAGCCTCACAGTGTGCAATATAGCTACAAGATCATGTCGTCTCTTGGAATTTCACTTTCGTACGGTTGGCCTTGTTCTTTGAACAGTTCACCTACAAGAAGATAGATTTGTGTGGCACATGCGTAAATAGGACTTCAACATGTGATCTAATCACATATATATAATGTACCTGATACTTCAGATCAGACCAGTGTTTAACAAGGCCCCTCCAGTCTTCATCTGATATATTTTGCACTAGAGATGTTTGGGAAAGTTCACTGTCAGCCTTGCCTTCAAAGTGAGTTTTCCTCAAGTTATACCGATACTGTCGCAGAGCAGACTTGAAAACATGGGTGCAAGCTTGTCTGGTTGCATCATCTTGGCTATCCAACTTGAACCTCATCTATTGAAAATTATGGGAGTCTCATTATCAGCAACCTAGAAAGTATGGGACAGAGCAAGACGATATTACTAGTTTCCATACATAACCATACTTATAGTAAAATGGTCGAGGAAGGTGTTGAACTGGGTTTCGTCTTTGTCATTCCTGTACTGAATCCATGTTGGGAGGATACGTACATGACACCTAACGGCAACTGCTACCTCTGATACTAACTCAGCTAACTCTGTAGCATCACGTGGCCTTTTTAAACCTGCCTCAAAACGGATCTCCATTCTTCCTCCTCTAGATTTAGTTAACCTATCGAGCATTATCCCTGATGTTTGTTTCCTCTTGCGCCTATGTGCTAGTCCAACAACGAACATAGGAAGTGTTAGTGTACATCAAACTGTGAGACTACATATAAAGAAGCATGCAATTGTAACTTGACTCCAGCAATTACCTTCTTGCTATTGAAGCTCACAAGGTTCATCTGATCTTGCCAACTCGTCTTGTGTCAAGAGTGCTTGGGAAGTAGTGTCAGGTGTCAAGGGAGCTTGGGAACGTGCTGCTAGCTCATTTGACGCACGAGTAACTCGTGGAGCTGGTAGTACTGTGGAAGGTGCTGCAAGAACTAGGGTTGTCTCTGCTTGTTTGGTGGCAGCTATTTGTTTCTGTTTGGCTTTTTCTGCAGCTCGTGTAGCATGGGATGCCATGTTTGTAGAATTTTCCGCTGGACTTTGACCTTCTATTGCACCATCAGTACCAGCAGAATCTGCAGGATTCTTCCACTTCCCATTCCCTGCCATTATGTGTTTCTTCCTCTTTCTCTGTGCCATGTTAAGTCAAGCCGACAAGAAAAACGAATAACAATTTAGTTCTTCAGAACAAATTGATGCGTTATACAGATGAACTGAACTTTGATGTTAGACAACCACATGATAGGAGGATGTAATATGTACGAAAAATAGGACGGAAGAGATAACCAGAACTATGATGTGTAAACTAAGCAGAAGACATTTCACTAAATTAGAAGCAATGCAATGGAAGGTAGACACCATATGAAAGATGCTACAAATATCGCTCTGCCAAGTTAACAGTGTCTCGTCATAAATGGCGTTTAAACAAATGTGAAGCAGTACAAGAAATAAATCATATGAAAGATGCAAACAACATCACACTACCAAGTTAGAAGTCTCTCGTCATTGGTGCCATTGCATATTCACATCATTTCATATTCACAACTTATGATGTGTAAACTAAGGAGAAGGCATTTCAACAAATTAGAAGCAATGAAAGCTAGACACCATATGAAAGATGCAACGAATATCACTCTACCAATTTAAAACTGACTCGTCATAAGTGCCATTTCAACAAATTAGTAGTACAAGCTAGAAAAGAATGCGAGATGTAACCTATATCACACTCTGAAGTCAAACGTGTCTTATGATAAGTGATTGTTGCAGGTTACACAACAGTAGTAATTTGATGTAAGAACATGGTGTGATAGACAGATATTGTATGTTCTAGAAACAGGAACACATGTCTTATTCAAGTATAATGTGTAAAGTAAGAAGATGTAATTCAACAAAATTAGAAGCAATACAAGCTAGACATCACACATAACATGCAACCACATATAACAGTGCCAACTTACAGGGAGCACCGGTGATGGTGCACTAGGGGAGACGTGCTCATCATAAACACAGCTACGTTGAGTGTCTATGCACGTGTTGTCTTGGAAATCATCTTGGGGGGATGGAGGAGTAGAAACTATAGAGTCCCTCCATTTGGAAGGAGCACCTTTATCCGCTGCCTTGCTAACTTCCTTCCGCTTTATTGATTTTGAATTGTCAAGTAAAACCGACAAGAAAAAGCAATAAAATTCTCTCTTCAGAACCCATTCATGCATGATACTGACAATCACTACTTTGATGTAAGGCAAACACATGATACCAGGATGGAATATGTACGAAAAATAGGACGGCATGGCATGTTCACAACTGTTTGTGAAAACTAAGCAGAAACCATTCCAACAAATAAGAAGCAATGCAAGCTAGACACCACATGAAAGATGCAACCAATATGACTCTGCCAAGTTAAAAGCGTCCTATCATAAATGGAATTTCAACAAATTAGAAGTAGCGCATGCTATAAATCATATGAAAAATGCAACTAATATCGCACTGCATATACTAAAGGTGTCTCATCATATTGATTGATGCGGGATAAAAAAACAATAGTTTTATGTAAGAACATGCTTAATAGAGAGATGTACTATGTACTAAATACAGGAAGGCATGTCACATTAACAGGTATAATGTATAAGCTAAGCAGAATAGCACATGCAGTTTAACCAGATTGGAAGAATTACAATCTAGACACCATATGCAACATGCAACCACATATCACGCTGCCAAGTTAGAGCAAGCACCTGCGATGCTTGTGTAGGGGAAATGCGGTAATAAACTACAGAGCTATATTCACTATCTTCATCTAGCCTTGCTGTTTCTTGAGAATCATGTCTGGAGGCTGACGCTGCATTCTTTAAATGAGGAGTAGTCCACTTGCCTGACTGCGTCATCATAAATGATTGATGTGGGATACACAAGAACATTAGTTTAATGTAAGAACATGGTTAATACACAGATGTACTAGTATGTACCAAAAATAGAAAGGCATGTCATATTCAAAGGTATAATGTGTAAGCTAAGCAGATGCAATTTAACCAAATTGGAAGCAATACAAGCTAGACATCCGGCTGGAGTGGTGAGCATTATCATCTAGGACCTGAGAGCCTGGTGGGAGGCGGGCTGCTTCGCCGCCATCGCGGATTTTTAGTTGGCTTCCAGGTGATGCCTGTCTTTGCTGGGCTTGTCACTGGCTCGGCCAGTGCCCTGACTAGCTATTTGTCTTCTGGAGCTCACGGGATGGTGGTTCTTGTAAAAAATATATTTCCTTATCTTAATAAAGACCGACTTCGGCCTTTCGAATACAAGCTAGACACCATATGGAACATGCAACCACATATGACACCACAAAGTTAAAGCAAGCACCTGGGATGGTGGTTCATTGCGAGCGAGATCATCAACTCCAAAGCTACGTTTACCGTCTCCATCTGCTGACACTACACCCTTTATAGCGCTGTAACGTGCCGTTCCTACCCGCGTAGCAAGCTGGAGCAACTTCTCTCTTTGCTTTTCTGCTTCTCTTGAGGCAGACTCTAAAATACCCTTGCATAAAAACACAATAGTGAGAGTATGGGTGAAGTGTGTGCAGAACTAGTGCACTGTAAAAGTAGTAGATAGCAGGTGGCTGAAAAATAAATGACAGGAGACATATGATAGATCTACAACATTGCATGGCAAACAAAATTAGATTCTACTCCGTATGATTTTGTAATATATGAGTACAGGAAATGCAGGTACTCCTGCAGCACACCACCACATGTGGTCATATCAAGATAATAGTTGACTGAAAAATAAATAGGTCAATCAATTTTTTAATGAACCATTTGATCTATAAGGAACGGGTAGATGGCCTTCGTCTACCTCCCGCCAGTCACTGTTGACGATCTTTCTTGAACCGCCAGCGACCACCGTCCGAGACCCCTGCCTCCGCCGCCCCGCCCTCCCCTCGACCTCACACCACCGCCGTGCTTGGCAGCGCCCCTAGGCCATCCCTTTAATCCCAGCCGACCTCCAGATCGGGCGTTAGTAGCTCTAGGCCCCACACGCCCCTAAGATAAACACCGAGGCGTTGCTTCCCCGGCGTAATAGGCGGACTAGCGCCTGTTACGCCAGGGAATGCTTCCGTTAATTGGGAATCAACTGACCAGGAATTGAAATTCATGGGGGCGACGGACCTCTAGCTAAGGAGACATAGTATATGAGGAGAAACCTTGTGCATCGCGAGTTACTAGGAACATCTAGTATCAAGAAGAAGCGGTCAACTAGTGTCTTCTGTGGGATGAATACCATGCAAGCAGACACGTAATATTTGCACGAATAAGGGAAGAGGAGTACCCTTATCAGTTGCCAGTGTTGTCTCCTCCATATGTCGCCGCGATCTTCTTTTTTCTCCCGGGGGAACCGATGTTTTGGAGAACCGTGGATCCTTGGACAAACCCATGGCCGAATTGTTGATTGTTTTGTCGTGGCCGTATATCGGTGGAGGGGAAGCATATCCGAGGCGGCAAAGGACAGTGTAGCAGGAATAGCTCCGGTGTGGTGGACGGTGGACGGTGGCAAAGTTGGAGCAGCAGCGGTGAGGCGCAGGACGGTGTGGTTGAACTGGCTCGGGTACGGACGACTCGGCCTCGGCTTCAACTACTAGCCGTGGAGGGCGTTGCGGTTGAGGTTGTGATGGACGGCGATGTTGGGGTATCGGCTCCAGCGTGATAGAGGAGGGCGGCGGTTGATGGGCGGGATGGGGTGGCGGACGGAGGACGCTGGGGTTTCGCGGCTGGTGGAGAGGTAGGTTTTGCACCCACGGAGTACGAATGGGGAATCGAACGGGTGGGTGGGGGAGGGGAGGGGGAGAACCATGTTTCGGTCTGGGATGCACTTGTTTTTGCTTTTTTGAACAGAAGATGGGACGAGCTTGTTTGAAATTTGGGGAAAGTACAAACCTTGCCCCCCTCTTAAATTTCGGGCCTACTGCGGGTCGGGGGTAGGATGGTAATCCTAGGTGTCCCAAATAGTGGGCGGGAGCGATTTTGGCCGTGCGCATGTGTGCTTAGGCGGCCATTGTGTATGGATGTTTTTTGGAGGCGGTTGTGTGGCGTCTAGATGTAGCGACAAACCTACCCCGGTTTAGACCTTTGGACGTCGGGCTGGTAGGTTTCACGGGTCAGAGTTATTAGAAAAGTAATTTCCTTGTACTACCAAACATTGGTCTCATGCGGTTTTGGGCGAGTAGAGGCTCTTTTGGCGCTTCGTTCTAAATTTTGAAACACAAGCATTCACGTTTAGAGTACTCTTGAACTATGAGGATTGACCTAAATAGACAATGTTAAATTTGACCTTGTATGTTTGAAAACCTCATTAAATTATCCACTTCTTTTTGAAATTTTGACACTTGAAAATCCTATAACTACGATTATTTTGGAATGGAGGAGCTAAATTTGAATCTTTTTTGTACACGACTACATATGCTATTATGTACAAAATCAGAGCAAAGATTGGTGCCCCCATAATTTAGGTATGATTTACAAATGCCATGATATCAAATTCAAATAATTGAATGGACTTCATGTTGAATTCAATTTTTTTAAACCACCTTAAGTTGAATTCGAATGTATGCTAGTTCATAGGTAGCTATTTATAATGTTCATTGTGTTACTTTCGTATGTATAATGTGCTTTACACACACAACATGAACTATACTCATGTTTATATTCGATTGCTAAAGTGATGCATTGTCTGGAGTTCAAAATACTAACTATGCAGATCAATTGTGTCGAATAATAACATAGACACGCTCAAATTTGATAGAATCTAGATGTCTGATGGATCAATGACCGTTCCTTACGTGAATTGCAAATATCATGATCCAATCCTAATATTTGGATACAATTTATATCTTTAATCAATGTGTACAACAGTCTTTTACGTGTAGTTTCACTCTCCCTCAGTGGTCTCTCACACATGCTCACATACTCTCTCCCGAGGTGTCTTTCTCGCACACATGCTCTCGATATAACCCTCCCTCCCTCTCGTAACCATTTATGACTGTTTTCACTAACCTTTATCACAAGCACTCTTCCTCTCGCAAGCACACACACACACAATCCCCATCGACCCTTTCTATATACATAGACCTGCCTATGTGTCTCCTGTACGCACATTATCTTTAGGCCTGTCTCTCATGCATTGTCTCACACATCTCTTCCTAATCGACGAGTATGATTCTAGAAGAGCATTCTGTGGGATGCCCCTTAAAGTTAGGTTGGATGAATAGTAATATAAGAGATAAAAGGGTTACCTTAGTCCGAGAACGTAGGGTTACAAATCCTAGCCGGCTTTGTCAGTGGACACAGAGTCCTTCACAATTTTGCTATCTTTGTCTTGTATGACTAGTCATCCATGGGTCTCCCTAAATGCGTCACGGGCCGACCAATGTGGCGCAGGACGGAACCGAACGAAGGGCCTCACCTCGACCCACCGGACCTCACGCGGTGACACACCCTCTGCCCCCACGTCTCGTTATCTTCTCACACCCACACATACCAACACAGACACCGCACACAAAAAATATATTCTCCTGGTGCCTCTATCCCCTCCCCCCTTGCATATACACACTCAAGGGAATCTCTCTTCGTGACGTCATATTCGTCTTTCTCTCTCTAGACCACTCTCATTTCTCGTTCTATCTCTCCCACGCCCCCCTGCCGGCCCCTCTATCCATGCCTCTCTCGAATACATAATACACACACATGCCTATCTAGGCCCTGCCAAATGCATCAACTACACATTCACACATGTTACATCACGTACCCCATTGATCTAAAAAGCCCACTCTTCATGTTTATTTCGCATACAACATTCCTTTTGAATAAAGTGTGGCCTAAAAAATATTTTAGAATTTCTACATATATACAACATTACAAAGTTATATGGAGGAGTATGACCGCTGATTTTCATTGCATGGTGCCCACAATGATATTTATTCCGCACTTTGACTTTGTATATTTTTATACTATATATAAAGTTAGTCATAATAAAGAGAAACGAAGAGCATCTCTCTCTCCATCGCATACCCCCTCTACGCCCCTTTCACGTACGCACACAAACTATCTCCAGGTCCTCTAAAAGTAAGCCCCCAGCACATTCACACATGTTTCATCTTTCTCTCGCGATATATACAGTGACGATCATTGTATTTGAAGCAAAAGCACGATACATACATTGGACTTCAGAATCCACTCATTACGATCACCATTTATGTTTTGAGGTTATTATACAGTCACGGGCTCACCGTACAACTCTGTATTTGCTCAAGACACGACTAGTTGACCAGTTAAACACTCCATGTGGCACCTCTAGTGTTGCATCACATTATCTCACTACCATCGGGCCCACCTGTCGGCTTGTATCTACTCTACATCTACACTCTTATAAAATACACTCTTATAAAAAACTGAGTTGGTGATGATGGTGTGCCTGCCATCCTGGAATATAGGCCGTCCGCTTTATATCTAACGGATAGGAAAGGAACTATGGCAATTTTGCAAAAAAGTACCCACACACCTCTCCACATTTGCAAATAAGGCCTTCCCTCGTTCATCCTTTTCTCTCACAAGATAAACTAGTCATACAAATGCATCTTGATGTTACGTGCAACGCACGGGCATCTTGCTTGTAAGAATGAAAACAAATGACAAAAAAAGATTGGACGGTGGTTCAAAGTCATGACCGCAGGCACAGCGGACAAGGTGGCCTTGTATTGGTATGTTGAGTCGTCTATTTTAACACACATGAGCTGGTGTGGTGATTATACACACACGCACGCATGCACACGAACTGCATGCACGCAACACTCACACGAACACATGCATGCACGCACTCACGCAACACTCACACGTACACACGCAACCATGCACACACGCAACACTCACACGCACACACGCACGCATGCATGCACACACCAGTACACCACACGACCAACACACACTCTCACACTAAGTGCTCAACCTACACGTGCATGCGCACACATCAGGCCCTGACAGACACATACACAACGAGGTGATTCCCGCGCATGGGTTGGAGTCTTATCGTGCCTGCGTAAATTTGTATTTATGTGACCTTTTCCCTATGCGAACAGACAGGTGGGACCCACAAGGAACATGGTCAATTTAACTAGTCAACATGGTGCCACGCGGACTATTTGGTCGGTTAACAGAGTGCAATCCGATGCTGAACCGTGAGCAAGTGACCGTATAATCACGGCAAAACATATATAGTGACCGTAATCAGCTTATTCTAAAGTTCGGTGACTGTATTACGCTTTTCTCTCTATAGGCCCTCCAAAACTACATCTCTACACGTTCTCGCATGTTACATCTAACAACTATACAATATAGCACTAGTACTACACTCTAACACAATAGATCATATGTGTTTTTAGTTTTACTAGATATCATATTGTTACTTAATTATTCAGTTTGCATACATTGAAATTGCCTTTGAAATGTATGGCCAGTATCATCTACCGCGCGGGAAAAATCCCTCCCCTTCCTGTTTAGTCGGGTTTGTATCGATGGATCGTGCGAAACAGCAAACTATAGTACTATACAGTACAAGTGACAGTTCACTAGGCTGTCGTGTCATGTACTCCTCCGTTGTAAGAGTGGAGCGCTCACTTTCATAAATCTTCTAGTCCCTTTCGCCGACACGTGGGACATCAAGCTACCGGGTCCACGTGCCATATCGGAATATAGTGCAGAGTAGCTGGGGTGAAGCACCCAGTCATGGCGCCGGCGTAGTAATGAGCAATGAGGCGTCAAATCACAAAGTTGCACCTTTCCCGCAGTTAAGTTTTACTAGACGAAGTAATAATGCTAAAAAAAGAAGTTGGAGGGATGAAGCAACCATCATTTCACTCATTGCTGAATCCGCTTCTCCCTCATCTTCTTCAAGTTAACCACGTGTTGCTTCTGTCATTGTTCTGCCTCATGTGGGACGCGGATCGGCTTGGTAAAGCACTGACACGTGGGACCGCATGTTAGCAAACCGCCAGGACAACGTCCTCTAAAATAAGAAACCTCCCCTGCCATCCGCGCGGCAAAATCACTTCCTTTTTACTAATCTTGATTCTATAATTTTTTAGATCAATATACTTGAGATTTGTATAGATAGCACACAGGAGCAAAACCAAGTGGTACGGTTAAGGGCATCCACAATGTGTAGCCAAATGTGAAAATAGATTTTGGCATCATGGGAACCATTGTGGGCGGTGTTGCCAAAGCCAAAAAGATGGAACCGAAGCTCCCTGATTGATTGATTGAAGGAATAGAAAAATGCAACGTCTATCCTCTTTCTCCCGTGCTTGGACGCATGTACAGTATCGAGCACAGAGTCTACTCCCCTGTCCCTTCTATCACAAATCACAAAGTAGTGAGGCGTCAAATCACAAAGCACGGACGAAGCAACCATCATTTCACTCTTTGCTAACTCCGCTTCTCCATTATCTTCTTCGAGAAATCATCTCACCGCACTAAGCTGGACGGACGACGCTATTGTGTACTAGTAGTACTAGTACATTTACGCGTCCTTTGGTTGAACGGACTTCCTGGATGCAAATAAGGTGGTTGTCTCGGCTTGCAGGCGGCACTTGCAAACGACTTACCGTGGTCTCCCTCAATGGTGTTCTTCGTCGAACGCACTTCGGCAAACCAGAACGTTCGAGATATCGTCGACGTCAATGCAATGGGGAAGGAAGTCGAATATAGTTACTACCTCCATTTTTTGTACACAAGGCCAGTAATATCAAAATTACAATTTGCAAAAGGCCACTAACACTAATCGAGGCAAAATTGATGGGATTTGCCTCGTACTAGCAACCAAGAACATTAATATCCCATGCATGCATGCGGAAGTGAGAAGGTTAGTTTGCATGGTGCTGCATTAATCAAGCGAGGAGGAGTGAGATGGTTAGCTCTTTGGGCTTTGGAGAAAAAATTACGCATTAATTTACACATGAAAGGAGGATTTGTATCGATTAATCCTGCGAAGGAAAACCCCGCCTTTCTTTTTTAACACTAGTACTCCTAGTACATACATACTTATCCTATTTGGCTCTAGGCCTTGCATTGCCATACTTCGCCACACATTTTTGCCAAGCTTCCCTACAGTTTTCAAAACGAAAAGGAGGTACACTCGCGCACGGCTGTCGCGGTCGCACCGCACCCTCACACGGTCGCTCTTGCACGCCGCGGTCGCACCGCGCCTTCACACAGTCGCTCCTGCACGCCGCAAACCCAACCAAGGAACCGCACCCTCACTGACACGTGCCGTCGTATGTGAACAAACCAAACTCAGCCATCCTACCGCTGACACATAATTTTTGTTCATAGAGTATGTTTGTCCAACCGCATGTTAGGGAGTATCTGTATGGCCCGTGCGGTGGTCTATTGGGGAAGAAGAAGAGGTGAGGAAGAAGGGTTTGGAGACGTAGGATATTCATCCAACCGCCTAAAATGGTAGACTGACCTAAGTCAGGTGACTTGCATAACAATATATGTTTTTACACAGCAAAAGAACCATAAAAACAACAACATAAAGAAAAACTATCACTACTCGCGGAATGAGACGGCCTCGTCTCTTTGGCTGCCAGCATGAACCAGTCGTAGCTGCCGACGTGTGTCTTCGCACCGTGGTTGTCCTTGATCTCCAGCTACTCGTTCACGCAGAGTGTGCGGGTGCTCTGCACGGACGAGAGCACTGCCCGGTTCGAGTCGAGGACGTCCGATTCTGCCTGTAGGAGGTCCTCGATGGCAGCGGCATCCGTGCGCTCCGCGTTGAGTCGAGCCTCTGCCGCTCGGTTCAAGTCCAGGACGTCTGGTTCCGCCTATAGGAGGGCCTCGATGAGAGCGGCATCCATGCGCTCTGCGTCGAGTTGAGCCTCTGCCGCCCGGTTCAATTCCAGGACGTTCAGTTCCGCCTGCAGGAGGGCCTCGATGGCAGCGACATCTGCGCACTCCGCCTCAAGTTGAGCCTTCGCCGCCCGGTTCACATCCACGACACCCGGTTCCGCCTACAGGAGAGCCTCGATGGCAGCGGCATGCGCGCGCTCCACGTCGAGTTGAGCCTCTGCCTCCCGGTCCTCCTTTAGTATCGCCAAGCTGAACCGCTGGTCTGCCTGCACCATGGGGGACTCGGACGCCGGCACAAAGTCGACGTCCATCGTCTCATACCCATCGGGGGCCTTCTGCGCCGCAACCTCTGCCATGAATATTGTATCGGCTTCCTCCTTCTCATAGCTTGGCTCCAGAGAACTCGGGGATTGGCCCGCTGCAAAGCGAGCTTGGGAATGGAGGTCTGTGGCGCCAACCGCCGCCGCGATTTCAGCGCGGCGCTCCGGCGTCAGCATCTTGTAGTACGTGATCTTGCAGCGCACCCTGGCTTTCCAGCGAACTAGGGGACACTTGATGCGGTCTAGGGGATCGAAAGGTGGGGGAATGAGCTGGAGATTAGGTGTGGTTCTAGGGCAGTGGCTGGCGTAGGCTGAGCAGCGAAGGTTCTGGTGTGAATAGTGGTTCCGGGGATGACCGGTCAATTGGTTTTGACTGTACATTGCTCTCGTCGCATTCGCGTTGCAGCCCGGCACGCTGGACCCACCACGTCACTCACTGAATGGAATGTGCTTCGTCTTGCGCTTTCGCTCGCTTGTGGGACCGTAGTTGAGAGCAAACCGACGTCCCTCCCCCTCCCCCGCCCGCGTCATTTATACTACCACTTCCTCCGTTTTATGCGGAGTAAATAAAAACAGACGGAGTATACTACGAATGAGGATCCCCTGACGTGGGCGAACCCATTGAGTAACTGACTGATACGTCTCCAACATATCTAAAATTTATGAAGCATTCATGCTATTATATTATCTGTTTTGGATGATTATGTGCTTTATTATACACTTTTATATTATTTTTGGGACTAACCTATTAACCGGAGGCCTAGCCCATATTGCTGTTTTCTTGCCTATTTCAGTGTTTCGAAGAAAAGGAATATCAAATGGAGTCCAAATGGAATGAAACTTTCGGGAGCGTTATTTTTGGAACGGATGTGATCCACGAGACTTGGAGTTGAAGTCAAGGAAGCTTCGAGGTGGCCACGAGGGTGCCCCCCCTACTGGGCGCGCCCCCTGTCTCGTGGGCCCCTCGAGCATCCTCCGACCGACTTCTTTCGCCTATCTATCTCCATATACCCTAAAACCACCGAAGAAGGAAATAGATCGGGAGTTCCGCCGCCGCAAGCCTCTGTAGCCACCAAAAACCTCTCGGGAGCCCATTCCAGCACCCTGCCGGAGGGGGAATCCATCACCAGTGGCCATCTTCATCATCCCAGCGCTCTCCATGATGAGGAGGGAGTAGTTCACCCTCGGGGCTGAGGGTATGTACCAGTACCTATGTGTCCGATCTCTCCCTATCTCGTGTTCTCTCTATGGCACGATCTTGATGTATCGCGAGCTTTGCTATTATAGTTGGATCTTATGATGTTTCTCCCCCCCTCTACTCTCTTGTAATGGATTGAGTTTTCCCTTTGAAGTTATCTTATCGGATTGAGTCTTTAAGGATTTGAGAACACTTGATGTATGTCTTGTCATGCTTATCTGTGGTGACAATGGGATATTCACGTGATTCACTTGATGTATGTTTTGGTGATCAACTTGCGTGTTCAGTGACCTTGTTAACTTATGCATAGGGGTTGGCACACATTTTCGCCTTGACTCTCCGGTAGAAACTTTGGGGCACTCTTTGAAGTACTTTGTGTTGGTTGAATAGATGAACCTGAGATTGTGTGGTGCATATCGTATAATGATGCCCACGGATACTTGAGGTGACAATGGATTATCTAGGTGACATTAGGGTTTTGATTGATTTGTGTCTTAAGGTGTTATTCTAGTACGAACTCTATGATAGATTGAATGGAAAGAATAGCTTCGTGTTATTTTACTACAGACTCTTGAATAGATAGAACAGAAAGGATAACATTGAGGTGGTTTCGTACCCTACCATAATCTCTTCGTTTGTTCTCCACTATTAGTGTCTTTGGAGTGACTCTTTGTTGCATGTTGAGAGATCGTTATGTGATTCAATTATGTTATTATTGTTGAGAGAACTTGCACTAGTGAAAGTATGAACCTTAGGCCTTGTTTCCTACCATTGCAATACCGTTTACGCTCACTTTTATCGCCTGCTACCTTGCTGTTTTTATAATTTCAGATTACAAATACCTTTATCTACTATCCATATTGCACATGTATCACCATCTCTTCACCGAACTAGTGCACCTATACAATTTACCATTATACTTGGTGTGTTGGGGACACCAGAAACTCTTTGTTATTTGGTTGTAGGGTTGCTTGAGAGAGACCATCTTCATCCTACGCCTCCCACAGATTGATAAACCTTAGGTCATCCACTTGAGGGAAATTTGCTATTGTCCTACAAACCTCTGCACTTGTAGGCCCAACAACGTCTACAAGAAGAAGGTTGTGTAGTAGACATCACTGACATGCAGGGCCTAGCAAGCCTGTGGTCCGCTAGTAAGTGACCGAAAGGGAGGGTAAGGCAGGGATATCTATGTCAGAGGATCCACTTCCACTACTACTCCCTCCTTACATTTACTATACAGGGCCGAATGCGTTTTTCGAGGCTAACTTTGACAAAATGTTAGAGTAATAATATATCACATGCAACTTACACAAAGCATACAGTCAAATTCGTATGTGAAAGGAGCTTCCAATGATATAGTTTTCACATTATACATCTCATGTACTATTAATCTTGTCAATAGTCAAATGTGGTTTTGAAAAACGCATTAGAGCATGGTTAATAATATAGCCAGTCGATGGCTATAAGGAACTGCCATGTCATATATAGCCATCATCTATTATATGCACTCATACAGTAGTGTGGGCAATAAGGTTGGCTATTTCCCGCAAAAAATTTTATAAGGTTGGCTATTGTATTAGTACTTTTTTCCATCTCCTCTCTATCTCTTTCTTCATATTTATTTTATTTAACTAGGAATGCGTATATAGCTAGGCTCTTGCATGAGAGCTCACTCCCCTTACTTTTTCACATCTCTCTCCTCCACATAGGCCATATATAAATGGAAGGAGGGAGTACTACTATGAGCATTGCATACTCTAGTACAGATGTTGTCAGTACTCCACTAGTACTATTGGACAGGGAAAAGTTACTATTGGACTGGCTATGCGTGGCGAAATCCAAGTAGGAAGAGCATGCGCGAGAACAAGCACATTCACGTGGTTGAAAACAAATTGGAAACCATCTCGAGTACAAATCTAGGAGTACGTACGAATCTAACAATATTGATTGGGCGTTGTTGAATGTTGATACTTTTTTGATCAAAGTAGAGATACTTTGACTACACATAAAACTTATATGTAAACTAGAAAGGATAGGAGGGAGTATATTGTACGTTCAAAAACGAAACGAACATTGAATACCCTTTATATATGATTTGCGGATGCTATGATCACCGGTTCAAAATTTTGAATCCGCCTTAGGTATCACACATGCCCCCACTCATTCTCTCTCGATTTCATCTCGGGGTCCGGAGATCGATTGAAAGAGTACTAGGGTGGGTACAATATGTTCGTTTCGCTTATGAACGTGCAATATACTCCCTCTGATCCCCACAGACCCCCCCCCCCGCGGGTCATTTCTATCATAGAAACAGACCAAATCTTTATCTCCTTGCACGATGATACGTCTCCAACGTATCTACTTTTCCAAACACTTTTGCCCTTGTTTTGGACTCTAACTTGCATGATTTGAATGAAACTAACCCGGACTGACGCTGTTTTCAGCAGAACTACCATGATGTTGTTTTATGTGTAGAAAAGAGAAGTTCTCGGAATGACCTCCAAATCCACGGAGGCACTTTTTGTAATTAATAAGAATTTCTGGGCGAAAGAAATACACCAGGGGGCCCAGGGCCTGTCCACGAGACATGGGGGTGCGCCCCCCTGTAGGGCGCGCCCCCTTATCTTGTGGGCCCCCTGGACCTCCACCGACCTCAACTCCAACTCTATATCTTCCATCTCGCGGAGAAAAAAATCAGAGAGAAAGTTTCATCGCGTTTTACGACACGGAGCCGCCGCCAAGCCCTAATCTCTCTCGGGAGGGCTGATCTGGAGTCCGTTCGGGGCTCCGGAGAGGGGGATTCATCGTCGTCGTCATCATCAACCATCCTCCATCACCAATTTCATGATGCTCACTGCCGTGAGTGAGTAATTCCATCGTAGGCTTGCTGGACGGTGATGGGTTGGATGAGATTTACCATGTAATCAAGTTAGTTTTGTTAGGGTTTGATCCCTAGTATCCACTATGTTCTGAGATTGATGTTGCTATGACTTTGCTATGCTTAATGCTTGTCACTAGGGCCCGAGTGCCATGATTTCAGATCTGAACCTATTATGTTTTCATCAATATATGTGTGTTCTTGATCCTATCTTGCAAGTCTATAGTCACCTATTATGTGTTATGATCCAACAACCCCGAAGTGACAATAATCGAGATACTTCTCGGTGATGACCGTAGTTTGAGGAGTTCATGTATTCACTATGTGTTAATGCTTTGGTCCGGTTCTCTATTAAAAAGAGGCCTTAATATCCCTTAGTTTCCATCAGGACCCCGCTGCCACGGGAGGGTAGGACAAAAGATGTCATACAAGTTCTTTTCCATAAGCACGCATGACTATTTACGGAATACATGCCTACATTACATTGATGAGCTGGAGCTAGTTCTGTGTCACCCTATGTTATAGCTATTACATGAGGAATCGCATCCGGCATAATTATCCATCACTGATTCGTTGCCTACGAGCTTTTCATATATTGTTCTCCGCTTATTTACTTTTCCGTTGCTACTGTTACAACTATTACAAAAAACCCCAAAACATTTATCTTTACTGTTGCTACCGTTACTATTACTATCATACTACTTTGCTACTAAACACTTTGATGCAGATACTAAGTTATCCAGGTGTGGTTGAATTGACAACTCAACTGCTAATACTCAAGAATATTCTTTGGCTCCCCTTGTGTCGAATCAATAAACTTGGATTGAATACTTTACCCTCGAAAGTTGTTGCTATCCCCTACACTTGTGGGTTATCAAGACTAATTTCTGGCGCTGTTGCCAGGGAGCATAGCTCTATTCTTTGAGTCACTTGGGATTTATATCGATTGATCACTATGAAGAACTTGAAAGACGCTAACACCAAGATTTTGCCCTCAACTACGACGGGAGGTAAGGAACTGCCATGTAGCTCTGCACTAGATTCTCCTTCCGTTATTAGTAGGCTTGCGACACCTAAACCTGCTACTGTTATGAATTCTGATATGTCGCATGTTATCTATGATGCCACTTCTGCTATGCATGATGAAACTACTTCTGTGCGTGATACTACTTTGCCATTAGGTGAATTTCTTGATGAACAACTTGCTAGAGTTAGGGGGAATGAAAATATTGAAGATGCTATTATTGATGATAGTGATGATGAAGGTTCTCCCAATGATCATGTATTGCCTGTTGTTCCTAAGGGTTATGTTATGAATAAAGAAGCTGTTGAAGCTATCTTTGCTTGCAATGATAGAAATGATCTTAAGAAACTATTAGCTAAATGGAAGCAGTAGTCTCTTAATGCTAGAATGAAACCTGACCTTGATTTTGCTACTTCACCTATCTGTGTTACTGATAAGGATTATGAATTCTCTGTTGATCCTAAGATTATTACTTTAGTTGAATCCGATCCTTTTTATGGCCTTGTATCTGAAACTGTTGTGGCACATCTTACCAAGTTGAATGATATAGCTACCCTGTTTACTCATGATGAGAAGTCTCGCCTATTTGTATATCCTTAAGATATTTCCGTTCTCATTAAGGGTGATGCTAAGACTTGGTATAATTCTCTTGCTCCTGGTTGTGTGCGTAGTCCCCAAGATATGATTTATTACTTTTCTGCTAAATATTTCCCTGCTCATAAGAAACAAGCTGCCTTGCGGGAAATATATAATTTTGTGCAAATAAAAGATGAGAGTCTCCCACAAGCTTGGGGGAGGCTTCTCCGATTACTTAATGCTTTGCCTGATCATCCACTTAAGAAAAATGAAATACTTGATATCTTCTATAATGGACTAACCGATGCTTCCAAGGACTACTTGGATAGTTGTGCTGGTTGTGTTTTCAGGGAAAGAACAGTCGACAAAGTTGAATTACTATTGAATAATATGTTGACTAATTAAAATAATTGGACTCTCCCTGAGCCAATTCCTGAAGAAATTCCTGAACTAATTGAGCCAATTCCTGAGCCTATTCCTAAACCCACTCCGAAGAAGAGAGGTGTTCTATTTCTCAGTCATGAAGATATGCAAGAGGCAAAGAAATCAGTCAAAGAAAAAGGTATTAAAGCTGAAGATGTTTAAGAATTTACCACGTATTGAAGAAATACATGGTCTTAATATACCGCGTGCTGAAGAACCATATTGTCTTGATAACCCGACACAGGTAGTAAAGGTAAATTCTCTCTATAGATATGATAAAGATGAAATCCCATCTACCAAATTTCATAGCCCTTGCTTAGATGAATTTGATGATTTCCTGAATAGACAAGCAAATTTCAATGATTACGTTGGTAGAAAATTGAAGAATAATGCTTATACGATAGTACGCTTGAATGATTATGTAGCTAGAGTTAAAGGTGAACTTGAACTCGCTAGCAAACATGCTTCCATGATTGCTACTCAAGCTGAACAAGTACTTAAGGCTCAGAATGAATTGCTTGCTAAATTAAATAATAAAAATGACTTTGTTGTTAGAGTGGCTACTAGAACTGGTAGATGGACTTAGGAACCTTTGTATCCTAAAGGCCACCCTAAAATAATTGAACAAGATTCTCAGAATAATAATCTAGATGTTCCTGGTTCTTCTAAGAAGAAGAAAAAGAAGAATGATAGGACTTTGCAAACTTCTAGTGAACCTAATGTAGAAACACCTGAGAATCCTAATAATACTTCTATCTCTGATGCTGAAACACAATCCGGAGATGAACATGAACTTGTTGATAATGCTAATAATGATGTTCATGCAGATGCTCAACCTAGTAATAACAATGATATAGAAATTGAACCTGCTATTGATCTTGATAACCCACAATCAAAGGATCAACGTTATGATAAGAGAGATTTTGTTGCTGGGAAGCACGGTAAAGAAAGAGAACCATGGGTTCAGAAACCCATGCCCTTTCCTCCTAAACCATCCAAGTCAAAGGATGATGATGATTTTGAGCGCTTTGCTGAAATGATTAGACCTATTTTCTTACGCATGCGCTTAACTGATATGCTCAAAACAAACCCTTATGCTAAATATATGAAAGATATCATCACTAATAAGAGGAAAATACATGAAACTGAGATTTCCACCATGCTTGCCAACTATACCTTTAAGGGTGGAATACCTAAGAAACATGGTGATCCCAGAGTACCCACTATACCTTGCTCTACTAAAAGAAATTATGTCAAAACTGCTTTATGTGATCTAGGAGCCGGTGTTAGTGTTATGCCTCTGTCCTTGTACCGTAGAGTTGAATTGAATAAGTTGACACCTACTGAAATATCTTTGCAAATGGCTGACAAAATCAACTGCTATACCTGTCGGCATTTGTGAGGACGTGCCTGTTGTTGTTGCGAATGTTACTATCTTAACAGACTTCATTATTCTTGATATTCCCGAGGACGATAGTATGTCTATTATTCTTGGTAGACCTTTTTTAAATATCGCAAGAGCTGTCATTGATTGCAACAAAGGCAATGTCACCTTTCATGTTAATGGTAATGAGCATACGGTACACTTTCCGAGGAAGCAAATCCAAGTTCATAGCATAAATACTATTGAGAAAGTTCCAACTATTATTTTTTGAGGCTTTGAATTTCCTCTCCCTACTGTCAAGAAAAAGTATGATATTCTTATTGTTGGGGATTTTCATATCCCCATTGAGGTAACTTAGTGTTATTCGAAATTTCTCCGGTTCCGTGCTATTCGGAATGAGTTTGTTAACAAGACTTGATCAGCCTTGTTAGTGGGTTCATTTTGATGATCACGAGATGGATGAAACTAGAAGGCACAACTTTCTGTACTTTCTTGTTACTTTTTGTTATTTAGATTAAATAAAGCAAAAATAGTATTATCCGTCTGTTTTCTGAATTATCCGTGTATTAAAAAATAGTTCGAAAATAAAAGTGCTCCAAACGCCCTGCAAATTTAGTATGATTTTTTCTAGAATATTTGAGGATTTTAGGCACTGAAAACACTGCAGGAGGGGCAAGCAGCAGGCCACGAGAGTGAAGGGAGCCCCCCTATAGGGCGCGCCCCCTGTCTCGTGGGCCCCTGGTGGCCCCCCTCCACTTATGCCAGCAACCACACACTCCATCTTCTACCCAAAAAATCCCCATCTAGCTCAAGCATGAGGTCAAGCTCGTTTTGCTGCGATTTTCGATCTCTTAGCTCAAAGCTCCATTCACAAAACTGCTTTGGGAGATTGTTGCTTGGTATGTGACTCCTCCATTGATCCAATTAGTTTCTGTTCTAGTGCTTTATTCATTGCATTTTTTTGCTGCATAGCTGACCATGTTCTTGAGCTTGCATGTTAAATTTTTGAGGTCCCAAGCAATTCCAATGCATGATATAGGCTCTAGGCACTTGTAGGAGTAGTTGCTATCAATCTTGTTAAGTTTTATGCACTTTTATTTTGAAGTTACTAAAAATTTCAGAAATTTTCAGAAAAATGTTGAGGAAACTTTTGAGGGGCTCTTCTAGCCAAAGCTCCCAGGAAAAACAAGCCAAAGAGAAGGACAAAGCTAAGTATAATCTTCCTCGCTTAGCGGAAGTACGGTCGTGCGAATGGCCATGCGAGGATTTCTTGAAAGAGGCTGGAAGTCATGAAGACTTTCATGCTTTAATCGAGACTCCAAGCCTCACCGGGTTCATCAACGACCGAATCGATCAGTATCTCTTACTCACCATTATTTCGTGCAAAACTTTTATTTTTACCCTAAGAAGTCATCGCCTGTAGTATCATTTCATTTATATGATGAGTTCAAAGAAATGTCTTTACGACATTTTTGCGCGGTATGTAAGATACCTTATGTGGGAGAATTAGAGGAACCCCATCGTGAAGATGTGGCGGACTTTGTTAATACTATTGCCGTAGAGGAGCCAAAGAAGGGTTCCGAGGCAAAAGTCTCTAGCATACACTTTCCTGTTTTACGCTACTTTGCCATATTTGCTAGTAGATGCTTGATTGGTCATGGAAATAGTGGAAACTTGAGCGTTCCTGATATTATCATTGTTCAACATGCTTTGCTTGGAGACAATACTTTTAGTATGGGTGTCATCGTTGCTAAAAGGCTAGCCCTGAATCGTACAAAAGGCCTCATATTTGGATGTATCTATGCTGCACGTCTTGCTAAACATTTTCAGATACCCATTAGGCACCATGAGGAAAAGGAGACAATTTTGCCTCCTCACATTTTAGATTACAAGAGCATGGTAGCACATAAGTTTATTGTTGACAATGAAGATAGGATGCTCTTGTATAAACTTAGATTCAATAAGAAACACTTTGAGATTATTATTTTGCCTGCTCCTTTGTTGTTTGATTTGCTTGCAGAAAAATTCCTCGTCACCCCAGAAGTGGTAAACAATCATCGAGCTCGAGCCTTTACTCCAGAACCTGAACCAGAACCGGAACCTGAACTGGACCCTTATCGTGCATCAGCTGTCCAGTGGGATCCGGAGATGACCAGCCAGTGGTATCCTGATTACACCTCTCATTACACCGGGGAGAGTAGTGGCGGTCCTTGGGATTAGACCAACTTAGGCCAAAAGCCTAAGCTTGGGGGAGTACATATTTCTCACCGACTTTACATTCATGTTCACACACTAGTCGTCGGTGCTCATACCCTTTGATTGTATTATCCATGCTAGTTTAAATTCCTTTTTCTAGTTTTCTTCTTGTGTGTTTGATAAACCTTGAGAAAAAAAATAGTTAGTTTAATTTCCATGCTTGTAGTAGAAATTAAAATGAAAACCCCAAAAGATTTCTAGTTCTTCTTCTTACCTGTTGGGACTTTCCCTTGTAAATAGTTTTATTTTGTTTTCTTTCCTTTGGGGGGTCGAGAAGACCATGTTGAAAATGTTTAGTGGCTCTCATATGCATGATTGTTTATTTAACTTAGAGCCCATATTGCTTGTCTTCTCTTTTGAGTTGAATGCTTGCAGATTCCAGCTTAGTCCAATGCACGTACACTCTTATTATTATACACATCGTTTGGTCGTGCAAGTGAAAGGCAATAATGACGACATATGATGAACTTATTGGGATGAGAAAAGCTGGTATGAACTCGACCTCTCTTGTTTTTGTAAATATGATGAGTTCATCATTCCTGAGTCAGCTTATTATGAAGTAAAAATATTTGCAATGACATTTAGAGATTATAGTTGCTTGTTCCATGCTTGATTAGCTTTGAGTTATAATGGTTTACCTTGCGTGCCAACATGCTATTAGAATGATTATGATGTGATATGATGGGATGGTATCCTCCTTTGAATGAATTGAGTGACCCGACTTGGCACATGTTCACGCATGTAGTTGAAACAAAATCAACATAGCCTTCACGATATTTATGTTCATGGTGGATTATATCCTACTCATGTTTGTACTCGGTGTGAATTAGTTTTAATGCATGTTTATGACTGTTGTCGCTCTCTCAGTTGGTCGCTTCCCAGTCTTTTGCTAGCCTTCACTTGTACTAAGAGGGAATACTGCTTGTGCATCCAAACTCCTTAAACCCCAAAGTTGTTCCATATGAGTCCACTATACATTCCTATATGCGGTATTTACCTGCTGTTCCAAGTAAATTTGTATGTGCCAAACTCTAAACCTTCAAATGAAATTCTGTTTTGTATGCTCGAGCAGCTCATGTTACAACTAGGGCTGCCTATATCTTCCATGCTAGGTGGGTTATTGTCAGAGGAGTGGACTCCGCTCCTCATTCACGAGAAAGGGCCGGTAACCGGGATACCCAGTCCCATGATCCAAAAAGATCAAAGCAAATCAAAATAATTAAACAAAAGTCCCCCAGGGCTGTTGTTAGTTGGAGGCACTCGTTGTTTCGAGCAAGCCATGGATTGATGCTTGTTGGTGGTTGGGGGAGTATAAACTTTTACCATTCTGCGTAGGAACTGCCTATAATGCATGTAGTATGGAAGATACAGCCATCTCATAGTTGTTGCGTTGACAGCAAAAGTATGCCGCTCAAAATGTTATTCAATCTCTATTTTAAAATCGAGCTCTGGCACCTCTACAAATCCCTGCTTCCCTCTGCGAAGGGCCTATCTATTTAATTTTATGTTGAGTCATCACCTTCTTATTAAAAAGCACCCGCTGGAGAGCACACTGTTATTTGTGTGTATTACTATTGGTTTATATTGGGTATGACTTGACTGGATCTCTTTTACCATGAATTACAATGTTTAGTCAGTCCTTGATCTTTAAAGGTGCTCTGCATTTATGTTTTGCGGTCTCAGAAAGGGCTAGCAAGATACCATTTTGTTATATCATGTTATGATTGTTTTCAGAAAGTGTTGTCATCCTAGTTTTATTATTATGGCTCGCTAGCTGATTATGTTATTGATATGAGTAATTGTGAGGCCTAAGTGTTATTGTGAGTATGGTTAGTTCATAATATTTGCTGAAACTTGAATGCTGGTTTTTCATGTTTACAACAACAAGAGCAAACAGAGTTTTTAAAAGTTTTTCTTTATCGCTTTCAGTTTATCAACTGAATTGCTTGAGGACAAGCAAAGGTTTAAGCTTGGGGGAGTTGATACGTCTCCAACGTATCTACTTTTCCAAACACTTTTGCCCTTGTTTTGGACTCTAACTTGCATGATCTGAATGAAACTAACCCGGACTGACGTTGTTTTCAGTAGAGCTACCATGATGTTGTTTTATGTGTAGAAAAGAAAAGTTCTCGGAATGACCTGCAAATCCAAGGAGGCACTTTTGGAATACACCAGGGGGCCCAGGGTCTGTCCACGAGACATGGGGGCGGGCCCCCCCTGTAGGGCGTGCCCCCTATCTCGTGGGCCCACTGGACCTCCACTGACCTCGACTCCAACTCTATATCTTCTGTCTCGCGGAGAAAAAAATTAGAGAGAAAGTTTCATCGCGTTTTACGACACGGAGCCGCCGCCAAGCCCTAATCTCTCTTGGGAGGGCTAATCTGGAGTCCGTTCGGGGCTCCGGAGAGGGGGATTCGTCGCCGTCGTCATCATCAACCATCCTCCATCACCAATTTCATGATGCTCACCGCCGTGAGTGAGTAATTCCATCGTAGGCTTGCTGGACGGTGATGGGTTGGATGAGATTTACCATGTAATCAAGTTAGTTTTGTTAGGGTTTGATCCCTATTATCCACTATGTTCTAAAATTGATGTGCTATGACTTTGATATGCTTAATGCTTGTCACTAGGGCCCGAGTGCCATGATTTCAGATCTGAACCTATTATGTTTTCATCAATATATGTGTGTTCATGATCCTATCTTGAAAGTCTATAGTCACCTATTATGTGTTATGATCCGACAACCCCGAAGTGACAATAATCGGGATACTTCTCGGTGATGACCGTAGTTTGAGGAGTTCATGTATTCACTATGTGTTAATGCTTTGGTCCGGTTCTCTATTAAAAGGAGGCCTTAATATCCCTTAGTTTCCATCAGGACCCCGCTGCCACGGGAGGGTAGGACAAAAGATGTCATGCAAGTTCTTTTCCATGAGCACGTATGACTATTTACGGAATACATGCCTACATTACATTGATGAACTGGAGCTAGTTCTGTGTCACCCTATGTTATAGCTATTACATGAGGAATCGCATCCGGCATAATTATCCATCACTGATCCATTGCCTACGAGCTTTTCATATATTATTCTCCGCTTATTTACTTTTTCGTTGCTACTGTTACAACTATTACAAAAAACCCAAAAACATTTAACTTTACGGTTGCTACCGTTACCATTACTATCATACTACTTTGCTACTAAACACTTTGCAGATACTAAGTTATCCAGGTGTGGTTGAATTGACAACTCAACTGCTAATACTCAAGAATATTCTTTGGCTCCCCTTGTGTCGAATCAATAATTTGGGTTGAATACTTTACCCACGAAAGCTGTTGCGATCCCCTACACTTGTGGGTTATCACATGACACGCAATTGATCTTTGAACATCAATCGATCTCATCAACATGTGTCGGGGCATGAACTGAATGTGATGTCAAAACTAAGACGCGAAGCAACACGTTGTGGAGGCAAAGTGAAACTTTAAACGAACCGTTTGTTTGTATGCAAGTCGGACAAATTACAACATTGGAAATACAAGCATGGTCTAGGCCCACATGCGAATGATACTCGGCGGAATGTTCAAATGAGGCATGCGGGAGGATGGACTTGACCGGAGGGCGACATGATCGATGGAGAAGAGGGTTGGAGAGGAATGAGAAATAAGCAAACGCCACATGATTATACTTGAATGGCTCAAATAAACAATAAGTTGTCTCGCTTAGCATACATAGTGAAAGGCCTAAAGCGCAACTCGAAGCACTGATGCTCGAATATGGCCGGGAAAACAGGGAAACTGACATGTGGGGCACATCTGTCGGTACGATGTAGCACAGACTGGTCCAATGGAGGAGCTATCCCATGACCTCCTCGCCATCGGAAACCGTTCATGTGGGTCGTGGGGGCCAACAACGTGGCGCAGCTCCAGCACCGCCTCTGGACACGGCGACTGCGGTGAGCGACACACTCATCGTCACTAGACACGGTCGGTTTCAGTGTGCCGAGGGTGGCGTTAGTGATGTGGCACGACCAACAGTATGTTTGGTTTTCGCCCAAGGTTGCCCCATCAAAGCATTGGGTAGCCGAAATTTTGGTTGAGGTTTTGGTTGCCCATGATTTGGCCGACATTGGCAAGAAAAATGTGTCGGCGTTTTGGGAATGGGGGTCCCCAGACTTGACTGCCTATGGCCTGCGGCGTGGCTCAAGGGGCGGCCCAGCATGGCCCATCTTCATCAACACGAGCTCAAGACCCTCGCGAGGGGCCAAGCCTCGCGGGGCGGATGACAGAAGGCTTCCTCAGGCACGACCTCGTCAGGCCGGCTCGCGAGGAGGCGGAGAGATCAAGGCGGGGTACCTCGTGAGGTGCCCCATGACGCAAGCCATGACGACCAAGAGTGCCAGGCGGGCGCCAGCCCGTGCAGTTTCCTTGTTTCCTCTTCGGTGCAAAGGGAACAAGCGCAGGCAAGAGCATCAAGCAAAGGCATCCATTTCGGTGCAACAAGACCAAGACCAGCAGAATGGCAGGATAGAAGTCATCGTGGAGCCCAAGCCGGCGTCACCACCAGTGCCTTTGGCAGGCGAGGACCAACTTTAGTCAGGATAAGTGTACTAGATGTTCCCCTTCAAAATGGCCAATTGTTGGCGCCCTTCCCGCTCAATATTTGGGAAGAGGCCCAGGGCCTTTGCCTATAAATAGGACTAGCCACTCTTAAGGCAGGGGATTGATAGTTCATCCGGTCGAACCTTAGCCAGAACCACCAAGGCAAGAACCCCTCCCCTCGCGAGGCTGTTCTTCCTTGTACTGCTCATCACCAGCCCAAGAGGCAATCCACCACACACACTGGAGTAGGTTATTACACCACAATGGTGGCCTGAACCAGTATAAACCATGTGTCTCCTGTGTTGTTCCTTTGATTGCTTAGTTCATAGCGAGGCGGTGAGGTGCAGGTAGGTAGAGGGCGAAATCTCCGCGCGCACCCAGTGTTCGAATCTAGAGGGTCTGTCGAAACCCCAAATTCGACATTTGGCGCGCCAGGTAGGGGTGTGCCGGAGTTTGTCTTCCACCGCCCTGTTCTTCACCGACCATCGCGTCCATGTCAGACGCTCGTCAGGCCCGCGCCGAGCGCCGAGCCGCTCTCGCTTCCTGCGTCGCCCAGACGGCCCCCGTCGTTGGCCACCCCCGTCGTTCCCCATCACCTGCCGTCAACGCCGCCACCGGCCCGGCGGGGAACGAGCAGCAGGCATCGTCCCAGCATCCATCCATGAGGCGAGACGGCCGCACCGCCACTCCCTTGCTCGCCCCGGGTGGTTCCTCGTCCCGCGTGCCCCGTGCAGCCATGGAGGCTCGGGCTGCGCTCATCGCGGCAAACGAGCTCCTTCGCTACCGCCCGGTCGACGACGTCTATGAAGAATGGCTCGACCGCGTCGCCGAGCTCGTCCGCGCCGCAGGGGGCTCCCCCGCGCCGTCCTTCTCGCTGCACCGCGCCCTGCCCTGCGCGGGCAATGAAGCTCTGGGGGCGCCTCAGCCGCCTCCTCCTCAAGAAGGCGCTCTGGCCCCGAGGCGCGTGGCCCCTGGATGGAACCCACCCCGTCCGGCGCCTGCGTAGCAAGAGCGGAGCTGCCAAGAGGTTCCTCGCCCCCAAGAAGCTGCCTGAGTGCTTGCTCCGGTCCGTTGCTCCCGTCCCAACACGCCAAGACCCCGCGCTGCTCCCAGCTGCAGCGCATGGGGGCCCGCAAGACCAAGCTCCTCGTCCCCAGAGGCCTCCCGTGGCCACAGCAGGCTGCCGCGCCTTCACCACCGAGCTGCGCAGCGTCGCGTGGCCCTGCAAGTTCAAGCCAGACCCGCCCCCTCGCTACGACGGCATAGCTAACCCTGCAGAGTTTCTTCAGCTCTACGAGCTGGGCATCGAAGCCGCCAACGGGGATGAGAAGGTCATGGCGAACTGGTTTCCCATGGAACTCAAGGACGGGGCCCGCACCTGGCTCCTAAACCTGGCCCCAGGCACGATCTCCTCCTGGGACGAGATGCACGCCCGTTTCATTGCCAACTTCCAAGGTACTCGCGACCGGCTGCCTGCCATGAGCGACATGCGCCGCATCAAGCAGCAACCAGGGGAGACCCTAGAGAAGTACATCCAGCGCTTCAAGAGCGCAAGACTCATGATTCCCAGGGTGATCGAGGAGGCAATCATTTCGGCCTTCTCCGACGGCGTGCGTGATGTCAAGATGAAGGAGGAGCTGGCGATGCATGAAGATCTGTGCACTTCCTTGGAGCTGTTCAACCTGGCAACCAAGTGCGCCAGGGCTGAGGACGGGCGCCTTTCCCTCCTCGAGCTGCCAGCCGCAGACCCAGAAGAGAAGAAACCCAAGGCCAAGGACGTGAAGCGCAAGGGGGCTGCTGTGCTCGCGGCAGAACCAGACACCAAGCGGGGCAGAGATCAGCCCAGGTCTCTCAAGGGCAGCCAGTACTGTGTGTACCACGACCTCCACACCCACAACAGCAATGAATGCCAAGAGCTCCGAGCCGTGCGAGAAGGAAGGGTCGGTCGGCGCCCCGACCGCAACAATCGTGGCTACGGTTGAGGGGGAGGAAGGAACACAGGACGCTGGGAAGACCGCATCCCTCGCCAAGGGTGGCGCGACCAACCTCACGAGGATCGCTGGCAGGATCAGCCTCGCGAAGGAGACTGGAGGGATCAGCCTCGCGAGGATCGCCCGCAGGGAAACGCAGGCCTCCCTCCACTGCCTATGCAGCCTAATAGAAACGAGGACCATCATCAGGACGAGGGGGCTGGGGGCTTCCAGGAGCCACGCGCGATCGCCTGCATCCTGGGCGGGGCTCAGGCCCCAGCCTCTCAACGCATCTTCAAGCAGTTCGCCCGCGAAGTGAATGCAGTCCTCCCCAAGCTTGAAGCCATGCGCCCCCTCAGGTGGTCGGCATGCGCCATCACGTTCAGCTCAGCGGATCAGCTCAAGTGCGCGGCCACAACCGGAGTCCTCCCGATGCTTTGCTCCCCAATCATCAGCAATGTGCAGGTCACCAGGACCCTCATCGATGGCGGAGCAGGGCTCAATGTCCTGTCCGTAGAGACGTTCAACAATCTCCAAGTGCCATACGATCAGCTTCAGCCAACCAAGCCTTTCTCAGGAGTCACTGACGGTTCCACCGTCCCGATAGGGCAAGTCCGCCTTCCTGTTACCTTCGGGAAGCGTGACAATTACCGTACCGAGCTCATTGACTTCGACATCGCCCACATCCGCCTGCCATACAATGCCATCCTCGGCTACCCAGCTCTAGCCAAGTTCATGGCCGTGACTCATCACGGCTACAATATCCACAAGATGCCAGGAAACGGTGGGGTCATCACGGTGCCCTGTGAAGAAAGAGACGCAGTGTGTTCCCTGGAACAGGCTTTTCAAGCCGCATCACTTGAAGACCCAGATTGCGGGAGCGAGAGGCTCCCTTAAGCCGCTCCCAAGAAGAAGAAGACATCACCAAGCCCGACCCCTCAGTAGGCAGGCCCCGCAGGGTCTGCGCCTGCTCGGGGGACACCTCCTTCTGTCGCATAGGAAGGCGCGCCCGGTGCCCTCCTCAAGCAGGGCTCGGGGGCTCCCCCTGGAGGGCCACCGACTTTGCTAAGGTCACGAGGGAGGCGTTTGGGCACCACTTGGAGTCGTGTTTCAGAGCACGTTTCCCTTAGGAAGGAGCAAAGCAAGGAGGGCCAAACCCTCTGGAGTTCGTCAGTCAGGTCGCGCAGGAGATGCAGGAGTCAAGAGTCATGAGTGGCAGCCACCGCTTACCCGCCGCAGCTCCCCATCCAGGCAAGGATGGCGGGCTGCGCGTCTGCATCGACATCCCAGGGCTCAACCGAGCCGCCTCTCAGGAGCGCTTCTGGCCCTCACGCATGGGGCGCTGCGAAGGCCCACCCCACAACTACATTCGCATGCCCTACGACCTGCCGAACGTGGCTGCGGTGCGCCAGCGCCTCATGAGGGGCATCCTGGAGGCTCAGGAGGCCAGGCATTCTGCGGTCCTGGCGGAGATGGAGATGGTTCGCGAGGAGCCACCAGCGCCTCCGGAGCCCCCCGAGGCTCCTGGGCCTGGGGGCTCGTGAAGATCGGCTCCCACATCCCGCTACGCCTGCTACTTCAACACCCCTTCGTCGTCGACACTATCAGGTGACATCTTCCAAGTTTCATTTCCAGCTGGGAGCGCCCCCAGGGCTGCATCATTCCCAGGCCGCGTGGTTCCGTCCCTGCGGCGTGTACCGCTTTTGTTCATGTTCTTAGCTTACCTTGTTGGGGGCGCCCCTCGGGCTGCATCATCCCCAAGTCGCTCGGGTCAGACCCAGTGGCATGTATCCCTCCTGCGTTTATCTTCTGGCTATGAATTCGACCCATCATGTTAGTTATTTGGTGCCTGTCTGTGGCACCCATTCTTCCTTTGTGTCGGCCGCTTGCGCGTTAAAGGGGGGGGGTACCTGAGCATCGCGACTCAGGGCTCCTACCGGCCCTCCAGCCCTCACCCTCTGGCTTTGTCCATGGCATCGCGCCCCGGCAAACCAGCGACGGCTGAGACTAGCTCGAGGGCCGGGACCCGAGGACGTAGAGCGTCGACATCGAACCAAGCTTGCGCGATAAAGGGGGGGTACCTGAGCATCGCGACTCAGGGCTCCTACCGGCCCTCCAGCCCTCACCCTCTGGCTTTGTCCACGGCATCACGCCCCGGCAAACCAGCAACGGCTGAGACTAGCTCGAGGGCCGGGACCCGAGGACGTAGAGTGTCACCATCTAACCAAGCTTGCGCGTTAAAGGGGGGGTACCTGAGCATCGCGACTCAGGGCTCCTACCGGCCCTCCAGCCCTCACCCTCTGGCTTTGTCCACGGCATCGCGCCCCGGCAAACCAGCAACGGTTGAGACTAGCTCGAGGGCCAGGTCCCGAGGACGTAGAGCATCGGCATCTGGCCAAATCTGCAGGAACACAAGTTAAGGCCCAGTGCCAGGCGCAACCTGCCTTGAGGTAGGGCCCCGTGAGTCCCGCGCTGGCTCACGGGTGCCCAGATACACCTCCTCATGCCCTACCGTGCCGGCCACGTGTCAGGGCGGGGCTGTTCACGCCCCTGGGGCTCCTCCCGGAGGGGAGCCCCCTCCCACGCACCAGTGGAAGCACCATGCTCCGCGCTGGCTGACGACACTTCTAAGGAGCGGCTATGCCCGTCCACATACGGAAGCGCTATGCTCCGCGCTGGTGATAAACAACTGAGGGTGGCCCCCGACCGCATCAACCTCAGGGAGCCCTGAGCTTAGTGTCTGGCCTCATCACAACGCCTCCCCTCGGGAGCCCGCGCGAGGGGGCTGGGCACGGGGGGCTGCGCCTGGGTCACGCCCAGATGTACGCCACCCAGCCAGGCCCCTCGGGCCTGGTTCTTCGCGCGTCTCTCCCCGAGTGGAGCCAAGGTACGAAGGCCGTTTGAGCGTCAAGGGGGACTCCTGAGCATCGCGACTTAGGAGCCTAACTGGTCACGTAGCCCCTCAGTCCTTAGTTCCGAAAGGCTAATGGCGGTTGACGTATGCGCGGGGCCGGGCCCTGCAGACGTAGAATGGTAGATTCACCCGCACATCTCACCTCCCTACTTGTTGTTCGTGCACCAAGGGGGACTCCTGAGCATCGCGACTCAGGAGCCTAACTTGTCACGTAGCCCCTCACTCCTTGGTCCCGTCTTGGTTTCCGATCGGGGATAATGGCGGCTGAGGTATGCGCGGGGCCGGGCTCTGCCGGCGTAGAACATAAGCAAGTAGGAGGAGTGCAAATTTCAAGGAATTCAAAAGCAAATATTACAGTCCATAACTGTTATCACGACATCAAACGCAAGTTTAAACGCCTCCCCGAGGCACGGTGCATGTTGCAAGAATTGAAAGCAGAACAGGAGCCACATCGGAGTCATTCGTTGGCGGCGGAGCTGCACGGAGCGGGTTCTCCGTGTGGGGCCGCAGGACCGGCAGCGCCTCGCTTTGGCTTGGTGCTGAAGGCCCGGAACTTCGACAACAGAGCCTCCGCGCGACCCTTCATGGCCTCAGCAGCGGCAGTGGCAAGCTCGCCGCTCGCTGGCTCCAGGAGGCTGTCGAGGTCGATGTTGGGGTCATGAAGGTAGACGTGGGTAAGGACCCGCGTCAGCGCTGCAGAAGACAAGACACGCGCCTCGGCCTCGGCCGTAGGGCCAAGGCCAAGGGTGACATCCTCAAGGGCATGGACCATTAAGGGGAGTAGCTTGGCGGGGCCGTCCTCGGCGCCGGCCAGCAGGCTCTCCAGGCCGCTATCATAAAGCGACTTCAGCAAGCCGTGAACCTTCACCTCCGTCTCCGCGAAGGCCTCACGGTCCTCGGCAAGGACCCGCGCCTTGTCGTCCAGCTCGACCTTCCACGCCTCAAACTCCTGCTCTAGTACGCCCAGGCGGTCGCGACGCTTGTCAAGCTTGGCGTCTCGGTCCTTGACGGCCGCCTCGCGAGCTTTCAGGCTTTCTTCCCTCTCCTGGCGGATGCGGGCCTCCTCGACAAGCTGGTCCCGCAGGCCTTGTAGTTCGCTCTCTAGCGCCTTGCAACGGCCTTGGGCATCAGTTGCCTCCCTCAAGGCGGCATCGCGAGCAGCCTTCGCCTCAAGGACGGCCAGCTTCTCCTCATCGCAAGCCGTCGAGGCCTGAACCAGTGCCGCTCGAATCAAAGCGTCAGAGCGGATCCAGCCAGAAGCCAGCTCCAAGCGCCCGGCCACCAAGCGAGGGTCGGCGCCCAGAAGATCTCGCCGCAACCAGTCCAGTTCGGCAGCAGCGCGATCCAAGACGGTGGAAGGGGTCGGAGAGATGGAAGTTGGTGGAGTAGGAGGAGAGGATGGCAGCGTAACCGCAGGCGGGGCCTGCTGCGCCCCGACAGCTGTGGCGACGGCGCAAGGCCGGGATTCCTCAGGAGTCGCTTGGGCCATGGGGGCTGAGCTCTCCCCAGCCAACTCCACCAGGCCTCGCGAGGACGACCGGGCAGGAGAGGCCCGTGCTTTGCAGCCACTTCCCTTCATGGGCAGAGGTGCTGCCCCCGACGGAGCCTCAGGAGCCCCTTTCAGCTTCTTCGCCGTAGGCGCCAGCCTAACCAAGAGATACAGACATCAAGCCCCAATGACAAAGCAAGGAACAAGGCAAGAATCAAGCACTTACTCGTCGCCGCTCGTGAGCTCGAGCAACCTCTGGCCGTACTTGAAGCCCGAGAGCCGGCTGCTGGGATCGGCCTCACGAGGTTCGGAAGCAGGAGGCACGTCTGCAGATAGCCTCGTGGCCGGGGCAGACCCGAGGGGGATCAGCCCCGACCTGGCCTTCTTCGAGATCGGGGGCAAGCTCCCGCCGCCCTCCTCGTCGTCGTCCTCGCCGTTGCTCGGCGGCAGACGAAGAGCACGGGGCCTGCGCCGGG
>NC_041383.1:678441727-678445909 GCF_002162155.2 Triticum dicoccoides | reverse complement strand
TGCTAGAGTCGCCGGAGGACACGTTCACCGTCGCCTGCGCCGCCGGGTCCTCGGGAGCCACCGCGGGCACGGGTCTGTCCCCATTAAAGACGGGCATGGAGTCAACCACCTTCTCCCAATCATCTCGGAGGAACAGGGGTACGGGGGCGCCCTCCAGCCTCGCCACGTCCCCTCCGACCAGAGATTAGAGGACCGCGACCAAATCTTCGTCGGCCAAAACATCGGGGCCCAGGCGGGGCCTCCACAGCGGGAGCGAGTACTTGCGAAGAGGGGCCACCTGATGCTCCAGGAACTCCCTCAGGAGCGATGCGCCAGTCAGCTTCGCCGTCGACATGTTCCCAGGCCTCAGATCCGCATCCATCTTCTCCAACACCGGCTTCGCACGGGGGTCCATGAGATCTGCGCGAGACCAATCATCCGAGCTTGAGGGCTGCTCCATGGGCAGAATCAGCCGAGGGTGGATGCGCCCAGCATCCACCATGACCCACTTGCTCCTGTAGCCCTCAATCCTATTCTCGGGCTTCGAAATGGCGTTGGAACCGCCATACGCGACAAAGCTCACGCACGCGGAGAGAGTACCGCGAGAGAGCCGGAGGGAGAAGTAGTGGCGCAGCAAGGCCACCGAAGGCTGCACCCCGACATGAGCCTCGCAATAATATGCAAAGATCGCCAGAAGAAGGACAGAGGTGGGGTGGAGGTGTAGAGCTTGCAGGTTGTAATGGCGGAGGACAGAGAAGAAGAACTCAGAGAAAGGGGGCACCAGGCCGGAAGCAATGGCGCTTACGAAGAGCGGGTAGAAGGTGCTCCCTGAGGCCTCAGGAGAGGCGGAGCCGGCCTTGAACACCTGCGCCCCGTCGATGCCTTGCGCCGCCACCATCCGGCGCATCCGGGCAAGGCTCTCCTCCGACACGCTCGGCGAGTCCAAGGCAGGCGAATACCAAGCTTCAGCCGGAGTCTGGCGAGGCGCCATGGCTTGCTAAGGTCTGCGGTCGAAGTAGATCTGAAGATTTCGGAGGCAGAAGGGAAGGACGCAAGAAAGGGGATCTGGACAATAACCGGAGGAAGCAAGGGAAGTAAAGCCTAGGCAGACGCAGCTCTTTTGATGCACGCGGTTGCTGAGCCGCCCACGTCCAATCAACCTCCACGCGGTGCCCAAGGCCGCAGGCTGTTAGGGCCCGCGGCGATTCGTGCTTGCCCCTTCGCCTCTCTGCTCACCCAAGTCCGGGCGCGCCTTGGGCCCGGGGGATACTGTCGGCGTTCTGGGAATGGGGGTCCCCAGACTTGCCTGCCTGCAGCCCGTGGCGTGGCTCAAGGGGCGGCCCAGCATGGCCCATCTTCATCAACACGAGCTCAAGACCCTCGCAAGGGGCCAAGCCTCGCGGGGCGGATGACAGAAGGCTTCCTCAGGCACGGCCTCGTCAGGCCGGCTCGCGAGGAGGCGGAGAGATCAAGGCGGGGTACCTCGCGAGGTGCCCCATGACGCATGCCATGAGGACCAAGACAGCCAGGCGGGCGCCAGCCCGTGCAGTGTCCTTGTTTCCTCTTCGGTGCAAAGGGAACAAGTGCAGGCAAGAGCATCAAGCAAAGGCATCCATTTCGGTGCAACAAGACTAAGACCAGCAGAACGGCAGGATAGAAGTCATCGTGGAGCCCAAGCCGGCGTCACCACCAGTGCCTTTGGCAGGCGAGGACCAACTTTAGTCAGGATAAGTGTACTAGATGTTCCCCTTGAAAATGGCCAATTGTTTTTTTAGGGTGAAAATGGCCAATTGTTGGCGCCCTTCCCGCTCAATATTTGGGAAGAGGCCCAGGGCCTTTTCCTATAAATAGGACTAGCCACTCTCAAGGCAGGGGATCGACAGTTCAACCGGTCGAACCTTAGCCATAACCACCAACGCAAGAACCCCTCCCCTCGCGAGGTTGTTCTTCCTTGTACTGCTCATCACCAGCCCAAGAGGCAATCCACCACACACACTGGAGTAGGGTATTACACCACAATGGTGGCCTGAACCAGTATAAACCCTGTGTCTCCTGTGTTGTTCCTTTGATTGCTTAGTTCATAGCGAGGCGGTGAGGTGCAGGTAGGTAGAGGGCGAAATCTCCGCGCGCACCCCAGTATTCGAATCTAGAGGGTCTGCCGGAACCCCAAATCCGACAAAATGAACTAGAGTTGGCTAGAGTTCATTGGCATGCCATAAAAATGGCAACCATCCAAACAAAGATCAATCTTTGGGTCATGACCAAAATTTTGGTAAGGTGCACTTTGGCAACAATCCAAACACACCCCAACACCCGGCTCGTCGAGGATGCACGGGGCGCCGCGACGCGTCCGCGGAGTGGTGTAGCGCGGCCAACTGCATCCTCAGGACCTGAGACCATGCCGGATCATCTTGCTTTTTCAATGACATGTGGGGATCGCATGTGAGAAAAGGGCATCTCCAACGTTGCCACGACCGCAGCTGACTACCCTGGCACACCAAAAACCCTCGTCCCTCGCGCCGTCGCGTGGCGCGTTCCCAGCCGGCGCCAGTTGCCCGCATTTATGCCATCCGTCCGTATGCCATCGTTAAGAGGCTCGGTGCCCGAGGAACAAACTCCGGCGACTTAATTGCGCACCCGGACGCTTGGCCTCACTGGAATGCGCTACTTAAAGCGGCAACGCCCAGCTAACCTCCACACCATAGCGCATCGTCCTCCTACCTGGCACCACATCCGCCATAACTGCAAGCGCGAACGCTCTGCGGGAGAGCTTGTCTTCGGGGATGAAGCTCGAGGTCGCCACCCTCGCTCAAGTCGCCTCTCGTGATGCAATAGCGGCGTAGATGGACGCGGACGCGACCGCACAAGTGGTGGCCACGCCGGCAGCCGACGACGGGAGCACCTTCAGCCACGCGTCCTACTTGCCGCCGTCCAATGTCTGGCACTGCCTAGGTCGGGGACTCCTCCGAGGATGAGTAGGGCATGGGAGGCGGCAGGGCATGGTGTGCCAACTGGTCATTCTGTATCCCGTGTTCTACTCTTCCTCACTGGAGACCGCACCTTCACTTCACGGGTCTTGAACCCCGCCCCCGTACATAGAGATCGCAGATGGAGGACGTCGGTCGCCGCCATAGAATAGGTTTAGGGTCAGGTTTCTTTTATTTGTATGTCCTATAAAAGTTCAAAATGTAATGAAAATCTGTCATCTTTGCATTAATCTCGGCCGGTGTATATGAACTTTCACAATAATATAGTATATTGTAGGAGTACTAGCAAGATGCCCGTGCGTTGCATGGAAGATCAAGATCTTGTGGGAGAAATGGATGAACGAGGGAAGGCCTTATGTGGAAATGTGGAGAGGAGTGCGGGTAAATTGTCATAGTTTCCTTCCTATCCGTTAGATATAGATCGGGCGGCCTATATTGCAGGATGACAGGCACATCATCATCACCAATTCGGCTTTTTATTGAATCGAGACAAATCTAACATCCGAAGTAAAATAAACACATAGGGTCTATACATACACAATTTATCTTAGGCACTCCAATAGTACGTCCACTACACATTCACACATTTCACATCTTTCTACATCTACGGGAACCTACGAAAGGGTTAACGTAAATTGCCTCTCTCTCTCCTCCCCTGATTTTCATGGTTGTGGGACCCTCCCTCCCCCAATCTACAATCAACAGCTCACACGTTTCACATTACGTTAATAACGTAACTGGGATTACGTAGGTGTAGCATTACTCGTCCTAAAAACCCAACTAAGCCAACCACCCAGCATATCGCGCGCGAAAAGACCCGGCCGCACCATTTTAGTCGGGATTACTGGATTACTAGTAGTAGTATCGATGGATCATGCAAAGCAACAAGTTTTTTTAGGGGGCAAAGCACCTAGTTTAAAAGTAAAAAAGGCGGTACACTCACAGCACCCCTGTCGCGGTCGCATTGCACCCCACACACGTTCGGTCCTCCACACGGTTCACGTAAATGGAACGCGCTTCGACTTGCCTCTTCACTGACATGTGGGACTGCACTTGGAGAAACCGACCATGCGCCAAACTCCCCCCGCCCACTGCGCGAAAATCCTCCCCCCACCCAAAAATTCCCCCAAATCCTAGATTCAACCGCCCTTCGGCTAACTAGCCAATAATATTCCCCAAACCCCCCTCCCCCCGTCCCCCTCCACTCCATTCGCTA
>NC_041383.1:678416687-678441307 GCF_002162155.2 Triticum dicoccoides | reverse complement strand
AAAGCCACCCTCCCCGCCGTGCCGATACGCTGGCGCTACGGTTCATCGAGGGGACGCACGGCGATCCTCTCGCTCCCATAGTACGCTCTCGTAGACTGTCGTCCTCTAGCCGTGCCGCCACCATTGGCGACGTTCTTGTGAAGGCGCACAACGGTCGGCACTGCTACCGCTGGCGATGTTCGTGTCGAGACACATGGCGGTCAGCTTCTCCCATGGTACGCGCATTCTAGACTGAGGCCCCGTGCATGTCGGGGTAGCGCTGAATGTTAGCTGATAGACGTTGTTAATCTCACTATTTACCAAAGTAGTTTACAGTCAATATGCTCTGCTTAAGAAGCTTCCTTGCCCTGTTCTGCACTCAATCTGCTTAGCTGAGATGGCATGCCAAGGACGATTAGTTGCTAAAATAACCTGCCATATATTTATTGTGACATAGATTGCCATGGTCTAGTAGCCAATCTGTTAGGTGAAATAGCTCTACACCATTTTATACTCGATCTTTGTTGCTGTGATGGCCTTTGATAGTTTGATGGTTGTGTGCTCGGCCTCATTGACTGCTGAAACAGCCTACCATAATTTAGCACTCAAATCTGTTTGCTGAATTAGCTTTACATATATTTCGTTACTTAGATCTGCTCGTCCAAATATCTTGCCATAGCTTTAGACATCGACCTAGGTATTGTTTTCTGGACTTCATAAAGAAACATATATGTTTTTTCCTGTAATATCTAGTAGAAGAACTAATTTGTATGTCTAACAGATGGACAAGACTTGGATAATTTCTGCTCAAAGATTCTCCGCTGCATATGTCGAGGGGATTGAAAACTTCATGAACTTTATCAGAGCTGAGTACGGTGGTTCGAAATCAGATGTGCTCTGCCCATGTAGCAGTTGTATGAATTCAGGTACAAGACCCCAGTCAACTGTGCAAATCACCTACACTTGTATGGGATGTCGGTCACATATACTAGGTGGGTTCATCATGGTGAAGCTGTGAACGTCAATGTTATTGACTACGTGGAAGCAGCAGATCACCATCTTGATCTTCCTGATGCTCAGGTGCAAGAGGAGAAGGAGGTGGTGGTGGCGGAGCCAGTGAGTTTGACCAACATTAAAACAATGCTACGAACTGCTCATGCATTCCGTGAACTTTCACCTGCAGAAGAAAAACAGTGGACCCGCATGTTGGAACAATGCAATGTGCCTGTCACCCTAGGAAATAAGCTGTCACTATACTCAGCTATGGTCACTTTTCTTCACGTGAAGACATCTGAGCGGATGACCAATAAATCATTCGATGAGATGTTGGTTGCTTTCCGCAAATCTTTCCTAGATGCATCTGAGCTGCCACACACCTACAGTACAATGAAGAATTTCCTTCGTGCAGTTGGAATTGGATATGATATGATCCATGTTTGTAAGAATAATTGTGTTCTGTTCCGGAAGGATTATGCCAACTTAAGTGAATGCCCGAAATGCAAATCATCAAGATGGAAAGATGGCAATGTTGTGAAGAGGATTCCTCATAATGTTCTGAGACATTTTCCAATTATACCAAGATTGCAGAGGTTGTTTCATGATGCTGAAACAAGAGAGGATGTACTGTGGCATTCTAGGAACCAGGAGTACAGAGATCAGAATGTAATGAGCCATCCATCTCATGGTAGTGAGTGGAAAAGCTTCAATCATAAACACAAAAAGTTTGCTGCTGACCCGAGAAACATTAGACTTGGCTTAGCTTCAGATGGATTTAACCCATTTGGCCACCAGAGCGCCACATATGGCATGTGGCCAGTGCTTGTTATCCCTTACAACATGCCGAAATGTCTGCACCAAAGAATCAAACTACATGATGGCCTTGCTCATCCCAGGTCCAAAAAGTCCTGGAAAGAATTTTGATTTGTTCATGTAGCCTCTTGTGGAGGAACCTCAACAACTATGAAGGGGTGTTCTCACTCGAGACCTATATAGCAGCCCACCATCTGATTTCTTTCTGCATGCTGTTATAATTTGGTGCATCCATGATTATCCAGCTTTGGGCACTATGTCAGGGCGAACGACACATGGTTACAATGCATGTGTTTGCTGTGACAGGAATTCGCTGTCGTACGCAATACTTAGGAAGATTCTTTACATTGGACACCGCTGTTTACTTACCAAGGACAAGCCGCATCCTAGAAAATACCGAAGACATGTGTTCAATGCAAAGCATGAAAACCGTGATGCACCAAAGAGGCTCACCGCCGATGAGTTGCAAGTGGAATTAGAGAAGGTCGGGCATATTACACCAGGAAACCATCCTGGTAATGGTAGCGGGAAAAGGAAGCGTGGCAGGGCAGAAGAGAGATTATTGTTGACCTACAGGTACACTTTGTGGGACTTGGAGTATTGGAAAGATTTGGATCTGCAGCATAATCTTGATGTGATGCACATCGAGAAAAATATATGTGACAGCATTATCGGCACACTTCTTAATATTGAAGGCAAGATGAAAGATACCTTAAAATCTAGGATTGATTTGACACACCTGGGTATCAGACAGGATTTGCAGGTGCAAGATGAAGGTAAACCACGGGATATGGCACCAGCTGTGTATGTCTTGGACAAGGTAAAAAGAAAAGAATTCTGCGAGGTCCTGTCACATGTGAGATTCCCACATGGATTTGCTTCCAACCCAGAAAGGAGAGCCAGTGCAGATGGAAACAAGGTACAAGGGTTGAAAACTCATGACTGCCACATCCTACTTCAAAGGGTTTTACCTGTTATCCTTAGAGGATTGGGCCACCCTGAATTATACAGAGCAGTTGCAGAGTTGGGACAATTCTTCAGGGAATTCTGCAGTAGAATTATCAGGATAGATTCTTTGGAGCGTCTTAGAGACAAGATACCAACTATCCTATGCGACCTTGAGAAGATATATCCTCCAGCCTTCTTTGATGTGATGGTGCATTTGGCTGTTCATCTACCTGATGAGGTGATACGTCTCCAACGTATCTATAATTTTTGATTGTTCCATGCTATTATATTACCCCTTTTGGATGTTTATGGGCTTTATTCTACACAATTATATCATTTTTGGGACTAAACTACTAACCGGAGGCCCAGCCCATATTGCTGTTTTTTTGCCTATTTTAGTATTTCGAAGAAAAGGAATACCAAACGGAGTCCAAACGGAATGAAACCTTCGGGAGCGTTATTTTTGGAACAAATCTGATCCAGAGAGCCTGGAGTGGAAGTCAAGAAAGCTCCGAGGGCCCCACGAGATAGGAGGGCGCCCCCTGTAGGGCATGCCCCCTGTCTCGTGGGCCCCTCGGGCATCCACCGACGTACTTCTTCCTCCTATATATGTCCACGGACCCCAAAAACATCCAGGAGCACCACGAAACACAATTTCCACCATCGTAACCTTCTGTATCCGTGAGATCCCATCTTGGAGCCTTCGCCGGCACTCTGCCAGAGGGGGAATCGATCACGGATGGCTTCTACATCAACACCATAGCCTCTTCGATGAGTTGTGAGTATTTTACCACAGACTTACGGGTCCACAGTTATTAGCTAGATTGCTTCTTCTCTCTTTTTGGATCTCAATACAATGTTCTCCCCCTCTCTTGTGGAGATCTATTTGATGTAATCTCTTTTTGCGCTGTGTTTGTCGAGATCCAATGAATTGTGGGTTTATGATCAAGTTATCTATGAATAATATTGGAATCTTCTCTGAATTCTTTTATGTATGATTGAGTTATCTTTACAAGTCTCTTCGAATTATTAGTTTGGTTTGGCCTACTAGATTGATCTTTCTTGCCATGGGAGAAGTGTTTAGCTTTGGGTTCAATCTTGCGGTGATCTTACCCAGTGACAGAAAGGGTTGCAAGACACGTATTGTATTGTTGCCATCGAGGATAACAAGATGGGGTTTATATCATATTGCATGAGTTTATCCCTCTACATCATGTCATCTTGCTTAATGCGTTGCTCTGTTCTTGTGAACTTAATACTCTAGATGCATGCTGGATAGCGGTCGATGTGTGGAGTAATAGTAGTAGATGCACGCAGGAGTCGGTCTACTTGTTATGGACGTGATGCCTATATACATGATCATGCCTAGATAACGTCATAATTATTTGCTTTTCTATCAATTGCTCTACAGTAATTTGCTCACCCACCGTAATACTTATGCTATCTCGAGAGAAGCCTCTGGTGAAACCTATGGCCCCCGGGTCTATCTCTTATCATATTTGCTTTCAATCTACTTTTATTTGCATCTTTATTTTCTGCATCTATATTATAAAATACCAAAAATATATTTATCTTATCATACTTTATCTATCAGATCTCACTTTCATAAGTGACCGTGAAGGGATTGACAACCCCTTTATTGCGTTGGTTGCGAGTTCTCAGTTTATTTGTGTAGGTGCGTGGGACTTTTGAGGAGCCTCCTACTGGATTGATACCTTGGTTCTCAAAACTGAGGGAAATACTTACGCTACACTTTGCTGCATCACCCTCTCCTCTTCGGGGTAAACCAACGCTAGCTCAAGACATAGCAAGAAGGATTTCTGGCGCCGTTGCCGGGGAGGTCTTCGCTCAAGTCAAGACATACCAAGTACCCATCACAAACCCGTCTCCCTCGCATTTACATTATTTGCCAATCAGTTTCCTCTCCCCCCACTTCACCCTTGCCGTTTTATTCGCCTTCTCCTTCCCATTCCCCTCCTCTCTTTTCTGTTTGCCTTCCCTTTGCCATGGCCGAGTCAAAAAGAACTAAGGGTTTTCTCCCAAGCTCTAGTGCCTTGGACAACCCATCTACCCTCTCTAAGCTCATGAACAATGACAATATAAGACCCACCGGGGTCTCCAATGAGAGCTTGAAGAATTTTGATGAGGACGACTCTGGAATATTTCGTTATTTACTTGATGAGTCTTTAAAAGATGCTTGGGATATGCTATTAAGAATTCGGGCTAGCTATGTGCCACAATATCAAATTGAAGATTACTTAAAGAGTTTTTATGTGGGCTTGCCAGTTTCTTTTAAACAAGTTTTAGATTCTATTTTTGAAGGAAATTTTCTTGAAAGGGATGCTATAGATACTTATGAAAAGATGAAAACCATATTTGGGCACCATTTGAATGATAAGATTGAATCAACTACTCTCTTGTGCTTTTATCAAAATGAAATTATTAAAGAGATGAAGTCTAGTTTGGAGGCAAACTTCCGTAACGTGCTTAATCTTACTTCTTCCATTAATGGCCATGTGCTTACTTTGAATAGAAGATTGAATGCCATAGAAAGGAGATCCCCCTCATCAAGTGCCAAATATGGCACTAGTTAAATCTATCCTTGCTTTTATGCCTAGCTAGGGGCGTTAAACGATAGCGCTAGTTGGGAGGCAACCCATTTTTTCTTTATATTTTTTGTTTTTGCTTCTGTTTAGGAATAAATCTTGCATCTACTATCTGTTTACATGTGTTTTTATCTTTTAATTAGTGTTTGTCCCAAGTAGAACCTATAGGATAAACTATGATGATAGTTGATTTGATTCTGCTGAAAAACAGAAACTTTGTGCTCACGAGAAATAATTCAATAAATCACACAAACGTGCTTTTGCATTGATTCTTCTTGCTTCTGATCAATAGACAAATTTTCCAGTACTTCCTATTTTGGTAGGATTTTTAGAGTTCCAGAAGTTTGCGTTAGTTACATATTGCTACAGACTGTTCGGTTTTTGACAGATTCTGTTTTTCGTGTGTTGTTTGCTTATTTCAATGCATCTATGGCTCATAAATTAGTTTATAAACCATAAGGAAGTTGGAATACAGTAGGTTTAACACCAAAATAAATAAATAATGAGTTCATTGCAGTACCTTAGGTGGTGGTTTTGATTTCTTTCACTAACGGAGCTTATAAGATTTCCTGTTGAGTTTTGTGTTGTGAAGTTTTCATGTTTTGGGTAAAGCCTTTATGGACTATGGAATAAAGGGTGGCAAGAACCTAAGCTTGGGGATGCACATGGCACCCCAAGATATTCAAGAGTAGCCAAAAGCCTAAGCTTGGGGATGCCCCGGGAAGGCATCCCCTCTTTCGTCTTCGTTCATTGGTAACTTTACTTGGAGCTATATTTTTATTCGCCACATGATATGTGTTTTGCTTGGAGCGTCGTGTATTATATTAGTCTTTGCTTGTTAGTTTACCACAATCATCCTTGCTGTAACACACATTTTGGGAGAAGCCTATTTGATTAGAATTTGCTAGAATACTCTATGTGCTTCACTTATATCTTTTGAGCTTGATAGTTTTTGCTCTAGTGCTTCACTTATATCTTTTAGAGCACGACAGTGGTGTCTTAATTTTGAAGAAATTGCTATACTCTCATGCTTCACTTATATAATTTTGAGAGTCTTTTAGAACAGCATGGTATTTGCTTTTGTTACAAAGTTGGTCCTAGAATGATGAGCATCCAAGTTGGGTATAATAAAAACTATCATAGGAAGTGAATTGGATGCTATGATCAACTTGATACTTGATAATTGTTTTTAGATATGGAGGTAGTAATATTAAAGTCATGCTAGTTGGGTGATTATGAAGAATGCTTGTGTTGAAGTTTGTGATTCCCGTAGCATGCACGTATGGTGAACCGCTTTGTGATGAAGTTGGAGCACAATTTTATTTATTGATTGTCTTCCTTATGACTGGCTGTCGGGGACGAGCGATGGTCTTTTCCTACCAATCTATCCCCCTAGGAGCATGCGCGTAGTGCTTTGATTTTTGATGACTTCTTAATTTTTGCAACAAGTATATGAGTTCTTTTGATTAATGTTGAGTCCATGGATTATACGCACCCTTTCACCCTTCCACCATTGCTAGCCTCTCTTGTGCCGCGCAATTTTCGCTGGTACCATATACCCACCATACTCCTTCCTCAAAACAGCCACCATACCTACCTATTATGGCATTTCCATAGCCATTCCTAGATATATTGCCATGCAACTTTCCACCGTTCCGTTCATATGACACACATTACTTTTGTCATATTGCTCTTTGCATGATCATGTAGTTGACATCGTATTTGTGGCAAGGCCACCTTCATAATTTTCATACATGTCGCTCTTGAGTCATTGCATATCCCGGTACACCGCCGGAGGCATTCATATAGAGTCATATTTTGTTCTAGCTTTGAGTTGTAAATCCATAAAAGTGTGATGATCTTCATTATTAGAGCATTGTCCTCGTGAGGAAAGGATGATGAAGGCTATGATTCCCCCACAAGTCGGGATGAGACTACGGACTTTACAAAAAGAAAAAAAGAAAAAAAAGGAAAAAAGAGAAAAATAAAAAGAAAAAAAATGAGAGAAAAAGAGAGAAGGGACAATGCTACTATCTCTTTTTCCACACTTGTGCTTCAAAATAGCACCATGATCTTCATGATAGAGAGTCTCATATGTTGTCACTTTCATATACTAGTGGGAATTTTTCATTATAGAACTTGGCTTGTATATTCCAATGATGGGCTTCCTCAAAAGTGCCCTAGGTCTTTGTGAGCAAGCGAGTTGGATGCACATCCACTTAGTTTCTTTTGTTGAGCTTTCATATATTTATAGCTCTAGTGCATCCGTTGCATGGCAATCCCTACTCACTCACATTGATATCTATTAATGGGAATCTCCATAGTCCGTTGATACGCCTAGTTGATGTGAGACTATCTTCTCCTTTTTGTCTTCTCCATAACCACCATTCTATTCCACATATAGTGCTACGTCCATGGCTCACGCTCATGTATTGCGTGAAAGTTGAAAGAGTTTGAGATTATTAAAGTATGAAAAAATTGCTTGGCTCGTCATCGGGGTTGTGCATGATTAAATATTTTGTGTGATGAAGATAGAGCAATAGCCAGACTATATGATTTTGTAGGGATAACTTTCTTCTGCCATGTTTTTGAGAAGACATGATTACCTTGATTAGTATGCTTGAAGTATTAATATTTCTTATGTCTTTATGAACTTTTATTTTGTATTATTTGGATCTGAACATTCATGCCACAATGAAAGGAAATTACATTATGAATTATGCTAGGTAGCGTTCCACATAAAAAATTCTCTTTTTATCATTTACCTACTCGAGGACGAGCAGTAATTAAGCTTGGGGATGCTTGATACGTCTCCAACGTATCTATAATTTTTGATTGTTCCATGCTATTATATTACCCCTTTTGGATGTTTATGGGCTTTATTCTACACATTTATATCATTTTTGGGACTAACCTACTAACCGGAGGCCCAACCCATATTGCAGTTTTTTGCCTATTTTAGTATTTCGAAGAAAAGGAATATCAAACGGAGTACAAACGGAATGAAACCTTCGGGAGCGTTATTTTTGGAACAAATCTGATCCGAAGAGCCTGGAGTCCAAGTCAAGAAAGCTCCGAGGGCCCCACGAGATAGGAGGGCGCCCCCCTGTAGGGCGCGCACCCTGTCTCGTGGGCCCCTCGGGCGTCCACCGACGTACTTCTTCCTCCTATATATGTCCACGGACCCCGAAAACATCCAGGAGCACCATGAAACACAATTTCCACCACCGTAACCTTCTGTATCCGCGAGATCCCATCTTGGAGCCTTCTCCACAACCACCATCACGGAGGGCTTTTACATCAACACCATAGCCTCTCCGATGAGTTGTGAGTAGTTTACCACAGACCTACGGGTCCATAGTTATTAGCTAGATGGCTTCTTCTCTCTTTTTGGATCACAATACAATGTTCTCCCCCTCTCTTGTGGAGATCTATTCGATGTAATCTCTTTTTGCGGTGTGTTTGTCGAGATCCGATGAATTGTGGGTTTATGATCAAGTTTATCTATGAATAATATTGGAATCTTCTCTGAATTCTTTTATGTATGATTGAGTTATCTTTACAAGTCTCTTCGAATTATCAGTTTGGTTTGGCCTACTAGATTGATATTTCTTGCCATGGGAGAAGTGATTAGCTTTGGGTTCAATCTTGCGGTGATCTTACCCAATGAGAGAAAGGGTTGCAAGACACGTATTGTATTGTTGCCATCAAGGATAACAAGATAGGGTCTATATCATATTGCATGAGTTTATCCCTCTACATCATGTCATCTTGCTTAATGCGTTGCTCTATTCCTATGAACTTAATACTCTAGATGCATGTTGGATAGGGTCGATGTGTGGAGTAATAGTAGTAGATGCAGGTAGGAGTCGGTCTACTTGTTATGGACGTGATGCCTATATACATGACCATGCCTAGATAACGTCATAATTATTCGCTTTTCTATCAATTGCTCGACAGTAATTTGTTCACCCACCGTAATACTTATGCTATCTCGAGAGAAGCCTCTGGTGAAACCTATGGCCCTTGGGTCTATCTCTTATCATATTTGCTTTCAATCTACTTTTATTTGCATCTTTATTTTCTGCATCTATATTATAAAACACCAAAAATATATTTATCTTATCATACTTTCTCTATCAGATCTCACTTTCGTAAGTGACCGTGAAGGGATTGACAACCCCTTTATTGCGTTGGTTGCGAGTTCTCAGTTTATTTGTGTAGGTGCGTGGGACTTTTGAGGAGCCTCCTACTGGATTGATACCTTGGTTCTCAAAACTGAGGGAAATACTTACGCTACACTTTGCTGCATCACCCTCTCCTCTTCGGTGAAAACCAACACTAGCTCAAGACATAGCAAGAAGGATTTCTGGCGCCGTTGCTGGGGAGGTCTTCGCTCAAGTCAAGACATACCAAGTACCCATCACAAACCCATCTCCCTCGCATTTACATTATTTGCTAATCGGTTTTCTCTCCCCCACTTCACCCTTGCCATTTTATTCACCTTCTCCTTCCCAATCCCCTCCTCCCTTTTCTGTTTGCCTTCCCTTTGCCATGGCCGAGTCAAAAAGAACTAAGGGTTTTCTCCCAAGCTCTAGTGCCTTGGACAACCCATCTACCCTCTCTAAGCTCATGAACAATGGCAATATAAGACCCACCGGGGTCTCCAATGAGAGCTTGAAGAATTTTGATGAGGACAACTCTGGAATTTTTCGTTATTTACTTGATGAGTCTTTAAAAGATGCTTGGGATAGGTTATTAAGAATTCGGGCTAGCTATGTAGCAAGAGGGAAATACTTACGCTACACTTTGCTGCATCACTCTCTCCTCTTCGGAGAAAACCAACGCTAGCTCAAGACGAAGCAAGAGGCACTACTTAGAGGTCCAGTACAGTATGGCTGGATGTACCCTATTGAAAGGCGGCTAGGCACTTTCAAGGGCTATGTTAGGAACAGAGCTAGAACCGAGGGTTCCATTGCAGAGGCCTACATTGCTACAGAAGCGTTGACATTTTGCTCAAAATACATTGAAACAGCTGATCAGCTTAGCAAAGAGGTGGGTGAAGACAATCCCATGCTCAATATTTTCGATTATTATGTTCGAGTTACAGGGAGGAGTCGACAAGAGGACAAACCTAAAGATTTGGACAAAATGGTTTGGTATGTGTTGAATAACTGTCCTGAGATACTACCTTATATAAAGTAAGTGCTAAGTACTGCAGCTTATACATCATAATCTACTAAACTTGCAGCACATTCTTATATATTTAGATGTTTGAGGCGATCACTATGTTGTGCAGCATCTACAAAAAGGAGTTACTGCCGCAAAATCCAAGAAACATTGACAAATTGGTTATGGCAGGATTTGCGAAATGGTTCAAGAGCCATGTAAGCTTTTGAATTGCACTGTCAGTTTTTTTAATATATTGAGTACATAAGATGATCAACTTGTCTATTTTCTAACCATAGGTTAAGAAGATGCGGGAGGATGGGTAGGCAGTTGATGATGCCCTTTACTCACTAGCAATGGGTCCTGATACTCGGGTAAGATATTATGAATCTTGTGTTGTTGGAGATGTGCGCTACAACACCCTTGCACGAGACGAAGGCAGGAAGACACAAAATAGTGCCATCATGAGCACGGATACGTATGACAAAGAGACATGAAATGTATGCTAACATAACAGACATTGTTCAGTTGCAGTATATCTCCACTTTTGAGGATCATCGTTGTGTCGTTCTGTTGTGCTGTCGTTGGTATAACCTGTTTTCCAGGATCGCAAAACCCAGAGCTGATGATTATTTCAAATCCATCAATGTCAAGGCAGCGTACCAGACCAACGAGCCTTTTATTTTGGCAAATCAGGCAACAAAGATATTTTTCTTGGAAGGCACATTTGCACGTAGCGATTACTGGAGAGTATTGCAAAGGTTTGAGCAGAGGAATTCGTTTAATGAAGTTACACAACAAGATTATGCTTACACTGCTCCTGATGTACAAGATAACATAGATGTTCCTAATATCTTTGAGAATCATCACGTTAATGACGCTGGCGAAAATATTGCCTATCGTGCTGTGGATATACAAGAGTTGATCAAGAAGAAGCCAATGGTCGAGGACGTTGAGGACGAAGAGAAGAAGACACCATGGGGAATTATGATTCAGACTGATACACATGGTGAAGATGTTGACGCTGCTACTGCGGATGATGATTACATTGCTTTTGTCGTATTTGCCTGTCAGAAGACATTTTTTATCTACTATGTGAAATTGTGTTTGCTATGACAACTGAAACCTGATGAACATGTTGTTTAGTATTTTGCTGTGAGAACATCACTTGTTATGTATGCTAATTTGTGTTTGGTGATTGTGTGACGACTAAAACATGATGACATTGTTGTTTAGTTGTACTCATATTTGGCTGGAAAACTTGAATTTGATGACATAGTTTCTGTTGGACTGCAATTTGCTCGATGTCTTCAAATGAGAACAAAGCTGACCCGACAAGGCCTCTGCTAATTTATATCAAAAGGGCCTCTGCTACTTATTTATTTATGAGCAAAAGGGGATACCCCCTGATTTCCGTTAATAGAAATCATTAGATGTTCACAACACTACGCCCAGCCTGCTACACAGGTTTCGTTCATTACTAGTTTCAGCAAAGTGCTCATGTCATAGCCACTGAATACATCATGAGTGCTACATACACTACAAATAAAGAGACAATCATCCTACAGAGCACATCGATTTTGCCCATTATCTTCACAAGCTCTTTCATCTCCTCATTGATGTCAAGGCTGTTCAACAGTTGTTGCTTGGCCATGATCAGAGGAACTGCATCTTTAACCTTCTGCTCTGCATCTTCCTCTTCTGCGGTTCCTTCAGTTACTTGTCCAAGACCCCAACCTGCTGGTATTGGGATTCCTCGGCTAACCAAATAATTAGCATAGTTGCATTCCCCCACATCAGCAACTTCCTAGAAATACAAATCACATGAATCTTCCCTTTTCTGCACGAATCAAATTGGAAGATCATCAACCAAACTATTAAAAAATCAGCAACTGAAAGCAGCAGAATAACACTTAAACATATTATTACCCCATGATTCGGGCATTTGTAGAAGACTCGGCCAGGATTGAGGATTGTGGTTGAGACGCGACAGATGACTCTGCGTGATTTGCAGCAGTGGCACCACACCAACGGCAGCAGGTTGCGATGAGCAACCGGCTGCGGTGCGCGTGCCGGCGGGTGAGGGAGTCCTGGATTAGGGGGTGTCCAGATGGCCGGACTATGACCTTTGGCCGGACTCCTGGACTATGAAGATACAAGATTGAAGACTCCGTCCCGTGTCCGGATGGGACTTTCCTTGGCATGGAAGGCAAGCTTGGCGATACGATATGAAGATCTCCTCCCATTGTAACCGACTCTGTGTAACCCTATCCCTCTTTGGTGTCTATATAAACAGGAGAGTTTTAGTCCGTAGGACGAACAACAATCATACCATAGGCTAGATTCTAGGGTTTAGCCACTCCGATCTCGTGGTAGATCTACTCTTGTACTACCCATATCATCAATATTAATCAAGCAGGAGTAGGGTTTTACCTCCATCGAGAGGGCCCGAACCTGGGTAAAAACATTGTGACCCTTGTCTCCTGTTACCATCCGCCTAGACGCACAGTTCGGGACCCCCTACCCGAGATCCGCCGGTTTTGACACCGACATTGGTGCTTTCATTGAGAGTTCCGCTGTGTCGTCACCATCAGGAAGGATGTCGCATCCCGTCTTTAAAGACAGCGTCGTTGCTAAAGGAGTTTTGGCCGTCGGCCAAACTCTCCGGCTAGGCAGGTTTTTGATGACCGCCCGTTCGGCCGCCACGCCAACGATGACCTCTCGGGCCATCGAAAGCAATCTTCATAGCAGCTCGGAGCTCGCCGAGCAGTTAGATCCGATGGAGCTCTTCTCCCTGAACGAACTCTTGGATCGCATCGCGGCCCTGGGAGTCGCTACTGATTACGACCAGATTGGGCTTAAACCTGATCAGAGAGAGATCGACACTCCCCAGATCACCCACCACGTTGAAGTGGTGGAAGAACAATGCGGCGAGTCTTCGCCCGCCCTAAGGACCAGATGCGTCCGGATTCTCGATCCCTCCAAGCCGGAAACCCGTGGAGGGGAGGATGTCGCCCGAACCCTGAACCTAAAGTCAGGCAGTAGGCCTGATTCATTGAATAATACCCGAGAAAGCAAGCTTCCGAATTCAGAAACCGCTCGGCACCTGAATCTTACATTGGGCAGGGTTCCGGATTTATTTCCACCCGCCCACCCAACTATACGGGATTTATCGCTAATACGGCAAGAGTCCGGAGAAACAGTACACCACTACTGGGCCAGATTCCTCCTGGTTATGAACAGGATAAAGGACTGCCGCGAGAGAGAAGCAATTTCACTCTTCCTTAACAATTGCACGGACATCGGAATCCTCAACGCCATAAGTCGCCGCGAAATTACACGATTCGCCGACTTGACATACATAGTACGAAAGTACTGTGCGATTGAAAGCGTTCGGAAAACCGAAGATAAATTCTGGGACAATGCGGCCCCGAATATAACACGAGTCCGAAACAAAAGGGCGCATTATCGCCAGGCATCTGAGCCAAACATCAAAAAACAAAAACCCTCTACAGGGTACGGGACCGTATTGGAAGGATGGCTCAATGGACCCTGTAGAATTCATAATTCAAGGAAAGCCACACGAACGCACAGCCTCAGAGCATGCTGGATACTACGGCAGGTAGCCAGAAGCGGCGAGGAGCTTTTAACTCCAGCACCCGAAGAATACCTCCCCAGTACGGTGTCGACAGTCTTCGACACGTTCACATCAAACAATGCAAGGAAACGAATGCTCCGCAACCTCGCCGAAGTCTACCAAGTAGCAACAATAAACCCATGGAGTGACATGGCTATCACCTTTAACGCTAGTGACGAACCTAAATTCTGGACAGCCCGAGCACCAGCCGCATTGGTCCTCAGTCCGATAGTGGACGGCTTCCAACTTACAAAGGTACTCATGGACGGCGGCAGCGCACTCAATCTCATCTATGAGGAAACCCTGCGAAAAATGGAAATTGACTGGAGCCACATTGAGCGAAGCAACACAACTTTTAGGGGAATAATCCCAAGCCGAGTAGCGTGCAGTTCAGGAAAAAACACACTGGATGTGGTGTTCGGCACGCCGGACAATTATAGATCCGAGGAGGTCACGTTTCAAGTGACCCCGTCCAGCAGCGGCTACCACGCTTTGCTAGGGCGAGAAGCATTTACAATTTTCCAAGACATACCCCATTACGGGTACATGAAGCTCAAAATGCCCGGGCCCAACGGAATCATCACTCTCGCAAGTGATCCGGACATAGCGCTCCGCGCTGAAAACAAGACAGCCGCACTGGCCCTGGAGGCATTATCTGAGGCCCTAGCGGCCGAGGAGTTAACGGCGTTGCGCTCCATGGTGGACAGGGACGTGATACTAGACAAGAGATCCAAGTCCACCTCTTTTAAACCAGCGGACGAAATAGTCAAATTCCAAGTCCATCCAACGGACCCTACAAAAACGGCCTCCATCGGGGCACAATTAAAACCCTATGTAGACGCCGCACTCAGAGAATTTCTGCGAGAAAATTGGGACATTTTCGCCTGGCACCCCTCGGATATGCCAGGAATCCCACACAGGCTGGCCGAGCATAGCATGAACATCATAAAAGGGTTTAAACCCGTCAAGCAGTCCCTACGGCGCTTTTCCGAACCTAAGAGACAAGCCATGGGAGAGGAGCTAGCAAAACTGCTGGAAGCCGGGTTCATCAGAGACATAAAACATCCGGACTGGCTAGCAAACCTGGTGATGGTACCAAAGAAGGACAAATCTTGGCGCCTATGTGTCGATTTCAAAGACCTAAACAAGGCCTGTCCAAAGGACCCTTTCCCACTCCCTCGAATCGATCAAATCATCGACGTCACTGCAGGACACGACTCATTGTGTTTCCTCGATGCATACTCTGGCTACCATCAAATCAAGATGGCAGAGTTAGACCAGGCCGCAACGGCATTCATCACCCCGTACGGCCCATTCTGCTTCAACATGATGCCCTTCGGGCTCAAAAACGCCGGCGCAACATATCAGCGCATGATTCAGACATGTCTGGCCAACCAGATCGGCAAAACAGTCGAAGCATACGTAGACGGTGTGGTCGTCAAAACAAAACACGTCGATACTCTAGTAGACGACTTGAGGCTCACGTTTGACAATCTCCGAACATATGACATTAAGCTCAACCCGGAAAAATGCGTTTTCGGCGTACCAGCCGGAAAGCTCCTGGGCTTCATCGTATCTAGTAGAGGAATTGAAGCAAACCCAGCCAAGATCCGAGCTCTGTCACAATTAGATACCCCAAAGGACGTCAAACAAATACAAAAACTAACAGGATGTGTGGCGGCTCTAAGCCGCTTTATCTCCCGCTTAGGAGAAAAGGCATTACCCCTCTATCGCCTCCTACGGTGCACCGACCACTTCGAGTGGACGGAGGCCGCCACGGCCGGACTCAAAGAAATAAAAGCCATATTGGCAACAAATCTGGTCCTGGCTGCGCCCAAAACGGGCGAACCAATGCTATTATACATTGCGGCAACCCATCAAGTTGTCAGCGCGGTGCTCGTCGTCGAACGAGAAGCGGACGGACACAAGTTCCCCCTCCAAAAACCAGTGTACTACGTGCCCACTGTGCTAACTCCATGCAAGTCACGGTACCCGCATTATCAAAAGATAGCATACGCGGTGTTCATGGCATCCCGGAAGCTGCGACACTACTTTCAAGAGTGCTCCATAACGGTGGCATCCGAAGTACCCCGTAATGACATTATAAACAACCGCGACGCAATGGGCCGGATTGCCAAATGGGCCATCGAGCTCCTCCTGTTCGACATAACCTACAAGCCAAGGCGAGCTATCAAGTCGCAGGTTTTGGCCGACTTCATTGCTGAATGGACTGAAGCCGAACTACTCCCTAAAGAATACGACGCATACTCCAACTGGATCATGCACTTTGACGGCTCCAAAATGTTGGCTGGCCTGGGGGTTGGCGTCGTCCTGACGTCCCCAACCGGGGACACAGTCCAATACGTACTTCAGATAATGTACACGAATTCGAACAACGCAGCCGAATACGAGGCCCTTTCACATGGCCTCCGAATGGCAGTATCCATGGGCATTCAGCGCCTAGAGGTCCTCGGGGATTCAAATCTCGCAATATCCCAAATAAATAGAGACTTCGACGCCAAGGACCCAAAAATGGCAGCTTACCACAGCGCCATCTTAAAGATGTCAGCTCGGTTTGAGGGGCTCGAATTTCATCACATAGCCCGGGAAAATAACCAAGCAGCAGACGTGCTGGCACGCATCGGCGCCAAGCGCGAGGCCGTCCCTCCCAACATCTTCCTAGAAAGGCTATTCAAGCTATCTGTATCATGGGACGGAGAATCCGGAAACAATAGCCCGGACACAACTACACTGCGCCTCACCGAGCATCCTGACACAATTGGGGGCTACGCCAACGAAACAACGCCGTCAGCCCATGAAATAATGGCAGTCATTGCCCCTTGGACAGAGCCATTCCTAGCCTACCTAACTAGGCAGGAACTTCCCGAGGACCAAAACAAGGCCCGCTGCATAGTGCAGCGATCTAAAGCCTACAAAGTCCATGAGGGAGAGCTTTACAAGAAAAGCACAACCGGAGTCCTTCAAAGGTGTATCTCCAAAGAAGAAGGACGAGACCTTTTGGCTGAAATCCATGCCAGACTAGGCGGGCACCACGCCGTAGCCCGGGCCCTTGTAAGCAAGGCCTTCCGTACCGGATTTTATTGGCCAACGGCCCGGGCAGACACTCAGGACTTAGTGCAACGATGTGTTGGTTGCCAGTTATTCGCCAACCAAAGTCACATGCCGCCTACCGCCCTACAAACTATACCCATTACCTGGCCTTTCGCGGTCTGGGGGATTGACATGGTCAGACCCCTTAAAGGAGGAACCCACAAGCAAAAATACCTACTGGTCATGGTGGACAAATTCACCAAATGGATAGAAGCCAAGCCTGTAAAGACGGCTGAATCCAGACCAGTGATAGACTTCCTTTCCGGGGTTGTACACTGTTACGGTGTCCCCCACAGCATCATAACCGACAATGGCACAAACTTCACGGCCGATGAAGTCAAACTTTGGTGCAAAAACATGGGCATCAAGCTCGACTACGCTTCAGTCTATCACCCTCAAACGAACGGTCAAGTCGAACGGGCCAACGGTCTCATTATGAGCGGCATCAAACCCAGACTAGTGCGATCTCTCAAGGAATCTGACACGCACTGGGTAGAGGAGCTTGACTCCGTACTCTGGGGGCTGCGGACCACGCCGAATCGCACTACCGGATTCACACAATTTTTTATGGTATACGGCGCAGAGGCAGTACTGCCATGCGACATAATCCATGACTCACCTCGAGTGCGCATGTACGAAGAAAGAGAAGCCGAGCTCGATCGGCAGGACAACTTGGACGCATTGGAAGAGAAGCGCGATGTGGCAAAGGCTCGTTCCGCATTCTATCAATAGCAGGCTCAAAGATATCAAAGCAGAGAAGTACGGGCCAAAACGTATAACATTGGCGAACTAGTTCTACGCCTACCGGACAAGAAAAAGGATAAATTAAAGCCCAAATGGGAGGGGGCCTTCATCATCGACCAAGTACTGACCGGCGGAGCGTACCGTCTGCGAGGCGCATCGGACAACCGACTCGAGCCGAACCCATGGAATGCAGCACGCCTACGAAGGTTCTAGGCCTAGAGCCAGACTCCGTGTTCGTCTCCTTCCCTCGTCCCTTTGTTTTATTTTTTGTTTTTATTTTTGGCAGTCCGGGATTTTGTTCCTTCTACCTCCCCCTTTTTTTCTCACGAGCCCTTAGGGGCTCGCATGTGCAATATTTGCACGCACCCGACGCGCTACCTGCGCTCACAATACCCGGGGGCTTCTCTACCAAGAAGTTTATATAAAACGGGCCTCACGCCCAAAACATGTGTAATGCTTCCTCATGAACCTTTTATACACCATTATATGCATCGATATGACTTAAGTTTTGGCCAAGCTGGGTTGCCTGGCTCCTGTGCTTACCCCTACGTTCCCGTTCGTTCGGCCAGGTGGTAAAGGGAGCACCTCTGCGATTGTTACTACCGGGTCAGCCTGATGTGTACCTCATACTGGGTGAAGCTGAAAGCTAGCGTTCTTAAGGGAATATTCGGTCGGTGAGCTAAAAGATGATCTTTCATATTTACTTTTTTGCCCCCAGATGCTTTTCTGCTCTTTCTGGCAGTTCGGACATGCACTTTAGGGCATGCCTCCCAGCGAAAGGAACCCCTAACGGAACTATTCTCTCTGGAAGATGTTTCTTACTAACCATGTAATATAACATAACTAGTTGGGCACTTGTCTGCTAAAGCACTTATGACCCCTACGCCTTGTCTCCATGCATGCCCCGGTTCTTACATAACCAAGAGGGTATTCAGACACACTCCGGACTATAGGGTACAGAGGTCGAAGCGAAAAGGTCTGCAATGACAAACAATCTACAATCCGGCTAGAGGACATTTTTTATGTCATTTTTACATAGTCAATCCGACTCGGCATATTCTTCTTCAATGCCATCTAACAGGCGGTCTAATTTACAGTCATGTTGGGAATATTTTGCAGCCAGCTCCACCTGGCCATATGCCAAGCTGACCGGGATCTCCTTTCCGTCCGGACCTATAGGGCCGACCTCGGCCATGTGGTTTGGGTCAGCCTTCGTGTACCGAGTCTTCACCATGGCCCAGGCCTCCCTGGCACCTTGACGGCAAGCCGATATCTTCCATAACTAGAAGCGCTGCTGCACTCCCTCCAGCTTCTTGGCAAGCTCCTCAAGGCCTTCGGGCACGGAGAGGGATGGCCACATAGCCTGGATGATGCCTCGCATTGCCTGCCGAACTCTCTCGTGTAGTTGCAACAGCTCGGGAAGATGGTCTCCCGATGAACCGAGCATTTCCTCCGTCAGACGACCCGTCAGCAGACCTACAGACATAGCTCTGTCAATCGACTTCCTTGCCGAATTCTTTTTTCGAAGATTCGTTCAAGCACTTACTAAAAATGCCGCGTCGAAGTCGCCGATTCTCCTTTACGGCAGAAGACAACTGAATGCGAACATCTTTCAGTTCCTCGCCTAGCTGGGTATTGGCATCTTGAAGCTTGTTCTTCTCTTGCCTCACCCTCGTCAGCATGTTCTCGCCAGCCTTTAGTTGGCGTAGGACTTGTTGCTGGTCCGGATTTGCTCCGGCCTCATCTGCATTATTATAGTCAGGGTTGCACGCCTGCCGCATTAGAAAAGGGAGGTACCTTTCGAAGCACATATTACCTGCGGGCGTCCCCTTGACATTCTCTTAAGTGGCCAATGCGGCCTCGAGCTGAGCCTTGCACTCTTCGAGCTCCTGGGACAATTGTGTGTTCTTCTTTGTAAGACACTGCATAGCACATGATCCTTCAAACAGTTATCTTCACTGTTTCAAGTCTCGGGGGCTACTGACATATATAACCTTCAATTCTACTCACCTATATGTCTTTCGCATACTGCTCCGTGGCTCTGGCTAGACCATTTTGAGCAGCACGGAGATACGCATCTCCTGTATTAAAGGCGTCCAACGCCTCTGGGGAAAAACACGCGTCATGGAGAATAGTCCGGTGACGCATGTGGTTTAGGGCACTCTCCACCTCTGAATTAGTGGCAGATAGCCCATCGGCGCCCTCTGTCGGAGGAGCGCCCGAGGCGCGTCCCGTGTCCGCCTCCGCTTCTGGACCCGGCCTCGAACCTTGGCCGACGGACATAGTCCGGCGGGCTCTCTTCTTTCTAAGAAAATCATGAGCATTAGTAGGACTCAAGGGCATAAACCCTAGGCATTACATCCGCACACCATACCGTTGCACCGGAATTTCGATCTGGTCCGCACTTCTTTTTGGCCCGCCTGGTTTCAGCGGCCCTTGTTGGCTGCCCACCGTGGGCTCGGCCTTCCGCCTCAAGGATTTACTCTGCGAAATGTTGTTAGTGCACGGCATGCAAGATAAAACATGAGAATACTGGGACTTCGGTATTAGTTACCTTGGAGGCTGGAAGTAGTCCGGGATAGTCGGCCGTGATGGCCACTAAAGAGTTATCCTTGCTCAATTGATGAAATACTCCATCAACCAACTCCACGCATAAGTCCGGATCTTCTTGGGAGTCCGGATCGAGGGACCATTCCGGATCCTCGGCTTGTGGAGCAGAGCTGTTTATTTCCTTCACAGCCTGGCGCAGGTCCTGTGTTTAAACATTACTAGTCTAAGTACTCAACTACGGGAATTTCGAAAACGGATAGGCAAGTGAAAGTGTCCGCTCACCCAACTAGGAGGATTGTACATAGAGAATCCTCCTTCCGGGTTGACACGGAGGAATTCTTCCTCTTCCCCCTTGTACAAAGCGGATAAGATTCTCGTTAAAGTGGCAGCCGAATCTGGCCCCTTGCGACCGCACCGGGTAGCATCATCCTCCCTGTTGAAATCCCACATGGGGTGGCCTCTGTATTGAAGCGGTTGCACCCCTCGCGTGATGCATATGGCCATGACCTTGATCATGGTCAGTCCGGAATGAGCCAACAACCTTATCCGGCTCATCAGGTACAGGACGTCCCTGTCAGCTTCCCTCTGAGGGTTCCGTGGGCGCCAACTCAGGCGCTTCTTCAATGGGGCATTATTGAACTTGGGGAGGCCGATCCATACAGGGTCCGGCAGGGGGACGTCATCTATATAAAACCATTCCTAGGGCCAGTCTTCAGACACCCTCTTTGGGGTGCCGGATAGATATCCGGTCCTGGCAATGCGCCATAGTTCGGCTCCGCCCACTTGATAAATAGACCCCTCCTGAGAACGAGGCACAAGGCAAAACAACCTCTTCCATAGAGCGAAATGGGCCTCAATCCCCAAGAACAGCTCGCAGAGGGCCACGAAGCCCGCAATGTGCAGAATGGAGGCGGGCGTGAGGTTGTGTAGCTGGAGGCCGTAGAAGTCCAGCAACCCTCGAAGAAACGGATGAATTGGAAATCTGAGTCCTCTCATCAAATAAGGGACTAGGCATACCCGCTCTCCTCGAGAGGGATTGGGGACACTCTCCGCCTGCTCTCCGTCGCTATAGGTAGCAATCCCGGCTCAAACTGGGACCATATATGCTGGGGGGAGAAGCCCCTTGGACTGAAGCACTACTAGCTCGCTATGCGGGACGGAACACCGCCCCCAATCTCTGGGCCGAGCGCTGGAGGGGCGAGAAGAGGAGCTGCACCGACCGGCCATGGTGGAATGGATCTCTGTCGAAGGCACTCTGATGAAATCTCGTGGAGGGAAGATGGTGTGAATTGGATCTAAATCCCCGTCTCTTTTATGGGCGGTTCGTTAACGCAACCAGGGGGGTAACTGAAAAAATCCCCTGGCTTTTCGCATTCGTTTGACACGTGGAAGATGGTCATTATGGGGCACAGAAGCAGAGGAGGGCAGCACGCATTAGAAGCCGGACACTATTCGACGAATACAGAGAATTTGTGGGAGAACCCGCCTTGCAATACCGAAGAGAACTTGCGTGCCGGACTCGTCGTCATTGAAGCCTGGTTCAGGGGCTACTGAGGGAATCCTGGATTAGGGGGTGTCCGGATGGCCGGACTATGACCTTTGGCCGGACTCCTGGACTATGAAGATACAAGATTGAAGACTCTGTCCCGTGTCCGGATGGGACTTTCCTTGGCGTGGAAGGCAAGCTTGGCGATACGATATGAAGATCTCCTCCCATTGTAACCGACTCTATGTAACCCTAGCCCTCTCCGGTGTCTATATAAATCGGAGGGTTTTAGTCCATAGGACGAACAACAATCATACCATAGGCTAGATTCTAGGGTTTAGCCACTCCGATCTCGTGGTAGATCTACTCTTGTACTACCCATATCATCAATATTAATCAAGCAGGAGTAGGGTTTTACCTCCATCGAGAGGGCCCGAACCTGGGTAAAAACATCGTGTCCCTTGTCTCCTGTTACCATCTACCTAGACGCACAGTTCGGGACCCCCTACCCGAGATCCGCCGGTTTTGACACCGACAGCGGGGGTGTGATGAGAACCGCAGGCGATGGTATGGGTGGCGACTTGGTGCATATCTGGTTGTTGCCTGCTGAAGAACATGTGGACGAGCAGCCACCGGACATGGTTGTTGCGGCCAGAGCTTCTGATGCTAGGCAGAGTAAGTAGAAAAGAGGATAAGCGAACATTGGATATGTCAGTTTCATTACTTGCAGAGTAGCATAACACCATATATAGTCATAGTCTAGGTTTGGATTCGAACGAGCTACAGGAGCACGTCTCTCTTTTTTCTAAAACTCAGCAACGTATCTTTACTGGTACACTAGCTTGTTCTGTACGCCTTCTCAAGTCTTTGATTTTCTTTCCCTTTTTTGCAAGGAAGGAAGGAGGACAAAACTGAGAGTTCCTGGGACTCGAACCCAAGACCTCTCGGTTGAAAACCAAGGGTGCTAGTCACTTATGTAGCGAACGTTCCCTGGGAGGAGGACGGCAGACGAACGCATTTTTCTCGCAGTTTTAGTTGCAACACAAGATCGAACAGTCGCAGTTTCGGAAATGTTATCAGGCGAACGAGCCCAATTTTTCTTTTCTTCCTATATATAAAAAAGCATGCTACTTGGTGTCGGCTTAGTCAACAAACGATTGTGCCAACCTTCACCGTTGGATTGACATTCAAGGTCTGTCGTGTTTCTTTAGTCTCTTCTTCCTCGAGCCGCCAAAGCCAAACCAGCACCAGCGGGACCGGCTGCTCCCGTCTCCCACGGCTGGTTGTGCTGTTGCGCACGCATCATGGCCACATCGCACCCTAAAACTCTGTGCATCTTCCCCGGCTCCCGTTCATTCCCGTCCGAGGCCTCACCATCATTCTCCGCCTTGGTTCGCTCGCCGCGACGCCGCCCTCCGGTGTTGTCAACATGGTCAACAACCGAGAGAAATAAGGAGATGACTGTACATGATGAGGATGACAGTAGGGACCCAGCAGCACGGTAGTAATTTTGTGTTTTCGGGATAGAGAAGGGTATCAACTGGGTTGTGCCGGACCTGTGGCCCGTCTAGCCCAGGCTTTTATTTCATATGTTTACCACATGACCAGCCCAGTTTGTTTTTTTCCTTTCTAAAAACGCCTAGCCAGCTATTTTGTTTTTTGCAGAATAACCAACGTAGGCCTACTTGCTTTTCTACGCCCTACTAGGCCGGAAATCTTTCAAGACGAGGAGGGATGCATTTTGCTCATAAAATGGGCTATAAGTAATAAGAAATGGGCTATAAGTAATAATAAATGGGCTGTAAAATGAAAAATTACACCAAACAAGCAATTAGTTCCAAAATACTTTTTTCTTTCAGATTTTGATATTTTAAATTTCATTGTTTTTGTGCGGGTAAAATTTTAGTGAATTTAAATTAAGGTATATTTAGTTTTAAAATTAATTTGAATATGGCTAGAAGTTTCGGGCTGTATGTTGTTTGGGACAGATTTGGAGGCTGGCTTGTGGGTCTACTAGGTTGACGTGTACGAAAGGCTTTGTCAACTTAGTCCACAAACGATTCTAGCAGCATTGACTGTTGGATGTTAATCCAACGGTCGTGCTGCTTCTTCAATATCTGATGTTCTTGCTCCAACCGCCCAAACCAGCGTCGGTGGGACTGCCTACTGCCGCCTCCCGTGGCCGGCTGTGCTGCCACATAGGCTGCATCGCCCCACCCTAGTTCATTGTTGGCCAGGCAATTCCTCTACTCACCCACACCTCCTGTTATTTTCCGGCGATGGCAGCCGGACCAGTAAACCCTCGTACTCCCCACCGTGTGGGCAACCATTGCCGAGTCTTCCCCGGCTCCGTGTCGTTCCCTTCCTAGGCCTCGCCGTCGTCCACCGCCATGGTCCTCTTGGCACGGCCTAGTCAACGTGGTCAACAAACGACATCCATCGGACGTGGATTGTACGTGGAGAGGCTGACAGCTGGGTCCACAACCGCACACAAGGAAATGCCTCCTTATTACGCGCAAGATAATGATTCCTCCACCTGACATCTGGGACCCACCGAAAGGGCCTCTGTATTTCACAAAAA
>NC_041383.1:678381789-678416430 GCF_002162155.2 Triticum dicoccoides | reverse complement strand
GCTGACAGGACAGACCCATCAGCTATCTTCGCACGCAAGGAAGTGCCTCCTTATTACGCAACGAAAAATGAATACCCCCCTGCCAGCTGGAACCCAGCACAGTGGGAGGCTGACTTGTGGGCCTACCAAGTTGACGGGGACGGAGGGCTTTGTCAACTTAGTCAATATGAACGATTCTAGCTCTAGTTGTCGTACGATGTTCATCCAACGGCCGTAGTGCTTCGTTAACCTCTAGTCTTCTTTCTCCAGCCGCCCAAACCAGCGCCGGTCGTGTCGCGTGCTCCTGCCTCCCGTGGCCGGCTGTGATGCCGCAGAGGCCTCACCGGCCCCTACTACTCCCACCGCTGGCCAGGCCATCCCTCTACTCACCCACACCCCCTGTTATTCTACGGTGACGGCAGCCTCGCATCGCAGCCGAACCAGTGAACCCTCTACGCGTGGGCATCCACTGCCATGTCTTCCCCGGCTCCGTGTCGTCCCCTTCCTAGGCCTCACCGTCATCCACCGCCCTGGTGCTCTCGGCGCGGCGTGGTCAACATGGTCAAGGAATGACTTCCATCGGAAGAGTACTGTATGTTGATAGGCGGACAGCTGGGTCCACGACAGCGCAGGGAATTGGCTCCTTATTACGTGCAAAATAATTATTCCTCCACCTGACAGCAGGGACCCATCGGACGGGCAACCGTATTTCGTGAAAAAAGGTTTCCCCCTGACTGCTGGGACCCACCAACTAAATCTTCGCACACAAGGAAGTGCGTCCATGCAAAAAAACAATTCGCCCCCCTAACTGCTGGGACCCACCAGCTACATCTTCGCACGCAAGGAAGTGCCTAATAGTCGGGACCCACCTGGTCTAAGCATATGTAGCATTGTCATTCTGGTCGCGAATGTGTACGTACATACTGATCGATGTAGAGGCGCGCACGTGTCGTTGTAGAGACGCGCACGTAGCATGTAGACGTACATACAGCGGCCAGTGGGCAAGAAAGAAAATATGGCCATGTACGTACATAAGGGCGGGGTCTCGAACGCCTACTCGCACATACATACGGCCAGGGCTCGTGTGCATGGCTGGGAAACAACGTCGTCGTCATGTTCATGGGGAGCCAACCGGCTGGGTCAGAATGGAATGCGTCATCATGTTCATCGGGAGGGCTTGGACGGATGAGCCGATAGAAACGAGGCCTGGCGTACCGCAGAATGGAGGAAACGGCCTTATGTTTGACCGGCCACGTTCGAAACGGGATCTTGTTCGTCGGAGGGGTCTGGCGTACCGCAAAACGGAGGAAACGGATTTGTATTGGACCTCCTATGGTCGAAACAGGGTCCTGTTGATCGGGAGGGGTGTGGCGTACCGCAAAACAGAGGAAACGGACTTGTGTTTTAGCGCTATGGTCGAAATGGGGGTCCTGTTCATCGGGAGGGGTGTGGCGTACCACAAAACGGGACTCCACGGGATACTGTTCATCTCCACCGTCGACCTCCTCCAGCCTCCACGGGCTACTGTTCATCCACCGTCGACCTCCTTGATACGTATCCAACGTATCTATAATTTATGAAGCATTCATGCTATTATATTATCTGTTTTGGATGATTATGGGCTTTATTATACACTTTTATATTACTTTTGGGACTAACCTACTAACCGGAGGCCCAACCCATATTGTTGTTTTCTTGCCTATTTCAGTGTTTTCAAGAAAAGGAATATTAAACGTAGTCCAAACAGAATGAAACCTTCGAGAAACTTATTTTTGGAATAGAAGCAATCCAGGGGACTTGGAGTACAAGCCAGGGAAGCTTCGAGGTGGCCACGAGGGTGGGGGGTGCCCCCCTACTGGGCGCGTCCCCCTGTCTTGTGGGCCCCTCGAGCGTCCCTGGACCGACTTCTTTCACCTATATATTCCCATATACCCTAAAAACATCGGAGACGAAGATAGATCGGGAGTTCCGCCGCCGCAAGCCTCTGTAGCCACCAAAAACCAATCGGGACCCTATTCTGGCACCCTGCCGGAGGGGGATCCCTCACCGGTGGCCATATTCATCATCCCGGTGCTCTCCATGACGAGGAGGGAGTAGTTCACCCTCGGGGCTGAGGGTATGTACCCGTAGCTATGTGTTTGATCTCTCTCTCTCTCTCTCATGTTCTCTCTATGGCACGATCTTGATGTATCGCGAGCTTTGCTATTATAGTTGGATCTTATGATGTTTCTCCCCCTGTGCTCTCTTGTAATGGATTGAGTTTTCCCTTTGAAGTTATCTTATCGGATTGAGTCTTTAAGGATTTGAGAACACTTGATGTATGTCTTGCGGTGCTTATCTGTGGTGACAATGGGATATTCACGTGATCTACTTGATGTATGTTTTGGTGATCAACTTGCGGGTTCAATGAACTTATGCATAGGGGTTGGCACCCATTTTCGTCTTGACTCTCCGGTACAAACTTTGGGGCACTCTTTGAAGTACTTTGTGTTGGTTGAATAGATGAATCTTAGATTGTGTGATGCATATCATATAATCATGCCCACGGATACTTGAGGTGACAATGGATTATCTAGGTGACATTAGGGTGTTATTCTAGTATGAACTCTATGATAGATTGAATGGAAAGAATAGCTTCATGTCATTTTACTACGGACTCTTGAATAGATAGAACAGAAAGGATAACTTTGAGGTGGTTTCATACCCTACCATAATCTCTTTGTTTGTTCTCCGCTATTAGTGTCTTTGGAGTGACTCTTTGTTGCATGTTGAGGGATAATTATGTGATCCAATTATGTTTATTGTTGAGAGAACTTGCACTAGTGAAATTATGAACCTTAGGCCTTGTTTCCTAGCATTGCAATATCGTTTACGCTCACTTTTATCGCTTGCTACCTTGCTGTTTTTATAATTTCAGGTTACAATTACCTTTATCTACTATCCATATTGCACTTGTATCACCATCTCTTCACCGAACTAGTGCACCTATACAATTTACCATTGTTTTGGGTGTGTTGGGGACACAAGAGACTCTTTGTTATTTGGTTGCAGGGTTGTTTGAGACAGACCATCTTCATCCTACGCCTCCCACGGATTGATAAACCTTAGGTCATCCACTTGAGGGAAATTTGCTACTGTCCTACAAACCTCTGCACTTGGAGGCCCAACAAAGTCTATAAGAAGAAGGTTGTGTAGTAGAGATCAAGCTCTTTTCTGGCGCCGTTGCCGGGGAGGTGGGTATATCTTTAGATCATGCAATCGAATCTTTTTGTTTCTTGTTTTATCACTAGTTTAGTTTATTAAAGAAAACTATAAAAAATGGATTTGAGTTTGTCTCATACGCTTCATCTTTTTAATATCTTTCGTGAGAATGATGGGAAGGAAAATTGTGCTCAAATGCTAGAAGAAGAAGTCTATAAAATGTTTGGTACTAAATCCTTGAATGATGAGCATGATTGCAATGTTGTTAGTATGAACTCTTTGAATATCCATAGTACTAATGGTGATTGCACTAGTTATGATGAAAATGTCTCCTAGAAGCATGTCAATTTTTTGTGGAGTGCATCGGGTTTGCAAGTACACACCAAATAGGGAAGATAGATATTGCAAGAGGCATAAGTATTTGGAAAATAAAGGGTTGCAAGAAAGGCTTAATGTTAGTGCTAAAAATTTAAGATATCTTTACCATACTTGTGAACTTTGCAATGAACGTGGTCATTTAAATCTCCGATGCAAATTGTTTCATGATCGAATCGTGTCTGAAAATTGTGATGACTTGATTTCCCTTGCACATCATAATGAACTTAGTTTGCTTTTGGGGTATGAAGAATTGAAACGTGCAACTAAGCATATTCCGGAGTATAACCTTGAGAAATTCCTTGATATTGATCTAGAGGAAATTTATATGTATTGTGCGGTGAATTGTATTGAAAATCCTTATTGCCGATTACCTAAAGAAAAGAAAGCAAATGGAAGATGAAGAGAATAATAATGAAAGGGAAGAGATTTCCCAATATCCTCCTATTATTTCTTATGATGAATCAGGTAATGAGGAGGAACTTTCTATTGAACCAATCTCATCAATAAGGAGCTCAAAGAAGAGGGTTGAACCCACACATAATGTGAAGAAGAAAAAGAGAAGAAGGAGCAACAAAGGTAAAAAGGTATCCCTCCCAAATGATATTGCTCCTACTACTCATTGTGATGATGATAATTGCTATACTATTGGTGCTATCCATACTATTAATGATGAGAGTGATTATGCTTATGATATGAAAAAGCCCAAGCTTGGGGAAGCTATGTTTGATGAGGATGACATATTTGAGAATATATTTGCTGAAATTAATGTTTGTCCCAAGCTTGGGGATGCTACGTTTAATGAAGATGATATTTTTAGCTTCCCAAGTGTTAATATACAAAGTTGTTATGATGATAGCATGCCTCTTACCTATGACTATATTGATGAAAGTGGGTTTGGAAGAGTGTCAACTTTAGGAAGTAATGATCCCACTATTTTGGAGGATGTTTAATCTTATTGTGATGAATATGAAAGTGGATTTGGAAGAGTGTCAACTTTATTTAGTGATGATTCCACTATCTTGGAAGAGGTTTCAATCGATTATGATGAGAACAAAGTTGCTAATTATGATGATTATTGTGATGAAACTTATGCTATAAAAAGTAGTGATGATTATATTTATAAAACTTTTCATGATTATAATTACCCTTTTTCTGAACATTACTCTTTTAATGTGGAAACAATTTATAATATTCAAGTCTCTTATGATACTCCCACCATTCCGGATGAGAAGAATTATTCTTATGTGGAGAGTAGTAAATTTTCTATGTTTGTAGATCATGAAAATAATGCTTTAGGTTATGGTTATATTGTTGAATTCATTCATGATACTACTGAAAATTATTATGATATAGGAACATATGCTTGTAGGAATTGCAATAATATCAAGTTTCCTCTCTATGTGCTTAAAGTTTTGAAGTTATGCTTGTTTTGCCTTCCTATGCTAGTTGATTATTGTTCCCATAAGTTGTTTGCTCACAAAATCCCTATGCATAGGAAGTGGGTTAGACTTAAATATGCTAGTCATATTCTTCATGATGCTCTCTTTATGTTTCAATTCTTATCTTTTGTGTGAGCATCATTGTCATCATCATGCCTAGCTAAAAAGGCATTAAAGAAAAGTGCTTGTTGGGAGACAACCCAATATTTACCCTTACTGTTTTTGTGTGTTCACATGATTAATCTACTGTAGTAATCATGTTTTATAGGTTTTGTTTCAATAAACTGCCAAGTAGGACCTTTGGGAAGACTTGGGTGAAGTCTTTATGATCATGCTGTAAAAAACAGAAACTTTAGCGCTCACGAGATTAGCTGCCATTTTTTACTGGAGAGTGCTTTTAGGTTGATTCTTATTGAAGATGATTAATAGGAAAATTCCTCAGGTCCACCAATTTATTTAAGAATTGTTTGAGTTCCATAAATATACGTTTGATACAGATTACTACAGACTGTTCTGTTTTTGACAGATTCTGTTTTCTATGTGTTGTTTGCTTATTTTTGATGAATCTATGAGTAGTATCGGAGGGTATGAACCATAGAGAAGTTGGAATACAGTAGATATTACACCAATATGAATTTAGAATGAGTTAATTACAGTACCTTAAAGTGGTGGTTTGTTTTCTTTTACTAACGGAGCTTACGAGTTTTCTGTTAAGTTTTGTATGGTTGAAGTTTTCAAGTTTTGGGTAAAGATTCGATGGACTATGGAATAAGGAGTGGAAAGAGCCTAATCTTTGGGATGCCCAAGGCACCCCAAGGTAATATTCAAGGACAACCAAGAGCCTAAGCTTGGGGATGCCCCGGATGGCATCCCCTCTTTCGTCTTCGTTCATCAGTAACTCTACTTGGAGCTATATTTTTATACACCACATGATATGTGTTTTGCTCGGAGCGTCAATTTATTTTGTTATTATTGGCTTTATGTTATTTAGAATAATGTTTTGCATCTTTATTTTCAATAAAAATGTCAACGGTAGCCTTTACCATGCTTATTTTGCTAGTATACATGTTGCTGTTTCAAAACAGAAAGTTTACCGCTGTTGCAAAAATTCCCTAGAAAAGTCAGAGAACTATATAAGGTTGAATATTTTTGCATATTGAGCTCTGATAAATCTTCTACAGCGTAGTATTTTTCTCATAATTTTTTGAGTTAGGGAAGTATGATGAATCTTGCATTCTTTACAGACTATACTGTTTTGGCAGATTGCTGTTATGTTTGCATTGTTTGCGTATGCTTGCTTGTTTAATGATTCTATTTTAAGATAGGAGTATTAAATATGCAGAGGAATTTAGTATGCAATGTTGAATAATAATGTTTGTGATTTGTTACAGTAGAAAATGATAAGGTTTTTTGCATTGGTTTATACTAACTTATCTCACGAGTTCTTGTTGAGTTTGTTGTGGATGAAGTTTTTGAGATTTAGGAAACCGATATATAAAAAGGAATTAAGGAGACACAAAAGCTCGAGCTTGGGGATTCCCAAGGCACCCCAAGATAATATTTCAAGAAGTCTCAAGCATCCAAGCTTGGGGCTGCCCCGGTAGGCATCCCACCTTTCTTCTTCAACAATTATCGGTTAGTATCGGTTGAACCTAAGTTTTTGCTTCTTCACATGGGTTGTGCTATCCTTGCAATGCCATTTTGTTTTGCTTTGGTTGCTGTATGAATAAAATACCAAGATCTGAAATTCTTAAATGAGAGAGTGTCTTCACATAGTTTCATAATTATTTAGCTACTCATTGATCTTCACTTATATCTTGTTGGAATAGTTTGTCATTTACTCGTGTGATTCACTTATATCCTATGAGTAAATGGTTGAATGAGTTGAATGTCATAAATCTGAAATTATATATGTCTCATTTTCTTATGCCATGGGAAGTAATGACTTCACATATAAGAAGTAGAGGTTGTAAATTTATTGAAGGTTAGCAAGCATTGTATTGGTCATTTGAACAATTCATGAAAGAATATTGAAGGAAGAGAGATTTCACATATAAATATACTATCTTAGACAACTTCTATAATTGTGAGCACTCATTAACTATGACATGCTAAAGAGTTGATGTTGGATAAGGAAGACAACGTAATGGGTTATGTTTTCTCACATCTCAGTTAAAGTATATTGTCATGGTTCATTCAAACATGTTGAGCTTGCCTTTCCCCCTCATGCTAGCCAAAATTCCTTGCACCAAGTAGAGATACTACTTGTGCTTCCAAATATCCCTAAAACTAGTTTTGCCATGAGAGTCCACCATACCTACCTATGGATTGAGTAAGATCCTTCAAGTAAGTTGTCATCGGTGCATGCAATAAAAATGACTCTCTAAATATGTATGATATATTAGTGTGAAGAAAATAAGCTTTATATGATCTTGTTATGGAAGCAATAAAAGCGACGGACTACATAATAAAGGTCCATATACAAGTGGCAATATAAAGTGACGTTCTTTTGCATTAAGATTTTGTGCATCCAACCATAAAAGCGCATGACAACCTCTGCTTCCCTCTGCGAAGGGCCTATCTTTTACTTTATGCAAGAGTCAAGGTGATCTTCACCTTTCCCTTTTTCATTTTATCCTTCGGCAAGCACCTCGTGTTGGAAAGATCCTGATATATATATCCAATTGGATGTAAGTTAGCATGAACTATTATTGTTGACATCACCCAGAGGTGAATACGTTGGGAGGCAAAATTATAAGCCCCTATCTTTCTCAGTGTCCGATTAAAACTCCATAACCATAAGTATTGCGTGAGTGTTAGCAATTTTAGAAGACTATATGATAGTTGAGTATGTGGAGTTTGCTAAATCAAAGCTCTGACATTGACCCTTCCTGAAAATAAGATGAATTGTAATTGTTTGATGACTGAGAATGAAGTTTGCTAGTTTTCAAGAAAGTTTATGGTCTATGCTTTAACATGTGAATAGCTTGTTACTCGATCGTGAGAAGTTTTATGAGATGAACTATTGTATGACATATAATGATGCTAGTAAAGGTGACTGAAATTATCATTGATCAAACTTGTGCACCTGCTAGCATTCACACTTCATAAATTCTTTCTTTTATCATTTACCTACTCGAGGACGAGTAGGAATTAAGCTTGGCGATGCTGATACGTCTCCAACATATCTATAATTTATGAAGCATTCATGCTATTATATTATCTGTTTTGGATGATTATGGGCTCTATTATACACTTTTATATTACTTTTGGGACTAACCTACTAACCGGAGGCCCAACCCATATTGCTGTTTTCTTGCCTATTTCGGTGTTTTAAAGAAAAGGAATATTAAACGGAGTCCAAACAGAATGAAACCTTCGAGAAACTTATTTTTGGAACAAAAGCAATCCAGGGAACTTGGAGTACAAGCCAGGGAAGCTTCGAGGTGGCCACGAGGGTGGGGGGTGCCCCCCACCCTACTGGGTGCGTCCCCCTGTCTCGTGGGCCCCTCGAGCGTCCCCCGACCGACTTCTTTCACCTATATATTCCCATATACCCAAAAAACATCGGAGACGAAGATAGATCGGGAGTTCCGCCGCCGCAAGCCTCTGTAGCCACCAAAAACCAATCGGGACCCTGTTCCGGCACCCTGCCGGGGGGGGGATCCCTCACTGGTGGCCATCTTCATCATCCCGACGCTCTCCATGACGAGGAGGGAGTAGTTCACCCTCGGGGCTGAGGGTATGTACTAGTATCTATGTGTTTGATCCCTCTCTCTCGTGTTCTCTCTATGGCACGATCTTGATGTATCACGAGCTTTGCTATTATAGTTGGATCTTATGATGTTTCTCCCCCTCTGCTCTCTTGTAAGGATTGAGTTTTCCCTTTGAAGTTATCTTATCGGATTGAGTCTTTAAGGATTTGAGAACACTTGATGTATGTCTTGCTGTGCTTATCTGTGGTGGCAATGGGATATACACGTGATCTACTTGATGTATGTTTTGGTGATCAACTTGCAGGTTCAATGAACTTATGCATAGGGGTTGGCACCCGTTTTTGTCTTGACTCTCCGGTAGAAACTTTGGGGCACTCTTTGAAGTACTTTGTGTTGGTTGAATAGATGAATCTTAGATTGTGTGATGCATATCGTATAATCATGCCCACGGATACTTGAGGTGACAATGGAGTATGTAGGTGACATTAGGGTTTTGATTGATTTGTGTCTTAAGGTGTTATTCTAGTATGAACTCTATGATAGATTGAACGGAAAGAATAGCTTCATGTTATGTTACTACGAACTCTTGAATAGATAGATCAAAAAGGGTAACTTTGAGGTGGTTTCGTACCCTACCATAATCTCTTTGTTTGTTCTCTGCTATTAGTGGCTTTGGAGTGACTCTTTGTTGCATGTTGAGGGATTGTTATGTGATCCAATTATGTTATTATTGTTGAGAGAACTTGTACTAGTGAAAGTATGAACCTTAGGCCTTGTTTCCTAGCATTGCAATATCGTTTACGCTCACTTTTATCGCTTGCTACCTTGCTGTTTTTATAATTTCAGGTTACAATTACCTTTATCTACTATCCATATTGCACTTGTATCACCATCCCTTCGCCGAACTAGTGCACCTATTCAATTTACCATTGTATTGGGTGTGTTGGGGACACAAGAGACTCTTTGTTATTTGGTTGCAGGGTTGTTTGAGAGAGACCATCTTCATTCTACGCCTCCCACGGATTGCTAAACCTTAGGTCATCCACTTGAGGGAAATTTGGTATTGTCCTACAAACCTCTGCACTTGGAGGCCCAACAACGTCTGCAAGAAGAAGGTTGTGTAGTAGATATCACTCCGCCAGGAAGCGGTGGCATCATCACGGTCGCCTGCCAAGAGAAGGATGCGGTGTGCTCCCTCGATCACGCCTTCCAGGCTGCAGCAGTTGAGAACCCAAAAGACGAAGACGGCGCCCTCCCTCCTGAGGTCACCTCCAAGACAAAGAAGCTGCAACTGTGATAGGGGTCTCGTGAGGGAGCATCACTCAAGGATGCTGCGTTGAGTCTCACGTCCCAGGACGCGGCACCTTCACCCATCGCATAGGAAGGCGCGCCTGGCACCCCCCGGGCTGGGCTCGGGGACTCTCCTTTGGAGGGCCTCAGACCTAGCCAACGTCGCGAATGCGGCGCTCGGTCACTGAGGCAATCCTGGATTAGGGGGTGTCCGGATGGCCGGACTATGACCTTTGGCCGGACTCCCGGACTATGAAGATACAAGATTGAAGACTTCGTCCCGTGTCCGGATGGGACTTTCCTTGGCGTGGAAGGCAAGCTTGGCAATACGGATATGTAGATCTCCTCCCATTGTAACCGACTCTGTGTAACCCTAGCCCTCTCCGGTGTCTATATAAACCGGAGGGTTTTAGTCCGTAGGACGAACAACAATCATATCATAGGCTAGCTTCTAGGGTTTAGCCTCTCTGATCTCGTCGTAGATCTACTCTTGTACTACCCATATCATCAATATTAATCAAGCAGGAGTAGGGTTTTACCTCCATCGAGAGGGCCCGAACCTGGGTAAAAACATCGTGTCCCTTGTCTCCTGTTACCATCCGCCTAGACGCACAGTTCGGGACCCCCTACCCGAGATCCGCCGGTTTTGACACCGACATTGGTGCTTTCATTGAGAGTTCCTCTGTGTCGTCACCTTTAGGCCCGATGGCTTCTTCGATCATCAACAACGACGCGGTCCAGGGTGAGACTTTTCTCCCCGGACAGATCTTCGTATTCGGCAGCTTTGCACTGCGGGCCAATTCACTTGGTCATCTGGAGCAGATCGAAAGCTACGCCCCTGGCCATCAGGTCAGATTTGGAAGTTTGAACTACACGACTGACATCTGCGGAGACTTGATCTTCGACGGATTCGAGCCACAGCCGAGCGTGCCGAACTGTCGCGACGGGCATGATCTAGTTGTGCCACCAGACAGTGTCCGGAGGGCCGCTCAGGTGTCCGCTCCGACCCTTACTTTGGAGCCGACTGCGCCGATCGAGGACGGGTGGCTGGACGCCGCCTCGGGGGCTGCAATCTCTATGGCGATCGAGCCGAACACCAGTCTTGTCCTTCGCAAAGCTCGTGACTCCAAGGTGTCGGACTCCTTTCCGGACTCCAAATCTTCCACACCCCTTCCGATCGAACCCAATTGGGCTCCGATCATGAAGTTCACCGCCGCGGACATCTTTCAGCACTCGCCCTTTGGCGACATCCTGAATTCACTAAAGTCTCTCTCTTTATCAGGAGAGCCCTGGCCGGACTATGGTCAGCAAGGTTGGGATGCGGACGATGAAGAAATTTGAAACCCACCCACCACCCACTTCGTAGCCACTGTCGATGATTTAACCGACATGCTCGACTTCAACTCCGAAGACATCGACGGTATGGACGCCGATGAAGGAGACGACCAAGAACCAGCACCTATAGGGCACTGGAAAGCCACCTCGTCATATGACATATACATGGTGGACACCCCAAAAGAAGGGGATGGCGATAGAACAACGGAGGATGACCCCTCCAAGAAACAGCCTAAGCGCCAGCGTCAGCGGCGCCGCTCTAAATCCCACCAAAGCAAAAACGGCGATTCCGGCACCGAAGACAATAACACCCCAGATAGTGCCGAAGACAACCCCCTCCAGCAGGATTCAGCGCAGGAGGATGGAGAAGCCAGCCCTCATGAGAGAGCGGCAGACAGAGAGGTTGAGGACGATAATTACATGCCTCCCTCCGAAGACGAAGCAATCCTCGACGACGACGAATTTGTCATGCCTGAGGACCCCATCAAACAAGAGCGCTTCAAACGCAGGCTTATGGACACGGCAAGAAGCCTCAAGAAAAAACAGCAGCAGCTTAGAGCCGACCAAGACTTGCTAGCCGACAGATGGACTGAAGTCCTCGCTGCCGAAGAGTACAAACTGGAACTCCCCTCCAAGAGCTACCCAAAGCGCAGGCTGCTACCGCAATTAGAGGAGGAAGCAACTAAACCTACATCACCAGCGTATGACGCAGCCGACCGGCCACCCCGTGGCCGCGACAGAGAGGCCTTTCGGCCATCGATTCAAGACGCACCCCGGCGCCGCTCAAAAAGTACAAAGGCACGGGGAAACGCGCCAGACCTGCAAGACATATTGGAGGACAAGGCAAGGCAAAAAATATCGATCTACGGATCACGTGGGTGCCCCACGACACGTGACGATAACCGTCACACCGGATATGGCAAATACGGCCAGGCTGAACACAACAGACAAAGCTCATCCGAGCTACGTCGTGATATAGCCCAGTACAGAGGCATCGCACACCCACTATGCTTCACAGATGAAGTAATGGATCATCAAATCCCTGAGGGTTTTAAACCCATAAACATCGAATCATACGATGGCAGAACAGATCCTGCGGTATGGATCGAGGATTATCTCCTTCATATCCACGTGGCCCGCGGTGATGATCTACACACTATCAAATACCTCCCACTCAAGCTTAAAGGACCAGCTCGGCATTGGCTTAACAGCTTGCTAGTAGAGTCAATTGGTTGCTGGGAGGACCTGGAATCCGCATTCCTTGACAATTTCCAGGGCACCTATGTGCGACCACCAGACGCCGATGACCTAAGCCACATAATTCAGCAGCCAGAGGAATCGGCCAGACAATTCTGGACACGGTTCCTAACCAAGAAAAATCAAATAGTCGACTGTCCGGATGCAGAGGCCCTCGCAGCCTTCAAACAGAACATCCGAGACGAATGGCTTGCCCGGCACCTAGGACAGGAAAAGCCGAAATCCATGGCAGCCCTCACGACACTCATGACCCGCTTTTGCGCGGGAGAAGACAGCTGGCTAGCTCGTAGCAACAACATGACCAAGAGCCCTGGTAATTCGGATACCAAGGACAACAATGGCTGGTCGCGTCGGAACAAGCACAAGCGTCGCATTAACGACGACAATACTAAGGATACAACAGTTAATGCCGGATTTAGAGGCTCTAAACTTGGTCAGCGGAAAAAGGCATTCAAAAGAAAACTCCAGGCCCGTCCAGTTTAGACCGGATACTCGATCGCTCGTGCCAGATACACAGCACCCCCGAACAATCAGCCAATCACACCAACAGGGATTGTTGGGTGTTCAAGCAGGCAGGCAAGTTAAGTGCCGAAAACAGAGACAAGGGGCTGCATAGCGATGACGAGGAGGAGCCCCGGCCGCCGAACAACAGAGGACAGAAGGGCTTTCCCCCACAAGTGCGGACGGTGAACATGATATACGCAACCCACATCCCCAAGAGGGAGAGGAAGAGTGCGCTCAGGGACGTATATGCGTTGGAGCCAGTCGCCCCAAAGTTCAGCCCATGGTCCTCCTGCCCGATCACTTTTGATCGAAGGGACCATCCCACTAGCATTCATCATGGCGGATTCGCCGCATTGGTTCTAGACCCAATAATTGACGGATTTCACCTCACTAGAGTCCTCATGGACGGTGGCAGCAGCCTGACCCTGCTTTATCAGGATACAGTGCGGAAAATGGGCATAGATCCCTCAAGGATTAAACCCACAAAGACAACCTTCAAAGGCGTCATACCAGGTGTAGAGGCCAACTGTACAGGCTCAGTTACACTCGAAGTGGTCTTCGGATCCTCGGATAATTTCCGAAGCGAGGAACTAATCTTCGACATAGTCCCGTTCTGCAGTGGCTATCACGCCCTGCTCGGGCGAACCGCATTTGCAAAGTTCAATGCGGTGCCGCACTATGCATACCTCAAACTCAAGATGCCAGGCCCTTGAGGAGTCATCACGGTCAATGGAAACACCGAACGCCCTCTCCGAACAGAGGAGCACACGGCGGCCCTGGAGGCGGAAGTACAAAGTAGCCTCTCAGAGCAATTCTCCAGTCCGGCTGTTAAACGTCCAGACAACGTCAAGCGCGCCCGAAGTAACCTACAACAAGACCGTCTGGCATGTTCCGAGCAAGCATAGCAGTGCAGCCCCAACCCCAGCCCTCGCGAGATTGCGAAACCAGTACCACGCGTACATAATTACGCTCTGGAAATACCATGGGCATAAGGGGAGGGGCACAACCACGGCACGCCCAGAATGCGGCTCAACCGCACTAGGGGCTCCCGATTTTCTCATTTCTTTTTTTTTACTTTCAGGACTCCACTATTCGGAAGGCTTGTCCGGCAGTACAATCGCCGAACACACGATGCAACAGCCAGTGAGACAACAAGCCACGTCGAATGTCCAGGTGGTCTCTATAACGAGCTAAATACCTATTTTACTTAAAGTCTCGCAGCTTGCCCCTGGAGGGGGACATGTCAAAAAATCCCACCTCTTTCTTATCGCACTATTTGTATCGTTCTGCTTTCATAGCAGCCCTTTAATAAACAATACATAGCTCTTGTCTATTATTGCATTCATTTTTTAAATATGTTCAGTTATGACATTATGCAACCGTACACTTTGGTACGGCCAATACACCAGGGGCTTAAGTACCCCATAATATGGTGTGAGAAGACCAAACACTCTCATGAGTGCGGCACCCCAAACTTATAGCATTATATGCATCGGCTCCGAATCATGTCTTGGGTGAATAGTTGGGTTTGCCCGGCTCCCATGTTTTGGTACCTTACGTTCCGCTATATCGGCTAAGGTAGCGCTGGGAGAACTACTGCGATTGTGCCCCAGTTGAGCTGGGTTAACACCTCAGTAGAGAAAGCTAAAACTGACTGTCATGATAGGGCGAGAGCCGGTCGCTGTTCGAGAGGTTTTTCGAGTCCTTAAGACTTATGCCGCTTAGAGCGAGGAGCTGGCTTTGTCCGGCCTAGGCGTGGATAGCGCCCCGAACTCGGTCTTCCGAATACTAGGGGCTTCGCCGAAATTTAAAATTATAGAATTCTATGGCTAAGTGGGAGTGATAAAGCATTATAAGTCCGATTGCCTTGTTCATTGTGCTGAGCGCCTCCCTCGAAGGTCCCAAGAATGGGAACAAGAGCGCTCAGGTTTATCCCGAACACCCCAGCACTCGTGGCATGGGGGTAGAAGCCGACAACTTGCATCTCTCAGATTTAATAAACGGTCGCACAGAAGGTAATATTTTAAATTCAAAAAGCGTTGCTTAGCGCATATGAACAAGTTTTCAGCACTCAGGATAAAAACACGAGCGAGTTTACTCAAAAATTAAATCCTTGGAACATTCGTTCGCCACAAGGCGGGCACCCTTCAGGACGCCCTCAAAGTACATCTCGGGCCTGCGATGCTCCTTCCCCTCCGGTGGTCCTTCCGTCACCAGCTTCTCAACATCCAGCTTGCCCCAGTGCACTTTAGCACGGGCAAGGGCCCTCCGGGCGCCTTCGATGCATACGGAGCGCTTGACGACTTCAAGCCACGAACAGGCATCCACCAGCCGCCTCACCAGCCCAAAGTAGCTCTCGGGCAGGACCTCCCCAGGCCACAGCCGGCCTATAAGGCCCTTCATGGCCTGTCCGGCCACCTTATGGAGCTCGACCAGCTCCTTCAGCTGGTTGCTCAAGGGCACTGGGTGTCCAGCCTCAGCATACTGGGACCAGAACACCTTCTCCTTCGAGCTCCCTTCTTCGGCTCGGTAGAATGCGGCGGCGTCGGACACACTTCGGGGCAGATCTGCGAATGCTCCTGGAGAGCTCCGGATTCGGGTAAGTAACACGTAATTCACTTTCACATGCTTGCTTTGCATAAAGAATGCCTTACCCACCGCCTTCTTTTTCATCGCCTCAATCTCCTAGAGGGCTTTTTGGGCTTCGGCCCTGGCAGATTTGGCGCTTTCAAGTGCCGAAGCAAGCTCGGACTCTCGCGTCTTTGAGTCAAGCTCTAAACTCTCGTGTTTTTTCACAAGAGCATTGAGCTCTTGCCACACCTCCGCCACCCGCGCCTCTTGTTTCTCTCGCTCGGTGCGCTCCATGGCCGCATTATCTTCGGCCTTGGACAGCGCTTCCTTCAGGGTCGCCACCTCGGTTGTGGCCCCTATCACATTCACGTTGGTCCTATCACTATTTGCAACCAGGTATTTTTATATACACTTACATAAGGTACTACCTACCTTCCTTGTCCTTGAGCTGCATCTTGGCAAGGCCGAGCTCGTTCTTGGACCGCTCGAGGCTCTGCTTCAATGCATCGACCTCCGCAGTCAGTGCGGCAGGGGTCAGCAGCGCGCCTGCATTCCCATATTGACATTTTTATGTTAGACTCCTGCATATATCTTTTTAGATCCTCAGTCCAGCTTTTCTTTCCGAACACCAAACTGAGCATCAGGGGCTACTGTCTATGCAGTAACATTTTTACATGTTTTAAATACATACCTCGAAGCCTGTTAGAAGGCTGGCGCATAGGCTTCTGTCAGCTCGCTCTTGGCGGACTGAACCTTCTGGATCACCGCACTCATAACAGTGCGGTGCTCCTCATTGATGGAGGCGCCGTTAAGCACCTCCAGCAAATTTTCCAGCGCCTCCGGTTGGACGGAGGCCGCCGGCGTCGTAGGCTTGCCCTTCTTGCGAGGGGGCCGCCTGCCGGATTCCGGAACCACTGAAGGTTCCGGTGCGGTGTCCGGCCCAGGGCCAGGCTTAGATCCCTTCGGGATTTTATCCCCTTTGGGCCTGTAGTCCGGGAGGTCGCCTTGCTGCGCCTCCAGGACCACCTCCTCCTAGCTTAGCCCCTTTTGGGACTCCACCTCGGCTTCATCCATAGGGCGGGGGGAGGTAGCCGTCGGGAGTGAAAGACTATTCATATCCGACGAATCCAGGGAGCCGCTCGACGAATCGTCGAGCTGAGCCTTGGGCGGACTGCATGATTATATTCAGCGTCAGAACATACTGTGCAATAAATGAATGCCGTCAGTTATTCTGGTATCCGGATACTTACGATTTTGCCAGGGGCTTGGCCCTGGATGGCCACTCCTCTCCGCCGTCTTCGGCGTCGGAGGCGTAGTCCGGGAGAAGGGTCTTCCCCTTTGTCGGTGTCAAAACTGGCGGATCTCGGGTAGGGGGTCCCGAACTGTGCGTCTAGGCAGATGGTAACAGGAGACAGGGGACACGATGTTTTTACCCAGGTTTGGGCCCTCTCGATGGAGGTAAAACCCTACTCCTGCTTGATTACTATTGATGATATGCGTAGTACAAGAGTTGATCTACCACGAGATCAGAGAGGCTAAACCCTAGAAGCTAGCCTATGGTATGATTGTTGTTTGTCCTACGGACTAAAACTCTCCGGTTTATATAGACACCGGAGAGGGCTAGGGTTACACAGAGTTGGTTACAATGGGAGGAGATCTACATATCGTATCGCCAAGCTTGCCTTCCACGCCAAGGAAAGTCCTATCCGGACATGGGACGAAGTCTTCAATCTTGTATCTTCATAGTCCGGGAGTCCGGCCAAAGGTCATAGTCCGGCCATCCGGACACCCCCTAATCCATGACTCCCTCAGTAGCCCTTGAACCAGGCTTCAATGACGACGAGTCCGACGCGCAAATTTGTCTTCGGCATTGCAAGGCGGGTTCCTCCTCCGAATACTTCATAGAAGATGTTGAACACAAGGATAGTGTCCGGCTCTGTAAAATAAGTTCCACATACCACCGTAGAGAGAATAACATCTGCACAAATCTAATCTGCTGATGTCATGCCACAGCCAAGCCTTCATTTGAATCGTTTTACCGTCCCACCTCAGCGTGTTTAGCGAGGCGGTTTCCTTGGCACGTCTTGTCAAAGCAGAGATCATGTCCCCTTATTCTGGGATTCTCATCAATACGGGTCTGGGTAACCCAACCGCGCCATCAATCGCGGCGCTTGGGAGATAAGCGAGCTTCACTAGGCTGGTGGGGGCACGCAGTTTCGGCCGCCCATATAAGGGGATAAGAATTCACCCTTTCAATCTACGCCTTCTTCCTCCTTTGCTTATCCATTTCTGCGCACTCGAGCTCCAGCGCCCAAGTCCGCACTTCCCACCTCAACCTTCTCCAATCATGTCCGGAGCGGGAGGTAGATGGATGTCCTCCACCATTATGGAGGGGCACATCAAAAAGTTGAGGAAAGCCGGATATCTGTCTAACGACATCGCGCACCGGCTCCCAGATGAGGGGCAACTCATCCCCACCCCTAGGCCCCATGAGAGGGTGGTGTTCCTCACCCATTTCCTCCGTGGACTGGGCTTCCCACTTCACCCATTTGTCCGGGGGCTCATATTCTACTATGGCCTGGATTTCCATGATCTGGCCCCGAACTTCATCCTCAACATCTCGGCGTTTATCGTCGTGTGCGAGGCCTTCCTCCGTATCAAACCCCACTTTGGCCTATGGCTGAAGATCTTCAGCGTCAAGCCGAAGGTCGTGGGCGGCCGGCAAGCGGAGTGCGGAGACGCCATGGTGGGCAAGATGCCCAACGTCACATGGCTCGAGGGCTCCTTTGTGGAAACCATCAAAGGGTGGCAATCGGGGTGGTTCTACATCACCGAGCCGCGTGACCTTGAGTGGGCAGCGGCCCCCGAATTCCAATCTGGCATTCCCACACGGCTCACATCTTGGAAAGAGATGGGCCTGTTGTGGGGTAATCCGGAAGAGGTGACCGGACTCCAAACCTACGTCCAAGACCTGGTAAACAAGAAGGTCAAACTTGTCAACATAGTCCAGGCCATGCTCTTCTGTTGGATCCTCCCGTGCCAACAACGGGCCTTCAACTTGTGGGAGTTCGACCCGGCCCAGCACCAGACTTTGTCCAGGCTCTTCGACACAAAGCACAAGGACGCCTGGAAGGTGCTATTCAAGAGCTCCGAGGTCTCCCCTCCCGTCACCGAGGATCGCGGATTCTACGCCAAGCGCCAAGCCACCGAAGTAAGCTTGTTTTTATCCTTTATAGGACACTTGATTTTCATAGTTTGACTCTATGCAGGATCTAAACTCCCGCTCCTTTGACAGGACTGGAAGAGGACGTCCAAACAGTTTGACTGTCCGGCCCCTCTGCCCGAAGGCCCAGCAGATGCACGCTTGACGAAGCTGCTAGTTTCGGCACCTCACGTGGTGCCGGAGAAGAAGGCCAAGAAGAAGGCCACGGGGACTCGAAAGAGTTCCTGGCGCCTGGTGGTGTCGGATTCAACACCCGACGACCTCGAAGTGCCCTCCGCCTCCGAAGACGAGGACGAGGAAGAAGAAGCCTCTCCCCCTCCAGCGGGGGGAGGAAAGAAAAGGAAGGCCGCCCCAACTAGGGAGGCCGGAGGGTCCAAGAAGGGGAAGACCCTTCTTCCAGACTACGCCTCCGATGCCGACGACGGCGGAGAGGAATGGCCATCCAGGGCCAAGCCCCTGGCAAAATCGTAAGTATCCGGATACCAGAATAATTTATGGCGTTCCCCTATTATACAGTACCTTCTGACACCGAATTCAATCATGCAGTCCGCCCAAGGCTCAGCTCGGTGATTCGTCGAGTGGCTCCCTGGATTCGTCGGATGTGAATAGTGCTTCACTCCCGATGGCCTCCTCCCCTCACCCTACGGACGATGCCGAGGTGGAGTCTCAAAAGGGGCTAAACCAGGAGGAGGTGGTCCTGGAGGCGCCGCAAGGGGACCTCCCGGACCCCAGGCCCAAAGGGGATGAAGCCCCAGAGGGATCTAAGTCCGGCCCTGGGCCGGACACCGCTCCGGAACCTTCAGTGGTTCCAGAGTCCGGCAGGCGGCCCCCTCGCAAGAAGGGCAAGCCTACGATGCCGGTGGCCTCCGTCCAACCGGAGGCGCCGGACAATTTGCTGGAGGTGCTTAACGGCGCCTCCATCGACGAGGAGCACCGCACTATTATGAGTGCGGTGATTCAGAAGGTACAGTCCGCCAAGAGCGGACTGACAAAAGCCTGTACCAGCCTTCTAACAGGCTTTGAGGTACGTATTTAAAACATATAAAAATGTTACCGCATAGACAGCAGCCCTGATGCTCAGTTTGGTGTTCGAAAAGAAAAGCTGGACTGAGGATCGAAAAAAGATATACGCAGGAGTCTAACATAAATATGTCAATATGGGAATGCAGGCTGCGCTGCTGACCTCTGCCACACTGACTGCAGAGGTCGATGCATTGAAGCAGAGCCTCGAGCGGTCCGAGAACGAGCTCGACCGCGCCAAGAAGCAGCTCGAGGACAAGGAAGGTATGTAATACCTTATGTAAGTATATAAAAAATACCTGGTTGCGAATAATGACAAGACCAACGTGAATGTTGCAGGGGCCACAACAGAGATGGCGGCCCTAAAGGAAGCACTGGCCAAGTCCAAAGACAATGCGGCCATGGAGCGCACTGAGCGAGAAAAGCAAGAGGCGCGGGTGGCGGAGGTGCGGCAAGAGCTTGATGCTCTCGTGAATAAACACGAGGGTTTGGAGCTTGACTCAAAGACGCGAGAGTCCGAGCTTGCCTCGGCACTTGAAAGCGCCAAGTCTGCCAAGGCCGAAGCCCAAAAGGCCCTTCAGGAAATTGAGGCGATGAAAAAGATAGCGGCGGGTAAGGCATTCTTTATGCAAAGCAAGCACGTGAAAGTAAATTACATGTTACTTACCCGAGTCCGGAGCTCTGCAGGTGCATTCGCAGATCTACCCTGCAGTCTATCCGACACCGCCGCATTCTACTGGGACGAGGAAGGGAGCTCAACGGAGAAGGTGTTCTGGTCCCAGTATGCTGGGGTTGGACACCCGGTGCCCCTGAGCGACCAGCTGAAGCAGCAGGTCGAGCTTCATAAGGCAGCCGAACAGGCCATGAAGGGCCTGATAGGCCGGCTGTGGCCTGGGAAGGCCATGCCTTTGAGCTACTTTGGGCTGGTGCGGCAGCTGGTGGATGCATGTCCCCGGCTTGAAGTCATCAAGCGCTCCGTTTGCATCGAAGGCGCCCGTAGGGCATTTGCCCGTGCTAAAGTGCACTGGGGCAAACTGGATGCTGAGAAGCTGGTGAGAGAGGGGCCACCGGAGGGGAAGGAGCATCGCAGGACCGAGATGTATTATGAGGGCGTCCTGAAGGGTGCCCGTCGTGTGGCGAATGAATGTACCAGGGATGTAATTTTTGAGTAAACTCGTTCATGTTTATCCTGTGCGCTGAAAACTTGTTCATATGCGCTAAGCAACGGTTTTTGAATTTAAAATATTACCTTCTGTGTGGCCGTTTATTAAATCTGAGAGATGCAAGTCGTCGGCTTCTACCCCCATGCCACGAGTGCTGGGGTGTTCGGGATAAACCTGAGCGCTCTTGTTCCCATTCTTGGGTCCATCGAGGGAGGCGCTCAACACAATGAACAAGGCAATCAGATTTATAATGCTTTATCACTCTCACTTAGCCATAGAATTCTATAATTTTAAATTTCGGCAAAGCCCCTAGTATTCGGAAGACCGAGTTCGGGGCACTATCCACGCCTAGGCCGGACAAAGCCAGCTCCTCGCTCTAAGCGGCATAAGTCTTTAAGGACTCGAAAAACCTCTCGAACAGCGACCGGTCTCTCGCCCTATCATGACGGTCAGTTTTAGCTTTCTCTACTGAGGTGTTAACCCAGTTCAACAAGGGCACAATCGCAGTAGTTCTCCCAGTGCTACCTTAGCAGACATAGCGGAACGTAAGGTACCAAAACATGGGAGCCGGGCAAACCCAACTATTGACCCAAGACATGATTCGGAGCCGATGCATATAATGCTATAAGTTCGGGGTGCCGCACTCATGAGAGTGTTCGGTCTTCTCACACCATATTATGGGGTACTTAAGCCCCTGGTGTATTGGCCGTACCAAAGTGTACGGTTGCATAATGTCATAACGGAACATATTTATATAAAAAATGAGTGGAATAATAGACAAGAGCTATGTATTGTTTATTAAGAGGGCTGCTATGAGAGCAGGATGATACAAATAGTGTGATACGCAAGAGATGGGATTATTTGACATGTCCCCCTCCAGGGGCATGCTGCGAGACTTTAAGTAAGACAGGTATTTAGCTCATTATAGATACCACCTGGAAATTTGACATGGCCTGTTGTCTCCCTGGCTGTTGCATCGTGTGTTCGGCAATTGTACTGCCGGACAGGCCTTCTGAATAGTGGAGTCCTGAAAGTATATATAAAAAAAGAAGAAATGGCAAAATCGGGAGCCCCTAGTGTAGTTGAGCCGCATTCTGGGCGTGCCGTGGTTGTGCCCCTCCCCTTATGCCCATGGTGTTTCCAGAGCGTAATTATGTACGCGTGGAACAGGTATCGCAATCTCGCGAGGGCTGGGGTTGGGGCCGCACTGTTATGCTTGCTCGGAACGTGCCAGACAGTTTTGTTGTAAGTTACTTCGGGCGCGTTTGACATTGTCCGCACGTTTAACAGCCGGACTGGAGAATTGCCTTGAGAGGCTACTTTGTACTTCCGCCACCAGGGCCGCCGTGTGCTCCTTTGTTCGGAGAGAGCGTTCGGTGTTTCCATTGACCATAATGACTCCACGAGGGCCTGGCATCTTGAGCTTGAGATATGCGTAGTGCGGCACCGCATTGAATTTTGCAAATGCGGTTCGTCCAAGCAGGGCGTGATAGCCACTGCGGAACGGGACTATGTCGAAGATTAACTCCTTGCTTCGGAAATTATCCGGGGATCCGAAGACCACTTCAAGCGTAACTGAGCCTGTACAACTGGCTTCTACACCTGGTATGACGCCTTTAAAGGTCGTCTTTGTGGGTTTAATCCTTGAGGGATCTATACCCATTTTTCGCACTGTATCCTGATAAAGCAGGTTCAGGCTGCTGTCGCCGTCCATGAGGACTCTAGTAAGGTGAAATCCGTCAATGATTGGGTCTAGGACCAATGCGGTGAATCCGCCGTGACGAATGCTAGTGGGGTGGTCCCTTCGATCAAAAGAGATCGGGCAGGAGCACCATGGGTTGAACTTTGGGGCGACTGGCTCCAACGCATAGACGTCCTTGAGAGCACGCTTCTGTTCCATTTTGGGGATATGGGTTGCATATATCATGTTCACCGTCCGCATTTGTGGGGGAAAGCCCTTCTGTCCTCTGTTGTTCAGCGCCCGGGGCTCCTCCTCGACATTGCTATGCAGCCCCTTGTCTCTGTGTTCGGCACTTAACTTGCCTGCCTGCTTGAACACCCAACAATCCCTGTTGGTGTGATTGGCTGGTTGTTCGGGGGTGCCATGTATCTGGCACAAGCGGTCGAGTATCCGGTCTAAACTGGACGTGCCTGGAGTATTTCTTTTGTATGGCTTTTTCCGCTGACCGGGTTTAGAGCCTCTGAATCCGGCATTAACTGTCGTATCCTCAGTATTGTCGCCGTTAATGCGGCGCTTGTGCTTGTTACGACGCGACCTGCCATTGTTGTCCTTGGTATCCGAATTACCAGGGCTCTTGGTCATGCTATTGCTACGAGCTAGCCAGCCGTCTTTTCCTGTCCTAGGTGCCGGGCAAGCCATTCGTCTCGGATGTTATGTTTGAAGGCTGCAAGGGCCTCTGCGTCCGGACAGTCGACTATTTGATTTTTCTTGGTTAGGAACCGCGTCCAGAATCGTGAGGGCTGCCATAGATTTCGGCTTTTCCTGTCCTAGGTGCCGGGCAAGCCATTCGTCTCGGATGTTATGTTTGAAGGCTTCAAGGGCCTCTGCGTCCGGACAGTCGACTATTTGATTTTTCTTGGTTAGGAACCGCGTCCAGAATTGTGTGGCCGATTCCTCTGGCTGCTGAATTATGTGGCTTAGGTCATCGGCGTCTGGTGGTCGCACATAAGTTCCCTGGAAGTTGTCAAGGAATGCGGATTCCAGGTCCTCCCAGCAACCAATTGACTCTACTGGCAAGCTATTAAGCCAATGCCGAGCTGGTCCTTTAAGCTTGAGCGGGAGGTATTTGATAGCGTCTAGATCATCACCACGGCCATGTGGATATGAAGGAAATAATCCTCGATCCATACCGCAGGATCTGTTGTGCCATTGTATGATTCGATGTTTACGGGTTTAAAACCCTCGGGGATTTGATGATCCATTACTTCATCTGTGAAGCATAGTGGGTGTACGGCGCCTCTGTACTAGGCCATATCACGACATAGCTAGGATGAGCTTTGTCTGTTGTGTTCGGCCCGGCCGTATTTGCCATAGCGACGTGATGGTTATCATCACATGTCGTGGGGCGCCAGCGCGATCCGTAGATCGATCTTGTTTGCCTTGCCTTGTCCTCCAATATGTCTCACAGGTCTGGCGCATTTCCCCGTGCCTTGGTACTTTTTGAGCGGCGCCGGGGTGCGGCTTGAGTTGAGGGCCGAAAGGTCTCTCTGTCGCGGCCACGGGGTGGCCGATCGGACGCATCATACGCTGGTGATGTAGGTTTAGTTGCTTCCTCCTCTAGTTGGGGTAGCAGCCTGCGCTTTGGGTAGCTCTTGGAGGGGCGTTCGAGTTTGTACTCTTCGGCCGCCAGGACTTCAGTCCATCTGTCGGCTAGCAAATCTTGGTCAGATCTAAGCTGCTGCTGTTTTTTCTTAAGGCTGCTTGCCATGGCCATAAGCATGCGTTTGAAACGCTCTTGTTCGACGGGATCCTCTGGCACGACAAATTCGTCGTCGTCGAGGCTTGCCTCGTCTTCGGAGGGAGGCATATAATTGTCGTCCTCGACCTCTCTATCTACCGCTCTCTTATGAGGGCTGGCTTCTCCATCCTCCTGCGTTGAATCCTGCTGGAGGGGGTTGTTTTCGGCACTGTCCGGGGTGTTATTGTCTCTGGTGCCGGAATCTCCGTTTTTGCTGTGGCGGGATTTAGAGCGGCGTCACTGATGTCGGCGCTTAGGCTGTTTCTTGGAGGGGTCGTCCTCTGTTGTTCCATCGCCATTCCCTTCCTTTGGGGTGTCCACCATGTATATGTCATATGACGAGGTGGCTTTCCAGTCCCCTATAGGCGCTGGTTCTTGGTCGTCTCCTTCATCGGCGTCCATACCGTCGATGTCTTCGGAGTCAAAGTCGAGCATGTCGGTTAAATCATCGACAGTGGCTACGAAGTGGGTGGTGGGTGGGTTTCGAATTTCTTTGTCGTCCGCATCCCAACCTTGCTGACCATAGTCCGGCTAGGGCTCTCCTGATAAAGAGAGAGACTTTAGTGAATTCAGGATGTCGCCAAAGGGCGAGTGCTGAAAGATGTTCGCGGCGGTGAACTCCATGATCGGAGCCCAATTTGGTTCGATCGGAAGGGGTGCGGAAGATTCGGAGTTCGGAAAGGAGTCCGGCACCGTGGAGTCACAAGCTTTATAAAGGACAAGGCTGGTATTCGGCTCGATCGCCGTAGAGATTGCAGCCCCCGAGGCGGCGTCAAACCGTCTGTCCCCGATTGGCGCGGTCGGCTCCGAGTTAAGGGTCAGAGCGGACACCTGAGCGGCACTCTGGGCATTCTCTGGCGGCAGAGCTAGATCATGCCCATCATGACAGTGCGGCGCGCTCGGCTGTGGCTCGAATCCGTAGAAGATCAAGTCCCCGTGGATATCAGCCGTGTACTTCAAATTTCCAAATCTTACCTGATGGCCAGGGGTGTAGCTTTTGATCTGCTCCAGTTGGCCAAGCGAATTGGCCCGCAGTGCAAAGCCGCCGAACATGAAGATCTGTCCGGGGAGAAAAATCTCGCCCCGGACCGCGTCGTGGTTGATGATCGAAGAAGCCATCGGGCCTAAAGGTGACGACACAGAGGAACTCTCAATGAAAGCACCAATGTCGGTGTCAAAAATGGCGGATCTCGGGTAGGGGGTCCCGAACTGTGCGTCTAGGCGGATGGTAACAGGAGACAGTGGACACGATGTTTTTACCCAGGTTCGGGCCCTCTCGATGGAGGTAAAACCCTACTCCTGCTTGATTAATATTGATGATATGGGTAGTACAAGAGTTGATCTACCACAAGATCAGAGAGGCTAAACCCTAGAAGCTAGCCTATGGTATGATTGTTGTTCGTCCTACGGACTAAAACTCTCCGGTTTATATAGACACCGGAGAGGGCTAGGGTTACACAGAGTCAGTAACAATGGGAGGAGATCTACATATCGTATCTCCAAGCTTGCCTTCCACGCCAAGGAAAGTCCTATCCGGACACGGGACGAAGTCTTCAATCTTGTATCTTCATAGTTCGGCCGGCCAAAGGTCATAGTCCGGCCATCCGGACACCCCCTAATCCAGGACTCCCTCACCCTTCTTGGACTCTCCGGCCTCCCCAGTCGGGGCGGCCTTCCTTTTCTTTCCTCCCCCCACTGGAGGGGGAGAGGCTTCTTCTTCCTCCTCCTCGTCTTCGGAGGAGGAGTGCGCTTTGGGGTCGTCGGGCGATGAGTCCGACACCACCAGGCGTCGGGAGCTCCTTCGAGTTCCCGTGGCCTTCTTCTTGGCCTTCTTGTCCGGCATCACGTGAGGTGCCGGGACCAGCAACTTCGTCAAGTGTGCGTCTGCTGGGCCTTCGGGCAAGGGAGCCGGACAGTCGATCTGTCCGGCCTTCTTCTGCCAGTCCTGTTAAAGGAATGGGAGTTTAGATCCCGCATAGAGTCAAACTATGAAAAACAAGTACCCTGTAATGGGTAAACTAAGCTTACCGCGCTGGCTTGGCGCTTTACGCAGAATCCGTGATCCTCGGTAGTGGGAGGGTGGACCTCGGAGCTCTTTAAAAGCACCTTCCAAGCATCTTCCTGCGTTGTGTCGAAGAGCCTGGACAGAGTTTGGTGCTCGGCCGGGTCGAATTCCCACAGATTAAAAGCCCGCTGTTGACACGGGAGGATTCGGCGGAAGAGCATGACCTGGACTACATTGACGAGTTTAACCTTCTTGTCCATCAGGTTCTGGACGCAGGTTTGGAGTCCGGTCGCCTCTTCCGGATTACCCCATGACAGGCCCATCTCTTTCCATGAGGTGAGCCGTGTGGGGATGCCAGATCGGAACTCGGGGGCCGCTGTCCATTCAGGGTCGCCTCTTCCGGATTACCCCACCCGGTGATGTCGAACCACCCCGATTGCCACCCTTTGATGGTTTCCACAAAGGAGCCCTCGAGCCATGTGACGTTGGCCATCTTGCCCACCATGGCGCCTCCGCACTCCGCTTGCCGGCTGCCCACAACCTTCGGCTTGACATTGAAGGTCTTCAGCCATAGGCCGAAGTGGGGCTGTATGCGGAGGAAGACCTCGCACACGACGATAAACGCCGAGATGTTGAGGATGAAGTTCAGGGCCAGATCATGGAAATCCAGGCCGTAGTAGAAAATGAGCCCCGGACAAATGGGTGAAGAGGAAAGCCCAGTCCGGGGAGGAAATGGGGGAGAAACACGACCCTCTCATGGGGCCTGGGGGTGGGGATGAGGTGCCCCTCATCTGGGAGCCGGTGCGCGATGTTGTTGGACAAGTATCCGGCTTTCCTCAGCTTTTTGATTTGCCCCTCCGTGACAGAGGAGGCCATCCACCTGCCTCCCGCTCCGGACATGGTTGGAGAAGGTCGAGGTGGGGAGTGCGGACTTGGGCGCTGGAGCTCGAGTGCGCAGGAATGGATAAGCGAAGGAGGAGGAAGGCGTAGATGGAAAGGGTGGATCCTTATCCCCTTATATGGGCGGCCGAAACTATGTGCCCCAACCAGCCTAGTAAAACTCGTTTATCTCCCAAGCGCCGGGATTAATGGCGCGATTGGGTTACCCACGCCCGTATTGATGAGAATCCCTGAATAAGGGGACATGATCTCTGCTTCGACAAGACGTGCCAAGGAAACCGCCTCGCTAAATGCGCTGAGGTGGGACAGTAAAACGATTCGAATAAAGGCTTGGCTGTGGCATGATGTCACACTACGGAGTACGCCAGCAAATTAGATTTGTACAAATATTATTCTCTCTACGGTGGTATGTGGAACTTATTTTGCAGAGTCGGACACTATCCTTGTGTTCAAACATCTTCTATGAAGTATTCGGAGGAGGAACCCGCCTTGCAATGCCGAAGATGATTTGCGCGCCGGACTCGTCGTCATTGAAGCCTGGTTCAGGGGCTACTGAGGGAGTCCTGGATTAGGGGGTGTCCGGATGGCCGGACTATGACCTTCGGCCGGACTCCCGGACTATGAAGATACAAGATTGAAGAATTCGTCCCGTGTCCGGATGGGACTTTCCTTGGTGTGGAAGGCAAGCTTGGCAATACGGATATGTAGATCTCCTCCCATTGTAACCGACTCTGTGTAACCCTAGCCCTCTCCGGTGTCTATATAAACCGAAGGGTTTTAGTCCGTAGGACGAACAATAATCATACCATAGGCTAGCTTCTAGGGTTTAGCCTCTCTGATCTCGTGGTAGATCTACTCTTGTACTACCCATATCATGAATATTAATCAAGCAGGAGTAGGGTTTTACCTCCATCGAGGGGGCCCGAACCTGGGTAAAAACATCGTGTCCCTTGTCTCCTGTTACCACCCGCCTAGACGCACAGTTCAGGACCCCCTACCCGAGATGCGCCGGTTTTGACACCGACAGTCACCATGCGGAGGCGCTCTTCAGAGCATGCTTCCCAGGAGAAGGCATCAGTCGTAAGGCACCAGGCGTTTAGGAGTTCATCGGCAAGGCAATCAAAGAAATTCAGGAAGGAAGGGTTCTGCAAGGCGATCATCGCCTGCCGCGCGGCATAGCTCACTGCCCTGGCGAGGGTAAGGAGTTCCATGTCTGCATCGACATCCCAGGCCTCATCAGGGCCACATCTCGGTAGCTCATGTGGCCATCTCGTGTCGGCCGATGCGAGGGACCGCCTCATAGCTATGTCTGCATGCCTTTCGGTCTGACGAGCGCGGCTGAGGCATTCCAGCGCTGCATGAGGAATGCCTAGGCAACAAGCGAGGCCAGGCACCAGGAACTTTCCTGGCGGAGATGGAGGAGCACCCTCACAAGCCCCCCGGCCCCTCCGAGTCTCTCGAGCCTTGGCACCAGGACGGCTCATGAGGAACGGCTTCAGCAACACGCGTTTTTTGTCTACTTCAACAACTCTCCAACGACGGTACCAGGTGACATCTCTCTAGTTCGTTTAGTTTGGGGGCGCCCCTCGGGCAGCACTGTCCCCAGGTCATGTGGGTCCATCCCTACGGCGTGTATCATTTTTGCATTTACCAGGACTATCTAATCGTTTTCGTGAATTTGTTTATGATTGTCACCCCGTGACCGCCGCCTCACAACCCTCATGCGCCTCGCTAACACCAATTCTGCATCACTGCATGACACACACATTGGCACGACGCTTGTGCTCGGGTCCATCCCTGCAACACTGATAAACCTGGGGATTGAGCTCTGGTTCGCGGCCTGCCATGCATACACCACCTCGCAGGGTCTCTGGTGCGTCCATCTTACGCCATGGGGCTCTCGGCCCCCCTTTTATCATCTAACCTGCAGGTTCACCCTGCAATGAGCCAAGGGTCAGACTGGACGACCACCGTCTAGCCTCGTGAGTCGCTTGCATGTTAAAGGGGGGCCTCTCGATCATCATGTCTCGGGATCTCCTACTTGCTCTCCAGCCCTCACCCCCTGGCCTTGACCACAGCATCACGACCTGGCATACCAGCGGTGGCTGAGCTCGCTCGAGGGCCGGGTCCCGGGGACGTAGAGAACTTAGGCAAGCGAGGCAAGAGGGTGGCCAAGACAGGCTGCACCTGATAGCACCACAGAGACGACAACAAGCACTACCTCTCCAATGGACTCGGACTGCAAAAAGATAAGTCTCGGCTCGCTACAGTGCCAGTTTCGCCCCACACGCCTCGCCCCGTAGTTCCACTTGGGCGGTTCAACTCCCCTTTTCAATTTTCTATACAGCTGCTTGCACGCCAAGGGGGGCCTCGTGAGCATCGCGTCTCACGAGCTCTCACCGGACCTTGGGTCGCTCACCTCCTAGCCTTGACCACGACATCGCGACCTGGCATACTAGCAACGACTGATGCCTGCCTGGGGACTGGGTCCTGCCGGCGTAGAGCACCACGCTGTCTAGGAAAGAGAAAAGGGAGGGACTCAGCCGAACTGGAATACGCGCATCCATTACAAAGTCAAAAGGAGCAGTGGTACTATTAAAGTACATCGTGATCCTTACAAGCCCTACAGGGGCTGATCTTCATATCGCGTGGGAGAAAGAACTACAGGGCCCTGCGGTGACTCTGGCGACGCCGGGCGGCAGCTGCGGCAGCACTCTGTCCTCGGCGGGAGCTTAACGGTACGTAGCTATCGCCGCTCGACTCCGGAGAATCGCTGGGCTCAGGAGAGCCACTGGATTCCCGGGAGTCGTCGCTGCTGCTGGATGAAGCGCTGAAGGGGCAGCTGCGTATCCAGCACCCATCACATCATCCCTCGAGTTGTCTCCTCTGGGTCAGAACTCCAGCCGCTTGCCCCGCTCGTTGAAGACCTTGAAGAACAAGGTGGCCACGCTGTCGTACTCGAAGTGGATCGCCAGGGTTTCCTCCGCTCGACAAGCCCGGGCGACCTCGCCGAATCCTCACGTCATGAAGACGTCTCCAGATGGCACCACCTCGACCTCAGCTCCGGTGGCTAGGTTACCGCACCCTGCATGTTGCAGCCACAGCTCCACCGGTCCCCTCTGAGGCAGCTCGCTGGTGAAGAACCGCGGGAGTCAGATCCAAGTATCAGGAGGCATCGCTGCCCACACCACGAACTCGTGCGAGCTATCCTTAGCGTCGGTCCATGGTGCGGCCGGCAGGGCAACGGCGGCCCTACCATCATTGTGAGGCACCGCTCGGCGACATGCTCCTTCACCCTGGGTGGGCGCGAACAGGGGAAGGGGGAAGCCAGGCAGAGGCCTTGATTGCCAAGGCCTGGCCACCTCTCGCCCCGCACTAGCATCGTCAGGGAGGCGGAGCCGTTTCTTCGGTGGGAGAGGGTCCGGCCCCTCCCTGGGAGCCTTCCCCTTCTCTGCCGCAGAGAACCTCTTGATCGGCGCCATGGGATCAAGACGGAGGGGGGGAGAAGCAAGCAAGAGCAAGGCGAAAGAGAGATGGGAAGGGGCTCCACCCGCTCGCACGTTTATAGCCGAGAGAAGGTAAAATCATCGGCCTCCCACAATTTCCAGTAATGATGGTCCTTTCTACATGCAGCATGCAGTTGTCAAGTCGAGCAGTTGCCGAGGTAGCATGGGGAAGCGGAGTCGCCTACATCCAATCAATCGCCACGCGGCATCAAGGTCGCAGGCGGTTAGGGCCCACGACACTCTGCACTTGCCCTTTGGCTTCGCCCGGAAGCCAAGTCCGAGCGCGCCTTGGGCCCGGGGGCTACTGTCGGCATCCTGGATATGGGGGTATCCAGCCCTGCCTGCCTGCGACCCACCACGTGGCTCCATCAACGGCCTGATATGGCCCAGCTTCAGCATGAACACCGCAGGACCCTCGCGAGGGGCCAAGCCTCGCGAGGGGGACGACGCTAAGAAACCTGAAGGATTTGGCCTCCTCAGGAGGGCTCCTGAGGGGCAGAGAGTTCTATGCAGCTACCTCATGAGGCTCAGCTGACGTGAGCCATTACGACCAAGGCCAGGTGGGCGCTAGGCGGGCGCCAGGCGGGTGCAGAGCGCAGGTTTCCCCTTTGGTGCAAGGGAGGCAAGCCGCGGGCGCAGGGGCCCGAGGAATCAGCCAAAGGTTTCCATTTTGGTGCAACAAGACCAAGACCGCCAGGGCGGCAGGACGGAGGTCATCACCGAGCCCACCGCAGCATCACGACCAAAGGCTTTTCGCAGGCAAAGACTACTTTTGTCAGGATAGATTGTACTACTTGTCCCCTTTCAAATCCCGCCGTTGTGGAATCGCTTTCCGCCCATATTTGGGAAGAGGACCAAGGCCACTATATATAAGACTTAGCCACCACCATAGCAAGGGGAGTGATTCATTCCAGCCCGAGCACCACATCATCTCAAGAACACCTCACGTCCTAAGGCCTGTTCATCCATAGCCCCTCGAGGCAATCCACCACACCACACTGGATTAGGGTATTACACCACAACGGTGGCCCGAACTAGTATAAATCTCTGTGTCTTTGTGTCTCTATGAGCTCGACGTGCTAGGCTAGGGAGTATCGCGAGTAGGCAGGCTGGACAGGTTGAGATCTCCGCATGCACCCTAGAGTTCGAACCTCTCACGGGTTGCCGGATCCCGAAATCCGACAAACAAAGCCCATGATAATATCAAGATTGTGACATCTCAAGATCGCGCGCGAGAGAGATTAAACACATAGCTACTAGTACAAACCCTCAGCCCCGAGGATGGACTACTCCCTCCTCATCGTGGTGGCTGCCGGGATGATGAATATGGCCAACGGATATGATTCCCCCCTCCGCCAGGGTGCCGGAACGGTGTCCCGATTGGTTTTCGGTGGCTACAAAGGCTTGCGGCGGCGGAACTTCCGATACAGGGTCTCCTCGAGGGTTTTCGGAATATTTGGGAACTTATAGGGCGAAGAAGGGGTACGAAAGGCCACCGAGGTGGGCACAACCCACTAGGGCGCGTCTGGGCCCAGGCGCGCCCTGGTGGGTTGTGCCCCACTCAAGGCACCCCCCGCCCCTAAGTGTTGCTCTGGCCCAATGGTTCTCTTCTGGTCCATAAAAAATCCTCAAAAGGTTTCGCGGTGTTTGGAGAACTTTCATTTCTGCACAAAAAATAACATCACGGTAGTTCTGCTGAAAACCACATCAGTTCAGGTTAGTTCCATGCAAATCATGCCAAAACCATATAAAATTGTTGTAAACATGGCATGAATACTTCATAAATTATAGATACGTTGGAGACGTATCAGTCCCTGAACTAGACATGCTGGCTAGGAAGCGAGCTACTAAGACCGAGCAATGCTGAATGTTTCTTTATAAAAGCAATTTGAGGCAAATGTTTTTCATAGCTAGCAAAGCAGAATGTGTTTTGCAAAAAAAACAGAATGTTAATAGCTCGCGGCCCGGCTAGCATCTGCGCGAGCGTCAATGATGATTTTAGCCTGCGAAGCGCTAAGTAGGAGGTCCCATTATTTCTCCAGAGCCGTTGGGTCTACAAACTTTGCTCAAAATAAAAGTTGGGTCTACAAACTTTACTTAAAAAAATTGGGTCTACAACTTTTTCTTTTCTTGAGGTGGGCCCAGAAAACTGAACAATATATGAACATGCGGTAGTTAGTAGTGTGTGTTCCCGTGATCCTTACTTTTTTTTTCCTTAAACATTTTCTTTTTCCTTATTTTTAAACATCATGGGTATCAAAACTAGCAAAGTTTAACGTGTATGAAATAATTAAGTGATGAGATTGCAGGAAGCACTAATCATTTGTATGTGGCTAACTTACGAGTACAAAAATAGAAAGAGTGAACTATGCATAATTCAGCACAAATTAATATGATCAAAAAGTAATCATGAACTCCTACTTACGAGTCATTCATAATCCCATCGTGTTCTCTTTCCGAACTCTCTCGAAAAGAGACGGTCATGGTTACACACGTTCTTTACAGCCAGATATTATAAATCTCCAAGTTGCCACATAACCACGGTGCCGCATTGGGACGGCAGCGGGTCAATGCTGGGCAGGACGATTCCAGGCGAACCGCGACAGTATCTGTGTGTGAGCGTCGTGCAACGGCGTGCGCACTGCGAAGCAACACGGACGAGTAATTGAGCATGCATGATGCATGTCGACGCCTTTGCAGGAGGTGGTGGATGTGTGGGTCGGGGAGCAGGGTCAGTGACTGTGATGAGCTTTGTAGGTATTCGAGCACGCCTGACCTACTGCCATTGTGTTGGGTTCCATCTTTGCACAGCGGCCTCTGTCGCCACGCCCACGCTAGGCCACGCCAGTCGTCGTCCACGCAACAGCGGCGGATTGAGCGAGGAGTGCGGAGGAAGCAAATACGTACTCCCTTTGTCGGGAAATACTTGTCATCAAAATAAATAAAAAGGGATGTATCTAGATTTTAGTTCTAGATATATTCCTTTTTATTCATTTTAATGATAAGTATTTTCGGACAGAAGGAGTACGTCTCATTGTCTATTTTATTTACATTTACAGTTGAAATCGAAATCCCCTGTTCTTGAGTTCGGTTGGAGAGGTGTCATTGTAAGGCTTTTTGTGTGAGCTGAAATGTTGGTCTCAGAGCATCTCCAGCCGCACCCCCAAAATGGCCTCCCTGGGCGATTTTTTTGCGCCGGCGCCGAAAAACCGGCCCAGTCGCGCCCCCAGAAGCCCGTTTTTCATCGGCTTAGGCCGAAATCAGCGCCCGCGGACCCATGCCAAACCCGACACACCGAGGGGCGCCTGGGGGCGCCGGGGCGAGTGTTTTGGCGCAAAATAGCCGCGGGCCCGCCAAGTCAGCGAGACGGCCGCTTCGTCGACCTCATCGCCTCGGTTCCTGCGGGAATCAATGTGAAGGCTGCTGCGCCGATCAGCCTTCATTGATGCCTCACGGGCGGCGCAGTGAAGACGCCGCCGACGCGCGTCCCACCCGCATGCGCCACGTGTCCGCCCGCATGTCGTCCCCCCGCCAGTGAGCGCCACAGCCTCCCCCTCTCCCTCCCGCGAATGCCTTCTCCCCGCCGGCGAGCTCTCCCACCACTCCCCCTGCCCGCCGACGAGCGAAACCATGGCGGAGAGATACCCAGGCGACAGCACAGCGGCGAACGGCTTC
>NC_041383.1:678364884-678381416 GCF_002162155.2 Triticum dicoccoides | reverse complement strand
GCCGGCGGCGGCCCGGTGCCCGAAGGGGCGGCACGACGGGCGAAGATCGCCCGCATCCGCTCTTCACTGACGGAGGAGCAGCGGAACGAGCCGAGGTACACGCCCGACAGCGAAACGTTGTGGACGCAGTACTTCGAGCGCCGCCACGAGGAGTAGATCGCCTCTGTCAACGGCATCATCCCCCATGGCTGCCTCAACTCCGAAGGACGGCATGAGTGGTGGGGTGTCCCCGGCCGCACACTCGACGCCGTCCTCGACCACATCGAGACCAGCAATGTGCCGCAGCTGGAGTACCCGACGCCGCCCTCCTTCTCTCGTCGCCGAGGCAGTTCCTGGATGCCGCGGCGAATGGAGTTGGGGTCGTCCTCATCGTCAGGCTCTGGCTCGCCGGCCCTCCGCACCGTCAAGCCCGAGTCGGAGGGGACACCACACGGGCGTCGCGCTCGTAGCGGCGCCCTCGTCATCAACGAGCCCTCGCCTGTGACGGCACCGATGAGGCGCTCCCTCCGCCTGGTCCGGCCGAAGCCTGAGCCGGAGATTCTCCCCGTGAAGCCGGAGCACGCCGGCATGGTGGCCCCCGATGACGAGTCCGCCCTCAAGTGGGCGAGGGAGGTGTTGGTGTCAAAACCGGCGGATCTCGGGTAGGGGGTCCCTAACTGTGCGTCTAGGCGGATGGTAACAGGAGACAAGGGACACAATGTTTTTACCCAGGTTCGGGCCCTCCCGGTGGAGGTAAAACCCTACTCCTTCTTGATTAATATTGATGATATGGGTAGTACAAGAGTAGATCTACCACGAGATCGGAGTGGCTAAACCCTAGAAGCTAGCCTATGGTATGATTGTTGTTCGTCCTATGGACTAAGACTCTCCGGTTTATATAGACACCGGAGAGGGCTAGGGTTACACAGAGTCGGTTACAATGGGAGGAGATCTTCATATCGTATCGCCAAGCTTGCCTTCCACGCCAAGGAAAGTCCCATCCAGACACAGGACGGAGTCTTCAATCTTGTATCTTCATAGTCCAGGAGTCCGGACAAAGGTCTTAGTCCGGCCATCCGGACACCCCCTAATCCAGGACTCCCTCAGTAGCCCCTGAACCAGGCTTCAATGACGACGAGTCTGGCGCGCAAGTTGTCTTCGGCATTGCAAGGCGGGTTCCTCCTCCGAATATTCCATAAAAGATGTTGAACACCAGGGTAGTGTCCGGCTCTGCAAAATAAGTTCCACATTCCACCGTAGAGAGAATAACATTTGCATCAATCGGCTCTGCTGACGTATTCCGCGGCGTGACATCATGCCACAGCCAGGCTTTTATTCATTTTACTGTTCCACCTCAGCACGTTTAGCGAGGCGGTTTCCTTGGCATGTCTTGTCACAGCAGAGATCGTGTCCCCTTATTCCGGGATTCTCATCAATACGGGTGTGGGTAACCCAACCACGCCATTAACCGCAGCGCTCGGGAGATAAGCGAGTTTTATTAGGCCGGTGGGGGGCTCGTAGTTTTGGCCGCCCATATAAGGGGATAAGAATCCGCCCTTTTCATTCACGCCTTCTTCCTCCTCTGCCTATCCGTCCCTGCGCGCTCGAGCTCCAGCGCCCAAGCCCGCACTTCCCACCTCAACCTTCTCAAACCATGTCCGAAGCGGGAGGTAGATGGATGGCCTCCTCCGTCACGGAGGGGCAAATCAAAAAACTAAGGAAGGCCGGATACTTGTATAACAACGTCGCGCACCGGATTCCAGATGTGGGGCAACTCATCCCCACCCCCAGGCCCCATGAGAGGGTTGTTTTTCTTCCCCATTTCCTCCACGGACTGGGTTTTCCTCTTCACCCGTTCGTCCGGGGGCTCATGTTGTACTACGGCCTAGACTTCCACGATCTGGCCCCGAACTTCATCCTCAATATCTCGGTGTTTATCGTCGTGTGTGAGGCCTTCTTCCGCATCCAGCCCCACTTTGGCCTATGGATGAAGATCTTCAGCGTCAAGCCGAAGGTTGTTAAAGGCCGACAAGCGGAATGCGGAGGTGCTATGATGGGCAAGATAGCCAACGTCACTTGGCTCGAGGGTGCCTTCGTGGAAACCATCAAAGGGTGGCAATCGGGGTGGTTTTATATCACTGAGCCGCGTGACCCTAAATGGGCAGCGGCCCCCGAATTTCGATCCGGCCTCCCCACCCGGCTCACATCTTGGAAAGAGACGGGCCTGTCGTGGGGCAATCCGAAAGAGGTGACCGGACTCCAAACCTGCGTCCGAGGCCTAGTGACCAAGAAGGTCAAGCTTGTCAACATGGTCCAGGTCATGCTCTTCCGCCGGATCCTCCCGTGTCAACGACAGGACTTCAATTTGTGGGAGTTCGACCCGGCCCAGCACCAGACTCTATCCTGGCTCTTTGAAACGAAGCACGAGGACGCCTAGAAGGTGCTTTTCAAGAGTTCGAGGTCTCCCCTCCCGTCACCGAGGATCGCGGATTCTGCGCCAAACGTCAAGCCTCCGAAGTAAGCTTACATTTAGTCCCTTACGGGATACCCGAATTTAATAGTGTGACTTTATGTGGGATCTAAACTCCCGTTCCTTTGACAGGACTGGAAGAGGACATCCGAACAGTTTGACTGTCCAACCCCTTTGCCCGAAGGCCCAGCAGACGCACACTTAGTGAAGCTACTGGTTCCGGCACCTCACGTGGTGCCGGAGAAGAAGGCCAAGGAGAAGGCCACGGGGACCCGAAAGAGTTCCCGGTGCCCGGTGGCGTCGGATTTGCCCGACAACCCCGACGCACCCTCCGCCTCCGAAGATGAGGAGGAGGAAGAAGAAGAAGAAGAAGAAGAAGAAGAAGAAGAAGAAGAAGCCTTTCCCCCTCCAACGGGGGGAGGAAAGAAAAGAAAGGCCGCCCCAACTGGGGAAGCCGGAGGGTCCAAGAAGGGGAAGACCCTTCTGCCAGACTACGCCCCCGACGCCGAAGACGGCGGGGGGGAATGGCCATCCAGGGTCAAGCCCCTGGCAAAATCGTAAGCGTCCGGCTACCCGAATGACTTATTGCACTCCTTTATTATTCGATAGCGTCTAACGCTGAATCCAATTATGCAGTCCGCCCAGAGCTCAGCTTGGCGATTCGTCGAGCGGCTCTCTGAATTCGTCGGACGTGAATAGTGCTTCACTTCCGACGGCCTCCTCCCCTCTCCCTACAGACAACACTGAGGTGGAGTCCCGTAGGGGACAAAACCAGGAGGAGGTGGTCCTGGAGGCGCCACAGGGCGACCTTCCGGACTCCAGGCCCAAAGGGGGTAAAGCTCCGGAGGGATCTAAGTCCGGCCCTGGGCCGGACACTGCTCCGGAACCATCAGCGGTTCCAGAGTCCGACAGGTGGCGCCTTCATAAGAAGGGCAAGCCTGCGACGCCGGCGACTTCCGTCCATCCGGAGGCGCCGGACAATTTGCTGGAGGCGCTTAACGGCGCCTCCATTGATGAGGAACACCGCACTGTTATGAGTGCGGTGATTCAGAAGGTTCAGTCCGCCAAGAGCGGGCTGACGGAAGCCTGTACAAGCCTGTTAACGGGCTTTGAGGTATGTGTTCAAAAACATATAAAAAATATTACCGCATAGACAGTAGCCCCTGATGCTCAGTTCGGTGTTCGAAAAGAAAAGCCGAGCTGAGGATCTAAAAAGATATACGCAGGAGTCTAATAGAAATATGTCAATATGGGAATGCAGGCTGCGCTGCTGACCTCTGCCGCACTGACTGCGGAGGTCAATGCATTGAAGGAAAGCCTCGAGCGGTCCGAGAGCGAGCTCGGCCGTGCCAAGAAGTAGCTTGAGGATAAAGAGGGTACATAGTGCCTCCTGTAAATGTATATAGAAATACTTGGTTGCAAAATAATAACAAGACCAATGTTAATGTTGCAGGAGCCACGACTGAGGTGGCGACCCTGAAAGAGGCGGTCTCCAAGGCTGAAGAGTGCGGCCTTGGAGCGCACTAAGCGAGAGAAGCAGGAGGCGCGGTTGGCGGAGGTGCGGCAAGAGCTCCAGGCTCTCGTGGAAAAACATGAGAGTTTGAAGCGTGACTCGAAGACTCGAGAGTCCGAGCTTGCCTTGGCTCTTGAGAGTGCCAAGACCGCTAAGGCCGAAGCCCAGAAGGCCCTTCAGGAGATCGAGGCAATGAAGAAGATAGCGGCGGGTAAGGCATTCTTTATGCAAAGCAAAAATATAATAGTTAATTATCTGCTACTTACCCGAATCCGGAGCTCTCCAGGAGCTTTCGCCGATCTGCCCCGTAGTGTGTCTGATGCCGCCGCATACTACCGAGCCGAAGAGGGGAGCTCGAAGGAAAAGGTGTTCTGGTCTCAGTATGCTGAGGCCGAACATTCGGTGCCCCTGAGCGACCAGCTGAAGCAGCTGGTCGAGCTCCACAAGGTGGCCGAACAGGCCATGAAGGGCCTCATAGCTCGGCTGTGGCCTGGAGAAGTCATGCCTGGGAGCTACTTCGGTCTGGTGCGGCGGCTGGTGGACGCGTGTCCATGGATTGAGGTCGTCAAGCGCTCCGTTTGTATTGAAGGTGCCCGTCGGGCCCTTGCCCGTGCTAAGGTGCACTGGGGCAAGCTAGACGCGGAGAAGCTATTGACCGACGCGCCACCGCCAGGCAAGGAGTATCGTACACCCGAGATGTATTATAATGGTGTTCTGAAGGGTGCCCTCCGTATAGAGGATGAGTGCTCCAAAGATGTAATTTTTGAGTAGACTCGCATTTGTTATCCTGTACGCTGAAGCTCTTCATATGCGTTAAGCAACACTTTGTTAATTCAAAATATTACCTTCTGTGCGGCCGTTTATCAAATCTGAGAGATGCAAGTCGTCGGCTTCGACCCCCATGCCACGAGTGCTGGGGTGTTCGGGATAAACCTGAGCGCTCTTGTTCCCATTCTTGGGTCCATCTAGGGAGGCGTTCAGCACAACGAACCAGGCCGTCGGACATATAATGCTTTATCACTCTCACTTAGCCATAGAATTCTATAATTTTAAATTTCGGCGAAGCCCCTGGTATTCGGAAGACCGAGTTCGGGGCGCTATCCACGCCTAGTCCGGATAAGTCCGGTTCCTCGCTCGAAGCGGCATAAGTCTTTAAGGACTCGAAGAAACCTCACGAACAGCGACCGGTCTCGCGCACTATCATGACAGTCAGTTTTAGCTTTCTCTACTGAGGTGTTAACCCAGCTCAACTGGGGTACGATCGCAGTAGTTCTCCCAGCGCTACCTTAGCCAACAATGCGGAACGTAAGGTACCAAAACATGGGAGCCAGGCAAACCCAACTATTGACCAAAGACATGATTCGGAGCCGATGCATATAGTGCTATAAGTTCGGGGTGCCGCACTCGTGAGAGTGTTCGGTCTTCTCACACCATGTTATGGGGTGTTGTAAGCCCCTGGTGTATTGTCCGCACCAAAGTGTACGGTTGCAGAATGTCATGACTAAACATATTTGTATATAAAAATAGATAAGTACAATAATAGGTAAGAGCTATATATTGTTTATTAAAAAGGGCTGCTGCGAAAGCAGAACGATACAAGAAGTGCGGTAAGCAAGAGATGGGAGTATTTGACATATTCCCCTCCAGGGGCAAGCTGCGGGATTGTAAGTAAAACATGTATTAAACTTGTTATAGAGACCACCTGGACTTTTGACGTGGCTTGCTCCCTCCCTGGCTGTTGCATCGTGGGTTCGGCGAGTGTATTGCCGGACAGGCCTTCCAAATAGTTGGGGTCCTGAAAGTGTGTAAAAAGGAAAACAGCGAAATAGGGAGCCCCTTAGCGCGGTTGAGCCGCATTCTGGGCGTGCCATTGTTGTGCCCCTCCCCTTATGCCCATGGTATCTCTAAGGCGTAATTATGTACGCGTGGTACCAGTATCGCCGTTTGGCGGGGGCTGGGGTTGGGGCCGCACTGCTATGCTTGCTCGGAACGTGCCAGCCGGATTTGTTGTAGGTTACTTCTGGCTCTCTTGACGTTGTCCGGACGTTTGACGCCTGGTTTGGAGAACTACCTTGAGAGGCTACTCTGTACTTCCGCCGCCAGGGCCGCCGTGTGCTCCTCCGTTTGGAGAGAGCGTTCGGTGTTTCCGTTTACCGTGATGACTCCGCGAGGTCCTGGCATCTTGAGCTTGAGATATGCGTAGTGCGGCACCGCATTGAATTTTGCAAATGCGGTTCGTCCAAGCAGGGCGTGATAGCCGCTGCGAAATGGGACTATGTCGAAGATTAACTCCACGCTCCGGAAGTTATCTGGGGATCCGAAGACCACTTCGAGTGTAACCGAGCCTGTACAGCTGGCCTCTACACCTGTATGACACCTTTGAAGGTTGTCTTTGTGGGTTTAATCCTTGAGGGATCGATGCCCATTTTTCGCACTGTGTCCTGGTAAAGCAGGTTCACGCTACTGCCGCCATCCATTAGGACTCTGGTAAGGTGAAATCCGTCGATAATTGGGTCTAGGTCCAGTGCGGCGAATCCGCCATGACGGATGCTGGTGGGATGGTCCCTTCGATCGAAGGTGATCGGGCAGGAGGACCATGGGTTGAACTTTGGGGCGACTGGCTCCAATGCATAGACGTCCTTGAGAGCATGCTTCCGCTCCCTTTTGGGGATGTGGGTTGCGTATATCATGCTCACCGTCCGAACTTGCAGGGGAAATCCCTTCTGTCCTTTGTTGTTCGGCGGCCGGGGCCCCTCCTCGTCATCGTTATGTAGCCCCTTGTCTCTAGTCTCGGCACTTAACTTGCCTGCCTGCTTGAACACCCAACAATCCCTGTTGGTGTGATTGGCTGGCTGTTCAGGGGTGCCGTGTATCTGGCACGAGCGCTCGAGTATCCGGTCTAAGCTGGATGGGCCCTGAGGGTTTCTTTTGAATGGCTTCTTCCGCTGACCCGGTTTAGAGCCTCTGAATCCAGCATTGACTGTCGTATCTTCAGTATTGTCACTGTTAATGCGGCGCTTATGCTTGTTGCGACATGACCTGCCATTGTTATCCTTGGTATCCGAATTGCCGGGGCTCTTGGTTATGTTATTGCTACGAGCTAGCCAGCTGTCTTCTCCCGCACAAAAGCAGGTCATGAGTGAGCGTGAGGGCTGCCATAGATTTCGGATTTTCCTGTCCTAGGTGTCGGGCAAGCCATTCGTCTCGGATGTTGTGCCTGAAGGCTGCAAGGGCCTCGGCGTCCGGACAATCGACTATTTGGTTTTTCTTGGTTAGGAACCGTGTCCAGAACCGTCTGGCCGATTCCTCTAGCTGCTGGATTATGTGGCTTAGGTCATCGGCGTCTGGTGGTCGCACATATGTGACCTGGAAGTTGTCAAGGAATGTGGATTCCAGGTCCTCCCAACAACTAATTGACTCTGCTGGCAGGCTGTTAAGCCAATGTCGAGCTGGTCCTTTAAGCTTGAGCGGGAGGTATTTGATGGCGTGTAGATCATCACCACGGGCCATGTGGATATGAAGGAGATAATCCTCGATCCATACCGCAGGATCTGTTGTGCCATCGTATGATTCGATGTTTACGGGTTTGAAGCCCTCGGGGATTTGATGATCCATTACTTCGTCTATGAAGCATAGTGGGTGTGCGGCGCCCCTATACTGGGCTATATCACGACGCAGCTCGGACGAGCTTGGTTTGTTGTATTCGGCTGGGCCATACTTATTATGTTCGGTGTGACGGCTAGCGTCACGTGAAGCGGGGCACCCATGCGATCCGTAGATCGATCTTGTTTGCCTTGCCTTATTCTCCAAGATGTCTCACAGGTCTGTTGCGTCTCCCCGTACTCTGGTATGTTTTGAGCAGTGTCGGGGTGCGGCTTGGGTTGAGGGCCTGAAGGCCTCTCTATCGCGGCCACGGGGTGGCCGGTCGGGCGCATCGTACGCTGGTGATGTAGGTTTAATTGCTTCCTCCTCAAGTTGGGTTAGCAGCCTGCGCTTTGGGTAGCTCTTGGATGGGCGTTCTAGTTTATACTCTTCGGCCGCCAGGACTTCGGTCCATCTGTCGGCTAGCAAGTCTTGGTCAGCTCTAAGCTGCTGCTGTTTCTTCTTGAGGCTGCTTGCCGTGGCTACGAGCCTGCGTTTGAAACGCTCTTGTTTGACGGGATCCTCTGGCACGACGAATTCTCATCGTTGAGGCTTGCCTCGTCTTCAGTGGGAGGCATGTACTTGTCGTCTTCATCCTCTTTGTCGGCCGCTCTCTCATGAGGGCTGGCTCCTTTGTCCTCCTGCACTGGATCCTGCTGGAGGGTGTTGTCTTCGGCACTGTCCGGCGTGCTGTTATCTTCGGTGCCAGAATCGCCATTTTTGCTTTGACGGGACTTAGAGCGGCGCCGCTGACGTCGGCGCTTGGGTTGCTTCTTGGAGGGATCATCCTCCGTTTTCTCCTTGCCATCCCCCGCTTTAGGGGTGTCCACCATGTATATGTCATATGACGAGGTGGCTTTCCAGTTCCCTATAGGTGCTGGTTCTTGATTGTCTCCTTCATCGGCGCCCATGCCGTCGATGTCTTTGGAGTCAAAGTCGAGCATGTCGGTTAAATCGTCGACAGTGGCTATGAAGTGGGTGGTGGGTGGGCTTCGAATTTCTTCGTCGTCCGCATCCCAACTGTGTTGGCCGTAGTTCGGCCAGGGCTCTCCTGACAAAGAGAGAGACTTTAATGAATTTAGGATATTTTCGAAAGGCGAGTGCTGAAAGACGTCCGCGATGGTGAACTCCATGATCGGAGCCCAATCGGGCTTAATCGAAAGAGGTGCAGGATTTACGGAGTCTGGATCGGAGTCCGGCACCTTGAAGTCACGGGCCTTGCGAGGGACTAGGCCGGTATCCGGCTCTATCGCCATAGAGGTTGCAGCTTCCGGGGCGGCGTCCAACCGTCCATCCCCGACTGGCGCAGTGAGCACCGAGCTAATGGTCGGAGCGGACACCTGAGCGACGCTCTGGGTGTTGTCCGATGGCAAAGATAAATCATGCCCATCGTGACAGTGCGGCGTGCCCGGTCGTGGCTCGAATCCGTCTAAGATCAAGTCCCCGCGGATGTCGGCCGTGTAGTTTAAGCTTCCAAACCTGACCTGATGGCCAGGGGCGTAGCTTTCGATCTGCTCTAGATGGCCAAACGAGTTGGCACGCAGTGCGAAGCCGCCGAATACGAAGATCTGTTTGGGGAGAAAAGTCTCCTCCCGGACCGCATCGCGATTGACGAGCGAATAAGCCATCGGGCCTAAAGGCGACAACACAGAGGAACTCTCAATGAAAGCACCAATGTCGGTGTCAAAACCGGCAGATCTCAGGTAGGGGGTCTCGAACTGTGCGTCTAGGCGGATGGTAACAGGAGACAAGGGACATGATGTTTTTACCCAGGTTCGGGCCCTCTCGATGGAGGTAAAACCCTACTCCTGCTTGATTAATATTGATGATATGGGTAGTACAAGAGTAGATCTACCATGAGATTGGAGTGGCTAAACCCTAGAAGCTAGCCTATGGCATGATTGTTGTTCGTCCTATGGACTAAGACTCTCCGGTTTATATAGACACTGGAGAGGACTAGGGTTACACAGAGTCGATTACAATGGGAGGAGATCTTCATATCGTATCACCAAGCTTGCCTTCCATGCCAAGGAAAGTCCCATCCGGACACAGGATGGAGTCTTCAATCTTGTATCTTCATAGTCCAGGAGTCCGGCCAAAGGTCTTAGTCCGGCCATCCGGACACCCCCTAATCCAGGACTCCCTCAGGAGGACTACGTCCGCGAGCAGGTGCGCTGCCAGCGTCGGGCGTACCTGGAGACCTAGGCCAGTCATCGCGTTGAGGCCCGACGCTGCGCCGAGGAGGGCGGCGTTATCGTCATTGACAGCGACGACGAGGGTGAGGCCGGGCCGTCAAGCGCTGTCGGCGACCCCGGTGAGGGATGCAGCAGGGACACCGCAGGCGAGGCACGCGACGACGATGACGATGACAGTGGCGACTACACCCGCTTCTACAGGCTTCTTGGCATGTAGATGGCCGCGACGGCGACGGTGGCGATAGTGGCTAGGCTTTTTAGTTTGTTTTTAAGTTAGTTCATGCATGTTTTTAAGTTTTTGTACAAATTTCGACAAAAAATGGTCGAGTTCATGCAAATGTCACCGAGTTTGCAAACAAATTAAAACATACTTCGCCGAACCCGCGGCGACCGTGGGCCTGTGACTGGGAGCGAACCGAACCCCAGGGGACGATCTAGCGCCGGCTCGCCACCAGGCCGCTCTTTTTCGGCGTCCTGGGGGCCGAACGGCTGGAGATGCTCTCAACGTCTGATGCTGCATTGGATTGAAGCGGATGACATCCTTGTCCGGGAGTGTGGATAAGACTGTGGGAGCAAGCAGGACTTGTGTATGTCAGGTCATGTCAAGAAAATACGCACGAAAAGATGAAGAAGATCGTGTCAAGAAAAATAAGTTTATTTTTTCAAGAAAAATAAGTAGGAGTACGTCAAGACTTTTTTTTGAGAAATTGGAGTACGTGAAGACTTGAGACATCGGATGATGAACCTCCCAATTTGCAAAGGGCAAACTCTCTCAGCCCGTACTGAAGCCCTATCAGAGCAGGTTTGATTTTGGACGCCGATAATTGCCACACGTTCGGTGTGTATGGGGGGTTGTGCCGCACGCCTCGTGTGGCCTGGAGAAGAACCCGCCCGCACGACTGCGTCCGGGCGCGCGCACTCACAGCCTGCACGTCCGGTATGTGCCAACACAGCCCACACGTCCGGGCCAGACGCCTGTGCTGCCCGCACGACCCAGCCGTCCCGGCCTCCTTTCGATCCCCAGTCCATACTGCCGCCACCGTCTCCCACCTCTCGATCCCGTATCTCCATCGCCGTCCTTCTCTAGTTGCCATGGCAACCAGAGCAGATCCGTAGGGACTTCCCACTGCTAACCACGCACCCCCCCCTAGAGACGACTAGCTAAAAAGCAGGTGAGTCTCCAATCTACCACTGTTTCTCACCCTTCTTCTGCCAGAATTTAGAAGTCCAATTGCAAATCTACCACTGAGGATGGCGACTGGATCTCCTTGAACAGCATACACCAGATCTATTGGGGCAAAAAACACTACACGTTTTTTGTGTGTGTTTGTGTTTGCCAGGCAGCAAACATCAGATCTGCCATGTAGTACGCCAGAGTTAAGCTTAGGCTCTAGATTCGTTTGGTGCAAGTAGTTGGTAATGAAGGATGCATAGGAATCCCTAAAAAGGGAGAGAAAAGGAGAAATTTGGCATAAGGGTGGTAGGAAAAAATAGTTGCCACTTGTGTCTAACATTAGTTGCCGCCTGTCGTTGCCGCTAGCTGCCACCATGTTACACTGTTGCTTGCCATCCTGTTGAAGTAGTTGTTGCCATCGGATCAAAATGATATCTGGCACCCAGATTTCAGAGAAGATAGCGTATGTGCATGTCCTATTTGCCATGATGTGTTGGTTCCCTATGCAGAAAAATGTGATAAGATTGACGTGTTATCTTCTACATGCAAACAGCGGAAAATGCATTTTTTGCGGACTATTGATGCGTTCTTGTTCATGCAGTGATTGAGAACACATTGGCAGAAACAAAACGCGGGAAAAGAATGAATCACAAAGATGGCACTGATTCTTGGGTTTCTCAAAGGCCAGAAACGCCCCCTTGGGATGCAGCAGAGTACAGTCAATTCATTTCTGCAGGGCCGTTGCTGCCACTACTAGAGCAGTACGCAGGCATTGGTATGATCCATGATAACAAGAAAAGAACATTTTGCCATGTTCGCGATGATAAAAATGGCATTCTACTTATGTCCTACAATCTCATTTTTCGCAGGTTCTTATGACCAAAACACATTTAGGGGCCCACCATGGCAAGATCAGTCACAAGGCGCTAACACTAACAAATGTACGGGCAACCAACTTCAACTAGATAAATGTGGCAAATCAAGGTAACGCATACGAAAAAGAAACATACTGGTAGTGGACATGAAAATTAAACTTGTAAAGGATGGCAAGAAGACTCATGAGTTATATCGGCAAAAATGTAGGGCATTCATGTAGCACGTGGCATCAAGCGGCGACCATGTACCTGACATCGACGTCATACGCAGGTGAGTCCATAAAAAAGTGAAGTTGCAGATGGGGAAATAACATAAGGAACATAGATGGCAACTGCAGTTGCCATCCCTGCACAACTGCAGTTGCCATCCCAGGACAACTGCAGTTGCCATGTGTGTACAACTGTGGTTGCCATGTATGTACAACTGCGGTTGCCATCCATGTACAACTGCGGTTGCCATCCTTGTACAACTGCGGTTGCCATCCATTGATAGCAGTAGTTGCCAACCATTGACAGCTACAGTTGCCATGTAAGATCAAACGTGATTGAAATGTATAAACACCCGTGGATGGCAAGTGTGAACAAATATGTGTGGCGTGGTTGGTCAACTACACATGCCATGTTGAAGAAACTACATTTGCCATGCAGTGACCAACTACTATGTCACGCCCAATATGCGACCCTATCCAAAAGGAACTCGAAGGTCCCACCAAGGATAGACCCGCATATTGAAACGCTTTTGCAAGGTGGATATCATTACATCAACATTACATAATAGTGGGGATACATACAAGAGGCATACAATGCCACATGAATACAACATCACAATACATAAGAGCAACATCCGACTACGGATGAAACATAAACAGAAACTCAAACGACATCCACCCTGCTAGCCCAGGCTGCCGACCTGGAACCTATCCCTGATCGAAGAAGAAGCAGAAGAAGAACTCCAACGCAGGCAAACATCGCTCTCGCGTCATGATCATCGCATAACTTGTACCTACAACTGTTGTTGTAGTAATCTGTGAGCCACGAGGACTCAGCAAACCCATTACCATGGGTATCAAGACTAGCAAAGCTTAAAGGGAAAGGAAGGGGTAAAGTGGTGAGGCTGCAGCAGCGACTAAGCATATATGGTGGCTAACATACGCCAATAAGAGCGAGAAGAGAGCAAGCGGAATGATCGTGAAGCTAGCAATGATCAAGAAGTGATCCTGAACTCCTACTTACGTCAATCATAACCCAAAAACCGTGTTCACTTCCCGGACTCCGCCAAAAAGAGACCATCACGGCTACACACGCGGTTGATGCGTTTTAAATCGGATCTGGTGTCAAGTTATCTACAACTGGACATTAACAAATTCCCATCTGCCTATAACCGCAGGCACGGCTTTCGAAAGATTATACCCTGCAGGGGTGTCCCAACTTAGCCCATGACAAGCTCTCGCGATCAACGAAGGATATACCTTCTCCCAGGAAGACCCGATCAGACTCGGAATCCCGGTTTACAAGACATTTCGACAATGGTAAAACAAGACCAGCAAAGCCGCCCGATGCACCGACAATCCTGATAGGAGTTGCACATATCTCGTTCTCAGGGCAACACCGGATAGGTCAGCCTACGAGTAAAACCAGCCCTCGAGTTGCCCCGAGGTGGCCCCGCAGTCTGCCCGGTTCGGACCAACACTTAGACAAGCACTGGCCCGGGGGGGCTAAAATAAAGATGACCCTCGAGAGAGCGGCTCCCAAGGGAAAAGGTATAGGTGGTGGTGAGGCAAATGGTAAAACCAAGGTTGGGCCTTGCTGGAGGAGTTTTATTCAAAGTGAACTGTCGAGGGGGTCCCATAAATCACCCGACCGCGTAAGAACGCAAAATAAGGGAACATAACACCGGTATGACGGAAACTAGGGCGGCAAGAGTGGAACAAAACACCAGGCATAAGGCCGAGTCTTCCACCCTTTACCAAGTATATAGATGCATTAATAATATAAGAGATATTGTAATATCCCAACAAAATCCTGTCCACCATGGAGCAATCTTCAACTTCACCTGCAACTAGCAACGCTATAAGAGGGGCTGAGCAAAAGTGGTAACATAGCCAAACAACGGTTTGCATAGGAAAGGTGTCAAAGGTTAGAGGTTCATGGCAATTTGGGATGGCTTGATAAACAGGTGATAGGTAGCGCAGCATAGCGATAGAACGAAACAACTAGCATAGCAATGATAGTAGTGAGATCCAGGGTAGCGGTCATCTTTCCTGAAATCCCGCAAGGAAGAAGAATGATTCCATGAAGAAGACGAACGGATGAAGCCACGAAGACGAACCAAGCGTAGATGAACGAATCCTCACGATCGCAACGAAACAGGAACTATCGAAAAGAAGCACACAACATGGTAAACACACCACACATGAACAAGGCATGATGCACGACAAGCATGATGCAAGACAAGACTACATGAAGCTACTCATGGCAAGAGATGATGCAAACAAGAGCAACACATCAAGGCAAGTTTAAATGAGGCCGGGAACAACATATAACAATTCCGGTAAGTCCTCATATGCAAATTTCGAAGTTGGTCCAGATCTGAATAAACCTTATGTTCAAGTTGTTAAACAGCAAGTTAAGATGCACCAAGATGATCTACACGAGATTCTAGTCAAGTTACATATAAAGTTCATTTAATTCGGAGCTACGGCCTAGAAGATATGAGCAACACAAGTTAAACATGGCATTGATGCAAAATGCACCCAAACATCAAGCAAACACCTCAAAACAAGGATGCAACATGATAATATGAAACTACATGCAAAATCAAGCAAGTTTCATATAGAGTACACTCAAAACGGAGCAAGGGTTCAACACACACACATGAAACAAGTTATAGTAACAATCTGTCCAAAACAGCAACTAGGCATATTGCAAGCATCAAAACAACATGCTACAGCATCTCAACATGAAAACAAAATACATGGGCATGATGTACAGGTAAAGCACAACAAAACATGAACACTGAGCTATCTCTAGAAATCACTAGAACATGCTCAAACACATGTGGCAAGATTGCATATAATAACAATTTCAGACTTTGCAGAAAATAACATCAGGTTGCAATGTTTAGAGATATCAAACAACATGTTAAAGTAACTTATCATGGCAAACAAAGACATGGCATGAACCTATTAATTGCATAGATCAAAAGTCCCTTACTGACCATAAGCCAAAAAAGATAAGAAAATATGATGGCACCCATGTAAACATAGCAAGTTATAATATAGATTCATACATGGCAGAAACAGAATTATGAAGGCATGTAAATGAGCTTGTACCACTCACCACAGAACAATACATGGCATGGCAAGGCAACCAACAGTAAGAAGGCATGTTTGTGAAGCTAAGCATGGCAAGAGCAAGTTCATAGGGTGCATGGAACACTAGCAAAACACATGGCAACAACTAAACTTAATGTTAACAGGCTGACAGCAACATTATCAAGCAACTTTGGAGCAAGATATGAACAAGCTACAGCAAGCTATAAATGCAACCAGGGGCATGGATGGATAGATCATGACATGTAGAACAAAACATATTTAGTGAACATCTCCAGATTATGTATAGAATGGTTTGTAGCAGCAGGTTTACATAGCATTACGAAATAACAGATTCAGCCTAGCAAACAGCAACATCAAGTACCCTACTTAACAAGCTCGATTCACTCACCATAAGTCATTGCATGACAAGATAAGCATAGCATCATCAAGAAGACATGTTTATGAAACAACCCGAGGTAAGAACAAGTTCATAGCATGCAAGGATCAACTACAACAACCTTGGCAAAATTGAATAACATGTAAACAATCTGCCAGGAAACATTTTGAAGCAAAAGTAGAGCACGAAAATGACATGCTAGACTACTCCATAATTGCAACCAAGGGCATGAATGGATAGACAATAACCATATATTCAAAACACCCTTACTTAAGTATCTCAAAATATGCGTGGATCTCTCTGTAGCATCAAGTTTACATGGCATCAAAATAACAGCAGAACAGGGACTAAAATCAGCAATATCACGAAGCCTAGTTTGCATGCTTGTGCTAGTCACCACATTGATCACAAAAATACATGGTAAGCACCTCTATAAAGAAGACATGGCATAGATCAAAACACATGTAGACATCAACCTCATAGGATGCACACATCAATCATGGCAAAAATGACAAAAGAGCTCGTTCTGTTAACAGACAGCAGGCAACATCATGAAGCACTCTTGCAACGAAGATTCAGGCATCAAGATGAGCTCAAATGAATATGATGCAATGGAATGAAATGATGTACTCGTTGAGATGAACAATTTGACATATTACACACACGAAACGGATATACGGATGCAGAGATACAATGCGATGAACATAGCATGGTGATGACAAAAATCTGGGACTTAGAGAGATTTGGACCTCGGGGGGAAAGTCAACGGGCGGCGGATCTCGCCGGAGAGCTCGACGGAGTTGACGGGGACGATGCCGGGGAGGCGGATCCGGGCCGGATCTCGCCAGATCCGGCCGGATCCCGGCGAGGGGAGGCGGAGGAGGCGACGGGGCCTGCGGGGCGGCGGTCGGCGGAGCCATGGCCGGCGCCGTGGAGGCGAGGGCCGGCGATGGCGCCCGGCGGGAGGAGCAGG
>NC_041383.1:678199567-678364631 GCF_002162155.2 Triticum dicoccoides | reverse complement strand
GCCGGCCGCGGCGGGGCGCGGGGAAGGCTGCGGCGGCGGGGACACGTGTCGCGCGGGGAGAGGGCGGACGGCGGCGGCGGACATGTCCGTCGGTGGGGATTTCGTCCGGCGGCGGAGAGGGACTAGGTTAGGGTTTAGACTGCGCAAGAATTCGGGGAGGGGCACATATTTGTAGGTAGAGGGAGCTAGGAGAGTCTAAATGGAGCATGGTTTTCGCCCACACGATCGTGATTGAATGACCGAGAGCATGGAGGGGGTTTGGATGGGTTTTGGGCCACTTTGGAGGGGGTGTTGGGCTGCAAAGAGAAGGGGGTTTTACGGTTACCCGGTTAGCCGTTGGAGTACCAAACGACCTCCAAATGGCACGAAACTTGACAGGCGGTCTACCGGTGCTATACCAAGGCCGCTTGGCAAGCCTCGGGCCATTCCGAGAAAGTTTAACACCCGCTCACAACGAGAGACGAAAGGGGAACGCCGGAGGGCATAGGAGTGCCGAATCGCGAAACGGACAACGGGGAAAAGGCTCGGATGCATGAGACGAACACGTATGCACAATGAAATGCACACGATGACATGATAAGATGCAACACGCAAGCAAATGACATGGCAATGACGGCGAATAACTGGCAGACACCTGGCGCATCAAGCCCGGGGTGTTACATACTACCATGATTACAGGTTGTTACGCTGGGACTACATCGGCAAACGTCTCATGGCAAGCTTCACAGTTGCGGGACAGCAGTATTCCAGCTAGACCACATCAAATTGGAATTACAGACCACACAAGATAGGCGCATGCGGCACAGCAAGGTAAGAAAATTTGAACCATGAAAAACAGCGCATGCATTTGGTTTGTGTGGGGATAGCATGTGAAGAAAAGAAGATTTGTAACGGTGGTGGTGGACAAAACAAACAGAAAATGCTAACAAGTCGTGGTATGCAAATGAGTCATGTATTGTATTTGGGATTTGCCAGTTGATAAGAGAGTGTGGGCAACACTAATGATTGATCGCATCTGCCTAGTGAGCTCAAGCCTAGAATGCAAAGTTTTCATGCTAGAATATGCTGGTTGCCATGTATTGGCAGCAGTAATTGACATGTATGTAGGACTGTAGCTGCCATGGATTTAGAATCCAAGATTTGGTACTTAAAGAAGCTGGTTGCCATGCATTGGCAACAGAAGTTGCCATGTTTGTTGGACTGTAGTTGCCATGACTGCAGAACTACAGTTGCCATGCATGTCCATATGAAGACTAACGGCTAGATGTGTGAATGATGTCAGACCAAATCACATGCAATTGATGTACTCCCTTACGATAAACATATCATTCAAGCAAAATCTTACGCTCATACCTGTTTTTTTATTACAGGGCCTTCAACTACAATCAACAGCGGCACGGGGACATCTACTCCTAGGAGCTCTGAGCGCACGGAAGACACGTTCCACCAGCCAGACACCAATCATGCCACAAACAATGCCGAGTCGGTGTCGGAAATGGCAATCATTCCAGCAATGCTGACAAGCACACCTTTGAACGCAAGCACTATCAACACTCAAGTAGATGAAACTACCGCCGATACTGAAGTGAATGACGAAACTGATGACGAAGCACAAGGGGATGAAGATGGTGGGCAATCAGAAATCATGGTACCTCAGCTACCGTACGTTGGGCAGAGATTGGACTCGTTCGCAGAAGCAAAGGAATTCTACCAGACATATGCAAAGTACCATGGTTTTGTGGTCAACACGGAATACCAGAGGAAAATTAAAAAAACGAACGAGTACAACAGAGGTGAGATGAGGTGCTACAAGGCACGAAAGAATAAGAAGGGTAAAGGTGTTGCTCATGTCGTTTCGGAATGAAAGAGAGGTATCATTCTCAAGACGGAATGCCCTGTCCGGCGTAAGCTGAACGTAGATGGAGCACGATGGGTGGTCATGGAATATTTTGACGAGCACAACCACGAACTCATAAAGAAGTTCTACCTGGTGAAATTTCTGACCGCCCATAGAGGATTCACCCCCCTCGAGAAGAAATTCATAAAGCTGCTACATGATTGCAACGTCGGTCCATCAAGAATGGTGCAGATACTATCCCTCATCCATAGCAAAAATGGGACTCTGAGTAGCATGCCCTACATACTAGCTGACGTCACAAACCTAAAGGCAAAATACCGTAGAGAGAGCAAGTTGGCTGACATAGAAGCCACGATGGCCTACTTCGATGAGAAAGCAAAGGAAGATCCAGATTTCTTCTACAGGATAAGGTTGGATGACGAGGACCGTGTCAGGAACATGTATTGGGTGGATGGTGCTGCAAGAAAAGCCTACAAACATTTCCGAGATTGCATTTCATTCGACGCGACATATCTCACAAATATGTACAAGATGCCATGTGCTCCATTCATAGGAATAAATAACCACAATCAGTCGTTGCAATTCGGATGTGGGCTCGTTCGGAACAAAGACATTGATGGGCACACTTGGCTGTTCAAGACCTTCTTGGAGTGCATGGATGGACTTGCTCCAATGAACATAATAACAGACCAGGATTTTAGCATGCGTGCAGGCATAGATGAGGTCTTTTCGTTGGCAGTGGATAGGCACTGCAGGTGGCACATTATAAAGAAGGCTGAGGAAACACTAGGACCGTTCTTTGCAGACCGTCTAGAGCTGCACAAGGCATTCGAGCTATGCGTGGACCACAGCTTGACGGTGGAGGAGTTTGAAAGGAGCTGGATGGCCATGATTGAAACATATCAAGTCCAAGACAACGAGACTCTTGCTAGCCTTTGGGAGAAGCGAATGTACTGGGTGCCGGCCTACTTCATGTAGTGCTTCTTCCCGTTTCTACATACTACGCAGTGCAGCGAGGGGTTCAACGCTGTTTTGAAGCGGTATGTGAGCCCTGGCAACTCATTGCTACAGTTTGCCAAGCAATATACAGCTTTGCAACAAAAAATACTGGTGTCGGTGTCAAAACCGGCGGATCTCGGGTAGGGGGTCCCGAACTGTGCGTCTAGGCGGATGGTAACAGGAGACGAGGGACACGATGTTTTTACCCAGGTTCGGACCCTCTTGATGGAGGTAAAACCCTACGTCCTGCTTGATTAATATTGATGATGTGGGTTACAAGAGTAGATCTACCACGAGATCAAGGAGGCTAAACCCTAGAAGCTAGCCTATGGTATGATTGTTGTTCGTCCTATAGACTAAGGCCATCCGGTTTATATAGACACCGGAGAGGGCTAGGGTTACACAGAGTCGGTTACAATGGTAGGAGATCTACATATCCGTATCGCCAAGCTTGCCTTCCACGCCAAGGAAAGTCCCATCCGGATACGGGACGGAGTCTTCAATCTTGTATCTTCATAGTCTTGGAGTCCGGCCGATGATGGTAGTTCGGCTATCCGGACACCCCCTAGTCCGGGACTCCCTTAGTAGCCCCTGAACCAGGCTTCAATAACAACGAATCCGGCGCGTATGTTGTCTTCGGCGTTTGCAAGGCGGGTTATCCTTCATGCTCCATGTGTTTGCCGGATAGTGTCCGGTTGCTTCATAAATGTTGCGCTCCTTGGCTTCCGCATCCAATAATGGTCTTCTTCCACGCGTCGCACGAATGCAAAAAGCTAGGGTATTTTTATGTTTTACCCCCTAGCCGCGCAAATAAGCTGCCTATAAGAGAGGCAGGGATCCAGATCCAAATCACATCATCCTCCTTCCATAAACACTCATCGAGGCGCATCTGACACCAAACCCATTCCAACATGGACAGTCGACGCGGCTCCTCTTCTCGCGCTCCCAGCCCTAAGCCAGGAGATTGGAGGAGATGCTCAGTCCCGCACAGCGAGTTAGTGACACTCCAAGCAGAGGGATATCTTCCCCCGGCCTTCATGGTTCCGGTTCGAGCCGGACTGGCCACCTACAAAGGTGGGAAGCAGGCGGAGAGCGCGCCCAATCCCTCCAAAGGAGAGCGGGTGTGCTTCGTCCCCTATTTAATAAGGGGACTCGGATTTCCTATGCATACGTTTCTCCGGGGGCTCCTGGAGTTCTACGGACTCCAGCTTCATCACCTTACACCCGCCTCCATTTTGCACATCATGGGCTTCATAGCTCTGTGTGAGCTGTTCTTGGGCATTGAGCCCCATTTTGCGCTGTGGAAGAGGCTTTTTTGCCTCGTACCCCGCTCTCACGAGGGGTCGATATATCAAGTGGGCGGAGCCGAAATATGGCGCATCGCCGGGACCGGATACCTGTCCGGGACCCCGAAGAAGACGTCCGAAGGTTGGCCTTCGGAGTGGTTTTACATGGAGGACGCTCCGCTGCCGGATCCAGTCCAGATCGGCCTTCCGGAGTTCAGCAACGCTCCCCTGAAGAAACGCCTAAGTTGGCGCCCACGGAGCCCTCGACTAGAAGATGACAGTAGCGTCCATTACTTGATGGGCCGGATATGGCTGCTAGCCCATTCCGGATTAACCATGATCGGAGTCATGGCCACATGCATTATGCGTGGGGTGCAGCCGCTCCAATATAGGGGCCACCCCATGTGGGACTTCAACGGAGATGACGACGCCACCCGTCACGGCTGCAAGGGACCTGGCTCGGCCGACGATCTGGTGAAGATCCTGTCCGGCTTGTACAAGGGGGAGAAGGAGGACTTCCTCCGCACGAATCCTCTGAACGGATTTTCCATGAACAACCCTCGGAGCTGGGTAAGCGGTCGCATGCATATCTGAACCGTGCCTTTAAAGGCAATTGTCTTAGTGTATGATTTTGACACAGGAACTGCGTCGGGACGTGGAGGGCATAAAAAGCCCAGCCCCACAACCCGAAGACCCAGAAAGGTCCCTTGATCCGGCCTCCGAAGAGGATCCGGACTTAGCGGTGGAACTGATCGACGGGGTGTACCACCAGCTCAGCATAGATAATGCTTTAGTCGCCATTATGGCTGACTACCCTGGTTTGTGTCCGGCTTCCCCGGTGAGTACGACCGAAGTCCTGGCGCCGTTACTTCTTTAATGCTTAGTTCTGACCACCGTGCATCAATGGTGTTCGACAGGAAGCGCCTTTACGGCAGGAAGTCGAGCCCGCGGCGACCGGCCAACAAGGGTCAGTCCGGCCCAGCAGGCGGAAGAGGAGTGCGATGCGAACTGAAACGTCGCCGCAACAGTACGGAGCACCGCTATTTTTGAAGGGAAGGATTCCCAGGAGGTATATTAATGCTCATAACTTTTCCATAAAGAGCGCTCGCCGGACAGTGTCCGGAGAGGTTGCCAATCAAGCCTCCGCCAGCCATGCTCCAACGCATGGCCCGGAAGGGGAGGCGAATACAAGGCATGAGTCGGACGCTCCTCCAACGGAGGATGCCGACAGGCTGTCCGCCACCTGGTCTGAGGTGGAGAGCACCATGAATCACAGGCGTCGCCGGATAGTTCTTCATGATGCGTGTTTCTCCTTGGAGGCGTTAAATGCCTTTGAGACAGGAAACGCGCACCTCCGTGCCGCTCAAGATGGATTAACCAGAGCCACGGAGCAGTATGTGAAAGACATACGTGTAAGTAATTTTAATAGTTATATATGCCGGTAGCCCCCGAGACTGAAAATGGTTAAAATAACTGATTTAAGGATCAATTTTTATGCAGGATCTTACGGAGAAGAATACCCATCTGTCCCAGGAGCTCCAAGAGTGCAAGGCCCAACTTGAGGCCGCACTGGCCGCCACAGGGGGAGCCACAGAGACCCCCGCTGGTAAGACTTACTTTGAAAAGATAACTAATTAACAAAGTGCGGCGTGAATCTGACAATAATACCGCAGAGGGCGCCGGACTAGATCCGGACAAGCAACCGCTACTGCGACAGCTAAAGGCTGGCGAGAGGGTGCTTATGAAGGTGCAGCGGGAGAGAAACAAGCTCCAAGATGCCCACACCCAGCTAGGCGAAGAGCTGAAAGGTGTTCAGGCCCAGCTGTCTGGCTCCTTGAAGGAGAATCAGCGACTTCGTCGCGGCATTTATAGTAAGTGCTTGAGCAAATTCCTTTGAAAAGAAGAATTCGGCGAGGAAGTCGTTTGACAGAAATATGTCTTTAGGTGTGCTCACAGTTCGCCCTGCAGAGGAAATGCCTGGGTCAACAGGTGACCAACTTCCCGAGCTGGTTCAATTGTTCGAACGTGTTCGGCAGGCGGTGAGTGGCGTCGTTCAGGATTTATGGCCATCCGTCTCCCTACCCGAGGGCCTTGGTGAGCTTGCTGAGAAGCTCCAGGGAGCACGGCGACGCCTCCGTTTGTGGAAGATATCGACCTACCATCAGGGCGCCAGGGAGGCCTGGGCCATGGTGAAGACGCGCTACCCGAAGGCTGACCCAAACCACATGGCCGAGGTTGGACCTGCGGGGCCTGATGGGAAGGAGATCCCTATGAGCTTGATGTATGGCCAAGTAGAACTGGCCGCGAAATATTCCCAACAGGACTGTAAATTAGACAGCCTATTAGATGGGATTGAGGAGGAGTACAATCAGTAAGTTTGACGATGTAATTTGAAATGACATGTAAGATGCCTTCTAGCCGGATTGTAGATCATTTGTCTTTGCGGACCGTTTCGCTTCAACCTCGGGACCCAACAGTCCGGAGTGTGTCCGAATACCCCTACGATTATAAAAGAACCGGGGCATGCATGGAGACAAGGCGTCGGGGTCATAATTGCTTTATCAGACAAGTGCCCAACTAGTTATGTTATATTACATGGTTAGTAAGAAACATCTTCCAGGGAGAATAGTTCCGTTAAGGGTTCCTTTCCCTGGGAGGCATGCCCTAAGGTGCAATGCCGGACTGCGAAAATAGCAGAAAAAGCATCTGGGGGCTTATAAATAAGTAAGTAATAAATCATCTTTCAAGTCACCGACCGAATATTCTCTTAAGAACGCTAGCTTTCAGCTTCACCCAGTCTGAGGTGCACATCCGGCTGACCCGGCAGTAACAATCGCAGAGGTGCTCCCTTTACCTCCTAGCCGAACAATCGGGAATGTAGGGGTAAGCACAGGAGCCAGGCAACCCAGCTTGGCCAAAAGTTAAGTAATATCGATGCATATAATGGTGAATAAAAGGTACATGCGGAAGTATGACACATGCATTGGGCGTGAAGCCCATATTAATAAGCTTCTGGTAAAGAAGCCCCCAGGTATAATGAGTGCTAGCAGCACATCAAGTGTGTGCGAACAAAGCGCAAATCAGCCTATAAAAGGTATTGAAAAAAGGTGGGAAGAAGGAGGGGGACAAGAGACAGTAAAAAATATAAAAAGGTGGACGGGGGAGTGAGACGAACTCTGAGTCCGGTGTTTTAGGCGTAGAATCTTCGGAGACGGGCTGCGTTCCATGGGTTCGGCTCGAGTCGGTTGTCAGATGCTTTACGTAGACGGTATGCCCCGCCGGTCAGGACTTGGTCGATGATGAAGGGACCTTCCCACTTGGGCTTAAGTTTGTCCTTTTTCTTGTCCGGCAGGCGTAGAACGAGTTCGCCGACATTGTAAGTTTTGGCCCGTACTTCTCTACTTTGATATCTTCAAGCCTGCTGCTGATAGAATGCGGAACGAGCCTTTGCCACGTCCCGCTCCTCCTCTAAGGCGTCCAAACTGTCCTGCCGATCCAACTCGGCTTCTCTTTCGTCATACATGCGCACACGAGGTGAGTCATGAATTATATCGCAAGGCAGAACTGCCTCTGCGCCGTACACCATGAAAAATGGTGTGAATCCAGTAGTTCGGTTTGGCGTGGTCCGCAGCCCCCAGAGTATGGAGTCGAGCTCCTCTACCCAGTGCGTGTTAGATTCCTTGAGGGACCGCACTAGTCTGGGTTTGATGCCGCTCATGATTAGACCATTTGCTCGCTCGACTTGACCGTTTGTTTGGGGGTGATAGACTGAAGCATAATCGAGCTTGATGCCCATGTTTTTGCACCAGACTTTAACCTCGTCGACAGTGAAGTTCGTGCCGTTATCAGTGACGATGCTGTGGGGAACGCCAAAACGGTGTACTACCCCGGATAGGAAGTCTATCACCGGTCCGAATTCTGCCGTTTTAACCGGCTTGGCCTCAATCCATTTGGTGAATTTGTCCACCATGACCAATAAGTATTTGTGCTTGTGGGTTCCCCCTTTAAGGGGTCCGACCATGTCAAGCCCCCAGACCACGAACGGCCAGGTAATGGGTATAGTTTTGAGGGCGGTGGGTGGCATGTGGCTCTGATTAGCAAAGAGCTGGCAACCGACGCATCGTTGGACTAAGTCCTGAGCATCTGCCCGGGCTGTCGGCCAATAAAATCCTGTACAGAAGGCCTTGCCTACGAGTGCCCGGGCTGCGGCGTGGTGCCCGCCGAGTCCGACGTGAATTTCAACCAGGAGATTCCGCCCCTCCTCTTCGGAGATACACCTTTGAAGGACTCTGGTTGTGCTTTTCTTATAAAGTTCTCCCTCATGGACCTTGTAGGCTTTAGATCGCCGAACTATGCAGCGGGCCTCATTTTGGTCTTCGGGAAGTTCCTGCCGAATTAAGTAGGCTAGGAATGGTTCTGTCCATGGGGCAATTACTGCCATTATTTCGTGAGCTGAAGGTGTTATTTCGTTGGCTGAGCCGCCGATTGTGTCAGAATGGTCTGAGTTCGGTGATGCAGCTGGCTCCGAATTGTTATTTCCGGACTCCTCTTCCCATAACATGGATGGCTTGAAGAGCCATTCCAGGAAGATGTTTGGAGGGACGGCGTCTCATTTCGCGCCGATGCGTGCTAACACGTCTGCTGCCTGGTTATTATCCCGGGTTACATGGTGGAATTCGAGTCCTTCGAACCGAGCTGACATTTTTAGGACGGCGTTGCGGTAAGCTGCCATTTTTGGATCTTTGGCATCAAAGTCTCCATTTACTTGGGATATTGCGAGGTTTGAATCCCCGCGCACCTCTAGGCGTTGAATGCCCATGGAGATTGCCATCCGGAGGCCATGTAGAAGGCCTCGTATTCGGCTGCGTTATTGGAGTCCATGTACATTATTTGAAGTACGTATTGGATTGTGTCTCCAGTTGGGGACGTCAGGACGACGCCAGCCCCCAAGCCAGCCAACATTTTGGATCCGTCGAAATGCATGATCCAATTGGAATATTCGCCGTACTCTTTAGGGAGTTCGGCTTCGGTCCATTCGGCGACGAAGTCAGCCAGAACCTGCGATTTTATAGCTCGCCGTGGTTTATAGGTTATGTCAAATGGTAAGAGCTCAATAGCCCATTTTGCAATCCTGCCCGTTGCGTCGCGATTGTTTATAATATCGTTGAGAGGTACGTCGGAGGCCACCGTTATGGAACACTCTTGAAAGTAGTGTCGCGGCTTCCGGGATGCCATGAACACCGCATATGCTATCTTTTGATAATGTGGGTACCTGGACTTGCATGGAGTTAGAACAGTGGATACGTAGTACACTGGTTTTTGAAGAGGGAATCTATGCCCTTCTGTCTCTCGCTTGACGACGAGTACCGCACTGACAACTTGATGTGTTGTTGTGATATATAATAACATAGGTTCGCCCAGGTTGGGCGCGGCCAGGACCGGATTTGTTGCCAGTATGGCCTTTATTTCTTCGAGTCCGGCTGTGGCCGCATCCGTCCATTCGAAATGTTCGATGCGCCGGAGGAGGTGGTAGAGGGGCAGAGCCTTTTCTCCCAAACGGGAGATGAAGCGACTTAAGGCCGCTACGCATCCGGTTAGTTTTTGTATTTGCTTGAGGTCTTTTGGAATATCCAATTGTGACAGAGCTCGGATTTTGGCCGGGTTTGCTTCAATTCCTCTACCGGATACGATGAAGCCCAAGAGCTTTCCGGCTGGTACGCCGAAGACGCATTTTTCTGGATTGAGCTTAATGTCATATGCTCGGAGGTTGTCGAATGTCACCCTCAAGTCTTCTACTAGAGTTTCGACATGTTTGGTCTTGACGACCACATCGTCTACGTATGCCTCTACTGTTTTGCCTATCTGGGTAGCCAGACATGTTTGAATCATGCGCTGATATGTTGCGCCGGCGTTTTTGAGTCCGAAGGGCATTGTGTTGAAGCAGAATGGCCCATATGGAGTAATGAATGTCGTTGCGGCCTGGTCTTTCTCTGCCATCTTGATTTGATGGTATCCGGAGTATGCGTCAAGGAAGCACAATGAATCATGCCCTGCGGTAGCATCGATGATTTGGTCGATGCGAGGGAGGGGGAAAGGGTCCTTTGGACAGGCCTTGTTAAGGTCTTTAAAATCGACGCAGAGGCGCCAGGATTTGTCCTTTTTTGGTACCATTACTAGATTGGCTAGCCAGTCCGGATGTTTTATATCTCTGATGAATCCGGCTTCTAAGAGTTTGGCTAGCTCTTCTCCCATTGCCTGTCTTTTGGGTTCAGAAAATCGCCGAAGAGCTTGTTTGACCGGCTTGAATCCTTTTAGGATGTTTAGGCTGTGCTCTGCCAGCCTGCGTGGGATTCCTGGCATGTCTGAAGGGTACCAAGCAAAAATGTCCTAATTTTCTCGAAGGAATTCTCGTAGTGCGGCTTCGACATCAGGACTTAATTGTGCCCCAATGGAGGCCGTCTTTGTGGGGTCTGTTGGATGGACCTGAAATTTGACTATTTTGTCTGCTGGTTTAAAAGAGGTGGACTTGGACCTCTTATCGAGTATCACATCGACCCTATCCACCGTGGAGCATAGCGCAGTTAGTTCCTCTGCCGCTAGGGCTTCGGACAATGCCTCTAGGTCCAGTGCGGCTGTCTTATTTTCAGTGCGGAGTGTTGTATCTAGATCACTGGCAAGAGTGACTATCCCATTGGGTCCGGGCATTTTGAGCTTCATGTACCCGTAGTGGGGTATAGCTTGGAAGATTGTGAATGTCTCTCACCCTAACAAAGCGTGATATCCGCTGCCGAATGGGGCCACTTGGAACGTGACCTCCTCGGACCTGTAATTGTCCGGTGAGACGAACACTACATCTAGTGTGATTTTTCCTGTGCAGCGTACTTCTCGACTAGGGATTATCCCTCTGAAGGTTGTGCTGCTTCGTTCGATGCGGCTCCAGTCAATATCCATTTTTTGAAGGGTTCCCTCGTAGATGAGGTTTAATCTGCTGCCGCCATCCATGAGTACCTTGGTAAGGCGAAAGCCGTCCACTATCGGACTGAGGACCAATGCGGCTGGTGCTCTAGCTATTCGGAATTTAGGTTCGTCGCTGGCGTTGAAGGTGATAGCCGTGTCACTCCATGGATTTGTTGTTGCTACTTGGTAGACTTCGACGAGGCCGTGGATTGTTCGTTTTCGCATGTTATTTGATGCGAAAGTCTCGAAGACTGTTAATACCGTACCGGTACTGCTGGGCTGTTTGCCCGGGGCTAAAAAGCCTTCACCACTTTTGGCCACCTGCCGTAGTATCCAACATGCTCGAAGGCTGTCTGTTGGAGTGGCGCCCTCCGTACTGTGGATTTTGCAGTGTCCGTTGAGCCAGCCCTCCAGTACGGTTCCATGCCCTTTAGGGGGTCTTTGCTTTTTGGTTTTTAACCCAGGTGCTTGAGTATGGCGCACCCTTTTACTTCGGACTAGGGTTGTGGTCAAGGCCGGACTGTCCCAAAACCTAGTTTCGGTGTTCCTGGCACTCTCTACCGCACATTATTTTTGTACGATAGCCGCTAGGTCGATGAAGTGTGTAACTTCGCGACGACTTATGGCGTTCATGATTCCCTTGTCCGTGCAATTGTTGCAGAAATTTAAAATTGCACTTTCTTCGCAGCAGTCCTTTATCATGTTCATAACCAGGAGGAATCTGGCCCAGTAATGATGTACTCTTTCATCGGGCTCTTGCCGTATTCGATATAGATCGCTTATGTTTGGGTGGGCGGGTGGAATCAAGTTCGGAACCCCGCCCGATTTGAGGCTCAAAGGCCAAGAAGTTTCCGGATTTGGAAGCTTGACTTGCTGGATGCTTTCCAACGAATCTAGTTCGATGCCTAACTCTAAGTTCAGTATTTGATTAGCGTCCGTCCCTTCGCGGGAATCCGGCTTGGAGGGATCGGGAATCCGGACATAGTTGGTTTTCAACGTAGAAGAAGGGTTGCCGCATTGTTCCTCTACCACGACAACATGGTGGGTGGCCTGAGGAGAGTTAATCTCTCTTAGATCGGGTTTAAGCCCAATCTGATCGTAGTCTATAGCGACTCCCAGGGCGGCAATGCGATCCAAGAGCTCGTTTACAGAGGAGAGCTCAATCGGATCTAACTGCTCGGCGAATTCCGGGCTGACGTGAAGATCGCTTTTGATGACCTGAGAGGTCATCGTCGGAGCGGTGGCCGAATAGGCGGTCATAAGAAAACCACCTAGCCGGACAATTTGTCCGGCGGCCAAAGCTCTCTTGACGACGGTGCCGTCTTTAAAGACGGGAGAAGGCATCCTTCCTGATCGCGACGGCACAGAGGAACTCTCAATGAAAGCACCAATGTCGGTGTCAAAACCGGCGGATCTCGGGTAGGGGGTCCCGAACTGTGCGTCTAGGCGGATGGTAACAGGAGACGAGGGACACGATGTTTTTACCCAGGTTCGGGCCCTCTTGATGGAGGTAAAACCCTACGTCCTGCTTGATTAATATTGATGATGTGGGTTACAAGAGTAGATCTACCACGAGATCAAGGAGGCTAAACCCTAGAAGCTAGCCTATGGTATGATTGTTGTTTGTCCTATGGACTAAGGCCATCCGGTTTATATAGACACTAGAGAGGGCTAGGGTTACACAGAGTCGGTTACAATGGTAGGAGATCTACATATCCGTATCGCCAAGCTTGCCTTCCACGCCAAGGAAAGTCCCATCCGGACACGGGACGGAGTCTTCAATCTTGTATCTTCATAGTCTTGGAGTCCGACCGATGATGGTAGTTCGGCTATCCGGACACCCCCTAGTCCGAGACTCCCTCAACTGGGTTCTGAGCTACAGCAAGAAGCGAACACCGCGCTAAAGCAGCCAAAATTGCTAACGTATTTACTGATGGAGAGGCAGAGGAGCAAGATATACACCAACAAGATCTTTAACAAGTAAGTCAGTTGTGTTACAATCTTATTTGCACAATCATGAAGGTAGTAGGTGCCATCTAGAATGCAATGCAGTTGAATAGCTTATTTGAAAATGATGATTTCTTGAATAGTAGTCACTTGGTACAGAGTAACCATGATATGCAGTTGCCATGTTTAATGAAATGCAGTTGCCATGTTTAATGAAATGCAGTTGCCATGTTTAATGAAATGCAGTTGCCATGTTTAATGCATTGTACTACCATTGGGCATATTGGTATGGAAATGCCAATGCCAATTAAAGATGTTATGCAGTTGCCATGTTTAATGAACTGCAGTTGCCATGTTTAATGAACTGCAGTTGCCATGTCTAATGAACTGTATTGTGCCATGATCAAACAAAATATACTTCTACTGGCCATGACAACATAAGGTGCTATAAAAAACATCACATAGGAGTTTAACAAAAACACACAAAACTTGCATATTCCAGGAAGAAATAAAGCGTGCCAGCATGTTCACGGCTTTCCAGGTGGACGAACATACGTTCAAGGTGTGTTCTATTTTGGGCATGTCGGATTCAGAACCTGAAGACCCGGACAAAGGAAGGAACTACTTCGTGAAAGCATCGATAAGCCAAGGCAAATACTACTGCCAATGCTGCAAGTTCGAACGGGACGGCATTGTGTGTTGTCACATACTAAAAGTAATGGACATGAACGTTGTGGCACGGATGCCCCGCCATTTCATAAGGTGGCGATGAACTTCGGATGCTGACGATGCATTGGCGCCGCAGACATCAAACACAGTTTTGGCTGTGCATGACGAGAGACCGGAGTCAACCATGGAAGTCGTGCGACATGTTGTGTTGACAAAGAACTATGCTGAACTAATTGATGAAGCATGCAAGACTGATGAGACTGCGAGGGTCACAGAAAAACTCAGGAAGGCACTAAAAAGAGAGCTTGATGAGATCAAGAAGAGGAAAGCTGAGGAAGCCTTACACAGGTCCCCCCGCACATCAGGTGTGCCTTCGTCCACGGGGCCATCATCTGAAAACTCGGAGGTAGGATCTGGAACAGCAAGCACACAAACCCAGGTCAGGAACCCGCCCCGTTCCATCACAAAGGGGTGTCCAAAAGAGATAAGATACAAATCAAGATTGGAGATTCAAGCAAAACACAAGAAAACAAAGAAAGGGTCAGGCAATCCGTAAGCAACATTGGGACACTGTGACGTGGTCCTTAGTGACATTTTTTTTGTTGTAATCTAGGGGTTCTAAATGTTTTAAAAATGGGAGAATGACTCTTGAGGGGCATCAGAATTTGAAGGAAAATTCCATGAATGGATAACTGTAGTTGCCATGTTAGGTATACTGAATCTGCCATGTTATGTATACTGAATCTGCCATGTCATGTACATTGAATCTGCCATGCTAGTTTACACTAAATCTGCCATGCTATTTTATACTGAATCTGCCATGTTGTGTGTACTGGATCTGCCATGTTACGTATAATGGATCTGCCATGTTAGTTATACTGAATCTGCCGTGTCGTTTATACTGAATCTGCCATGTTAGTTCTACTGAAATATGCCATGTTATTTGAAATGACTCTCCATCGCGTAGATTTCCGTGTTCAGTCAACACATTTTAGTCACACATGGTGTATTTGAGTGCAAAACTATGGGAAACAGGTTGAAAAGGGTCACGTGCAGCAACTGCGAAACAGGTTATGGCTACATGATCAAACTACCATGCTAGCTGGTACAGTTAGCGATGAAAAAAAAGAAGCAAAACAGACAACTGAAAAACGGTGATAACTTTCACTAACCATGTCTAATGAACTACATTTGCCATGTTTTAAAACCATCGTAGACGCATTCAAACACCAAAACTGGTGCTACCAACGATGAAAGCATAATAATAGTGATAAAACATAAACGTATCTGTTGTCACACCTAAAATAGGTTCACATCCACACATATATTACAGAAAATATTCTAACTGTCACTCACACACCACCACTACATACTAGGCTACACGGGGGGTTGCAGTCATAACATAGCACACGGACATAGTTTTTGAAAAATAACAAAGGTAATACCTTACATTCCTCGGCAATAGAATGTAAGGTAGGCGTTCGGTATGGAGCACCACGTGATCACTTGTACTTCTTGGCGACTTTCTTGACAGCTTCCTCTGTGAAGTCACGTGCTCCGGACCGCTTGTTGAAATCTTCATTCGTCAACCAGTTCCATGTGTAAATTTTCCGGAGCTCAACGACCATTGTAGCTGTGACAACAGGAACCACTCTACCTTCCCACTTTGCAAGGTATTCCAACATGTGAAAGCCGCAGTCCATCCTGTACAAGAAAAGAATCAGGTGAACTCATAAAATGGTAGAGATAACAATGATAAACTTCATTTCAGATGTAACAAAGAGGGTTAGCATTGGTGTAGAGGACACATGAAAAGGGAGATGGAAATTACTTGTTCCCTTGCTTCGTAATCGCCACGTACTCAATTGGAAAATGTATGATCTGGACCTTTGAGTGTTCGTAGTGGTGGTTCCATGTCTCTTTGAGGTTGTTGATGAAGTATTTAGCATGCGTAGTAAGGTCTGCATCAGCTACCGAGTGCATTGAATCAAGCACCTCAAAATGTTGGTTCTTCAGGTCAAGGCATATTGCGTAGTGGTGACCACACTTGTCGTGTGGGTCGTGTGGTGCAAGCTCCTGGAACATGGGGAACAAGACCTGCAAGTAAAATGAATGAAATAAGAAGCAGAGACCACATGAAGGACAGAGAATGGTGTGATTGGGAAAATGGCATGCAAGGATATCACCGGTTGCAGTAAGAGGCACATGAGTGACATGAAAGCAGCAAGGGGCCAAAAAGTAGAATCACAATAGAATGTTTAGTTATAGTGGGTAGTTAAAAGAAGTTGCCATCCATGTATGAACAAAGTTGCCATGTATTTTACTTTGAAGTTGCCACATTGTTTGTACGTGGATGCAAATCAAAGGTCAGTTTATGCATGGCACCTGTTGCCACATGAAACAGCTATCACATAAACAGGGTGTAGCAATTGGCAAAAGAGCATATCATGGGAGGAAAAAATGTGCAAAAAAGGATGGAGTACTCACACATTTCTTCATTGTGAGCTTGAATTCACCATGCGCATCAAAATGCGTCCTCGGGATTTTGTAGTGGAAGTCACCATCCCATATTTTGCAGGTCACGCTGTAATGCATGATTGTTTTGTCGGGAGACATATCCATATGCCTAGTGATGAAGTCAATCCCACATGCAACTACATTCGTCGACATTTTACCAAATGGCCTCACGGACTCGACAAGATCACCCAAGTCGACGTACGTCGCATCGCATTGTATGACCTTGGTTCTGTCCAAACATGAGCTGTATGAAAATGATATAACATGAAAGAATCATGTCTGCTAAGTAAAAAGGAAAAAAGGAATAAAACGTAAACAGATCATCGTCCATCTATAAAGTAGAAAAAGGATGAATGGTAAAAAGAGCAAAGCAAAATGAGAGGTTATGTGGTGTGGTCATTACGCTTTCAGCTCCTTCATGTGCTTGCTGTTGGACCTCGCATTTCCAAATCGCTTGACAATATCGTACAACTGGTTCTGCTCCTTTGTGGCCTTGACTTCGGGCTCGTAGTCATCCGCGGGGGGTGGGTGAACTACCCTCTGCTGCCTCACAGAACCAGGGGTGGCACTTCTAATGGTATCCTCAGATACCGTCTCAGCAGTCGCGTTGGAGCTTGATTGCCCCTGACCTCGTGAGGACCTGCTCTGCAATGATGCCTCCTCAATCCTGCAGTAAGCTTCATCAAGTGAAGGCGAAATCTCCTCAGGGGTGCCTGCAAGGATCAAAAAGTGGGTTAGAATGCATGGAAAACAGAACAATTGCAGTGTGAAAAAGAAAAGGGGCATGATATGAAATGTAGGTATAACAAGTAGGTAGTTTGCCATGTGTAGGAAAATCCAGTTGCCATGTGTATTGCATTGTAGTTGCCATGTGAAAGCAAGTGCAGTTGCCATGTTATGTCAACTACAATTGCCGTGTGGTTGCCGAATGAAAAATTCATCGTGGAAAACAAAATTTTCAGGTCACATGTTGCAGTAAATCTAGTTGCCATGTGTAGTGTACTGTGGTTGACATGTGGAAACAAGTGCAGTTGCCATGTGGAACACAAGTGAAGTTGCCATGTTGTATCAACTTCAGTTGACATGTGGTTGCCGAATGGAAAAAATAGCATGGCAACAAAAAATGTAGGTGCCATGCTGCAGCAAAATCCAGTTGCCATGGCATCACATAACAGTTGCCATCACAAGTGAGAACCCCAAAAAAATTGCCTGGGACAAAAGTAAGACTACACAGATGTATACAAGAAAATGGTAAGCGCAGAAGAAATGTACCTTGGACGATCTCTGCGAACTTGACAGCCTTCCTGCCCTCGACCATTGGCTGCGCCATCATTGTGGTCATGCCTGTCGGGAAAGCAAAAGTAACTGGCGTAGGATCTTGCACCACTGGTTGATTTGGACTGATGCCAAGGCTAAAGCTCGGTGGGGTGAAGGCCATTGGGTGCCTCTCTTGCCTACTAGCCGCACCGCGAACAATTTCCGGGGCAGAATCCAAGGGTGAAATATCGACAAACATTTCTGAATCGCTCGGCGTGCTGTCAGCGGTGACGGTCGTAGATTTGTTGACAATCCTCTTGTTGGGGCTGTAGGGGACACCAATGTTGACTGGGAGCTTAGAAGTGCGCAGATTTAAGCTGGGGTTCTCCACGGCAGGTAAAGACGCATACTACTCCGGACGTTCACCTCCATCAGTCATGCCCGGCTTGACACCTGGCTCAGTTGTACTCCGGTCTACCGGTTTCTCCGTAACATTTCTTGTGGTAGGTGGTGGGAACAGTGTGGACGCGGGAACATAACCAGAGTCATCTACGCTGCTCCTAGCTACAGCCGGTGCGTTGGGTATGTCTGTTGATCTTGCGGGGGCTACGACGCCTAGGCAGAAGACCAGCTCGCGAAACGGTCGCCTTAGCAACCTCTGCACCAACAGGAACTAGAGTCCTTGTGCCAAGACTCTCACCTGTGGATGGCATATCGTTGTGAGCTGTCGCCTCAGCAACTTCTGCCATGGACATAGGAGTGCCACCGCGCACGCGCTTGGAATCTGTGTCAGATGAGCAGGAATCTTCCTTGCTTAGGTTGGTCTCGGGGGCGTCCACTTCAACACTTGCTTATCGGGTGGCATGGCTCACGGCAGCATCTTTCATTGTCAACAAGGTGGGTATCATTTCAGCAGTCCTGGCTGATACCGACTCGTCACTCCCAGATGTACGGATGCATGTTGTTGTAGCCTGCACATCTGCAACTGACGGAGATGGTCGTCCGCTTGCGTCAGGGCTAGTGGGAACAGTTGACGGTGCAGCAACAGTTTTGTCGACTGGCGCCTCATGAACATCTGAGTTGCCACCTGTCGACAGCTTTGAACGAAGGCGTTCGAGTGGGTCCCTGATGATATGAGTGGTCGCACGCGTAGTAGTCTTCTTCACCCTGCGAATAAAAAGCACATGGAAAGTATTAAGAAAATGAACAAAAAAATTTGTAATTGTAACCATCTCAAAAAAATGAATGAAATGTGTGAAGTGCCAGGGTTGTCATTTAAAAGCTAGTTATGGGTGAGCACACAAGCCAATGAAGAAGCTGGGTAGTTGCCATGTAGGTGGAATAAAGAGTTGCCATACGGCAAAGGTAGCAGTTGCCATGCAGAACAAGTAGGGGTTGCCATGGCAGCCATCTTTAAAAAAAGGAAAAACGGTTTGATGTGCCAGGGCTGTAGTTTCAAAACTAGATATTGATGACTAACGATGTCCTGGACTAGGAGGTACTCACCATATCGTCCCCCGATCAGTTAGATTGGGCCGAGGACCCCCATGGTCGTATACTCATGGGCCAGTTTGGACAGTTGCCGCATACAAGGAAGATTCCACAAGACTTGGTGATCAAGACAAGGACCCTCCCCCACCGGCGTATTCGGCTAGGACTCTTGTTATCCTAGGCCTCTGGTACATTATATAAACCGAGGCTAGGCTAGTCGATAGATTATTATTATGACATTACTCATCATACCTCTAGGGTTTAGACCACAACATATGATCTCGAGGTAGATCAACTCTTGTAACCCCTATATTCATTATAGTCAATCAAGCAGCATGTAGGATATTATCTCATCAAGAGAGCCCAAAGCTGGGTAAAATCCCGTGTTCATGTTACCATTGATCCTAACACGCACAGCTTGGGACCCTCTACCCGAGATCTGCCGGTTTTGACACCGACATTGGTGCTTTCATTGAGAGTTTCGTTGTGTGATCGGCGAAAGGATCAATGGCTCGACTGCAGGTCAACTGCAACGTCGGTTTCCTCGTCACCAGCTTGACTGGTCACCTTGGCTTGACCGAGGACTGCGCCCTACCTCCGATCGTCATGTTCGTATGAGGGCCTTCATCAACATCAACTCCAATCTCTATCAAGATCATGGAGGATTCATCCATGGAGCTCGGGGGCTCAACATCAACATTGCCCTCGGGCGACCGTGCTGTTTTTCTGGACAGCAAACTCGTATCCGCCGCCACCGCCTCCTCGAGTGTCACCTAAACAATTGCTTCAGTGGAATTATGCGGAATTAAGTCTACAACAACCCTGCGAAAATTTCGTCGAGTTCCGATGGAGGAATTTCTGGCAATCTCCGATATACCGGAGCCCTGTTGAATCTGGACGAGAATCCGGACGAGTTTGGAGCGGGGTGTCCAGCATCTAGCTCGGATGTCCTTTGTAAGATCCAACCGTTGATCAGCTGCAGAATTCCCATATCTACCACCTGCCAAATATTCAGCTCGATTCGACCGTCCAAACTCCGGGAATCTTCCGATTAGTGCATCACTTTTCGGATCTGTTTTCTGCGCGAGAACGAATCCGGCCTGAATTCATCTTCTTTATGAACGGGATTTCGGACGTCCTTTTTGAAGGAAGTTTTGGTATGGGGCATTGTGTTTTATTCTCAAACACATCCCATTAATATTAAAAGTATTTTTACAATACGATCTTCACCATCGCGCCGGTGTCAAACCGGCCCGACAACATCACTCCACGGTGGCCGACCTGTGCTAGACACGCCGTCGCTTTGTTGAGCCGAGCTCAACTTCTTCGGATCGTCATCTCGGCCGGCCGAACAATAGTTCGGCATCGCGAAGGATAAATCGTCATCAACATCACCATCCCACGGATTACACGGAGCGGGCACACCGGCATCGCCGCACGCTCACTTCTTCAAGCCAGCATTGATCGCGTCACAAGCTACGACCTGCATCGGCATGGTCGAACTGTTGCTTCATCGAGCCGATGTCCATCACGCCAAACTACTTCAACACCTCGGCTGACACATCTCTGAAGGAAATATGCCCTAGAGGCAATAATAAAGTTATTATTTATTTCCTTATAATCATGATAAATGTTTATTATTCATGCTAGAATTGTATTTACCGGAAACATAATACATGTGTGAATACATAGACAAACAGAGTGTCACTAGTATGCATCTACTTGACTAGCTCGTTAATCAAAGATGGTTATGTTTCCTAACCATGAACAATGAGTTGTTATTTGATTAACGAGGTCACATCATTAGTAGAATGATCTGATTGACATGACCCATTCCATTAGCTTAGCACCCGATCGTTTAGTATGTTGCTATTGCTTTCTTCATGACTTATACATGTTCCTATGACTATGAGATTATGCAACTCCCGTTTACCGGAGGAACACTTTGGGTACTACCAAACGTCACAACGTAACTGGGTGATTATAAAGGAGTACTACAGGTGTCTCCAATGGTCAATGTTGAGTTGGCGTATTTCGAGATTAGGATTTGTCACTCCGATTGTCGGAGAGGTATCTCTGGGCCCTCTCGGTAATACACATCACATAAGCCTTGCAAGCATTACAACTAATATGTTAGTTGTGAGATGATGTATTACGGAACGAGTAAAGAGACTTGCCGGTAACGAGATTGAACTAGGTATTGGATACCGACGATCGAATCTCGGGCAAGTAACATACCGATGACAAAGGGAACAACGTATGTTGTTATGCGGTCTGACCGATAAAGATCTTCGTAGAATATGTAGGAGCCAATATGGGCATCCAGGTCCCGCTATTGGTTATTGACCGGAGACGTGTCTCGGTCATGTCTACATTGTTCTCGAACCCGTAGGATCCGCACGCTTAAGGTTACGATGACAGTTATATTATGAGTTTATGCGTTTTGATGTACCGAAGGTTGTTCGGAGTCCCGGATGTGATCACGGACATGACGAGGAGTCTCGAAATGGTCGAGACATAAAGATTGATATATTGGAAGCCTATGTTTGGACATCGAAAGTGTTCCGGGTGAAATCGGGATTTTACCGGGTTACCGGGAGGTTACCGGAACCCCCCGGGAGCCATATGGGCCATCATGGGCCTTAGTGGAAAGGAGAAAGGGGCAGCCCAAGGGGGCTGCGCGCCTCCCCCCTTCCCCTAGTCCTATTAGGACTAGGAGAGGTGGCCGGCCACCCCTCTCCCTCTTTCCCCCTTGGGAATCCTAGTTGGAATAGGATTGGGGGGGGAGTCCTACTCCCGGTAGGAGTAGGACTCCTCCTGCGCCTCTCCCTCTTGGCCGGCGCCCCCTCCCCCCTTGGCTCCTTTATATACAGAGGCAGGGGCACCTCTAAACACACAAGTTGACACAAGTTGATCCACGTGATCGATTCCTTAGCCGTGTGCGGTGCCCCCTGCCACCATATTCCTCGATAATACTGTAGCGGAGTTTAGGCGAAGCCCTGCTGCTGTAGTTCATCAAGATCATCACCACGCCGTCGTGCTGACGAAACTCTTCCCCGACACTTTGCTGGATCGGAGTCCGGGGATCGTCATCGAGCTGAACGTGTGCTCGAACTCGGAGGTGTCGTAGTTTCGGTGCTTGATCGGTTGGATCGTGAAGACGTACGACTACTTCCTCTACGTCGTGTCATCGCTTCCGCAGTCGGTCTGCGTTGGGTACGTAGACAACACTCTCCTCTCGTTGCTATGCATCACATGATCCTGTGTGCGCGTAGGAAAATTTTTGAAATTACTACGAAACCCAACAGTGGCATCCGAGCCTGGTTATTGATGTTGATGTTATATGCACGAGTAGAACACAAGTGAGTTGTGGACGATACAAGTCATACTGCCTACCAGCATGTCATATTTTGGTTCGGCGGTATTGTTGGACGAGACGACCCAGACCAACCTTACGCGTACGCTTACGCGAGACCGGTTCCCTCGATGTGCTTTGCACAGAGATGGCTTGCGGGCGACTGTCTCTCCAACTTTAGTTGAACCAAGTATGGCTACGCCCGGTCCTTGCGAAGGTTAAAACGGAGTCTATTTGACAAACTATCGTTGTGGTTTTGATGCGTAGGTGAGATTGGTTCTTACTTAAGCCCGTAGCAGCCACGTAAAACATGCAACAACAAAGTAGAGGACGTCTAACTTGTTTTTGCAGGGCATGTTGTGATGTGATATGGTCAAGGCATGATGCTGATTTTTATTGTATGAGATGATCATGTTTTGTAACCAAGTTATCGGCAACTGGCAGGAGCCATATGGTTGTCGCTTTATTGTATGCAATGCAATCGCGATGTAATGCTTAACTTTATTACTAAACGGTAGTGATAGTCGTGAAAGCATAAGATTGGCGAGACGACAACGATGCTACGATGGAGATCAAGGTGTCGCGCCGGTGACGATGGTGATCATGACGGTGCTTCGGAGATGGAGATCACAAGCACAAGATGATGATGGCCATATCATATCACTTATATTGATTGCATGTGATGTTTATCCTTTTATGCATCTTATCTTGCTTTGATTGACGGTAGCATTATAAGATGATCTCTCATTAAATTATCAAGAAGTGTTCTCCCTGAGTATGCACCGTTGCCAAAGTTCGTCGTGCCCAGACACCACGTGATGATCGGGTGTGATAAGCTCTACGTCCATCTACAACGGGTGCAAGCCAGTTTTTGCACACGCAGAATACTCAGGTTAAACTTGACGAGCCTAGCATATGCAGATATGGCCTCGGAACACAGAGACCGAAAGGTCGAGCGTGAATCATATAGTAGATATGATCAACATAACGATGTTCACCATTGAAAACTACTCCATCTCACGTGATGATCGGTTATGGTTTAGTTGATTTGGATCACGTAATCACTTAGAAGATTAGAGGGATGTCTATCTAAGTGGGAGTTCTTAAGTAATATGATTAATTGAACTTAAATTTATCATGAACTTAGTACCTGATAGTATCTTGCTTGTTTATGTTAATTGTAGATAGATGGCTCGTGCTGTTGTTCCGTTGAATTTTAATGCGTTCCTTGAGAAAGCAAAGTTGAAAGATGATGGTAGCAATTACACGGACTGGGTCCGTAACTTGAGGATTATCCTCATTGCTGCACAGAAGAATTACGTCCTGGAAGCACTGCTGGGTGCCAGGCCTGCTGCTGGAGCAACGCCAGATGTTATGAACGTCTGGCAGAGCAAAGATGATGACTACTCGATAGTTCAGTGTGCCATGCTTTACGGCTTAGAATCGGGACTTCAACGACGTTTTGAACGTCATGGAGCATATGAGATGTTCCAGGAGTTGAAGTTAATATTTCAAGCAAATGCCCGGATTGAGAGATATGAAGTCTCCAATAAGTTCTATAGCTGCAAGATGGAGGAGAACAGTTCTGTCAGTGAGCATATACTCAAAATGTCTGGGTATAGTAATCACTTGATTCAATTGGGAGTTAATCTTCCGGATGATTGCATCATCGACAGAATTCGCCAATCACTGCCACCAAGCTACAAGAGCTTCGTAATGAACTATAATATGCAAGGGATGAACAAGACTATTCCCGAGCTCTTCGCAATGCTGAAAGCTGCGGAGGTAGAAATCAAGAAGGAGCATCAACTGTTGATGGTTAACAAGACCACTAGTTTCAAGAAAAAGGGCAAAGGGAAGAAAAAGGGGAACTTCAAAAAGAACGGCAAGCAAGTTGCTGCTCAAGAGAAGAAACCCAAGTCTGGACCTAAGCCTGAAACTGAGTGCTTCTACTACAAGCAGACTGGTCACTGGAAGCGGAACTGCCCCAAGTATTTGGCGGATAAGAAGGATGGCAAGGTGAACAAAGGTATATGTGATATACATGTTATTGATGTGTACCTTACTAGAGCTCGCAGTAGCACCTGGGTATTTGATACTGGTTCTGTTGCTAATATTTGCAACTCGAAACAGGGACTACAGAATAAGCGGGCACTGGCAAAGGACGAGGTGACGATGCGCGTGGGAAACGGTTCCAAAGTCGATGTGATCGCAGTCGGCACGCTACCTCTACATCTACCTTCCGGATTAATATTAGACCTAAGTAATTGTTATTTGGTGCCAGCGTTGAGCATGAACATTATATCTGGATCTTGTTTAATGCGAGACGGTTATTCATTTAAATCAGAGAATAATGGTTGTTCTATTTATATGAGTAATATCTTTTATGGTCATGCACCCTTGAAGAGTGGTCTATTTTTATTGAATCTCGATAGTAGTAATACACATATTCATAATGTTGAAGCCAAAAGATGCAGAGTTGATAATGAAAGTGCAACTTATTTGTGGCACTGTCGTTTAGGTCATATCGGTATAAAGCGCATGAAGAAACTCCATACCGATGGACTTTTGGAACCACTTGATTATGAATCACTTGGTACTTGCGAACCGTGCCTCATGGGCAAGATGACTAAAACACCGTTCTCCGGTACTATGGAGAGAGCAACAGATTTTTTGGAAATCATACATACCGATGTATGTGGCCCGATGAATATTGAGGCTCGTGGCGGATATCGTTATTTTCTCACCTTCACAGATGATTTAAGCAGATATGGGTATATTTACTTAATGAAACATAAGTCTGAAACATTTGAAAAGTTCAAAGAATTTCAGAGTGAAGTTGAAAATCATCGTAACAAGAAAATAAAGTTTCTACGATCTGATCGTGGAGGAGAATATTTGAGTTACGAGTTTGGTGTACATTTGAAAAACTGTGGAATAGTTTCGCAACTCACGCCACCCGGAACACCACAGCGTAATGGTGTGTCCGAACGTCGTAATCGTACTTTACTAGATATGGTGCGATCTATGATGTCTCTTACTGATTTACCGCTATCATTTTGGGGATATGCTTTAGAGACGGCCGCATTCACGTTAAATAGGGCACCATCAAAATCCGTTGAGACGACGCCTTATGAACTGTGGTTTGGCAAGAAACCAAAGTTGTCGTTTCTTAAAGTTTGGGGCTGCGATGCTTATGTGAAAAAGCTTCAACCTGATAAGCTCGAACCCAAATCGGAGAAATGTGTCTTCATAGGATACCCAAAGGAAACTGTTGGGTACACCTTCTATCACAGATCCGAAGGCAAAACATTCGTTGCTAAGAATGGATCATTTCTAGAGAAGGAGTTTCTCTCGAAAGAAGTGAGTGGGAGGAAAGTAGAACTTGACGAGGTAACTGTACCTTCTCCCTTACTGGAAAGTAGTTCATCACAGAAAACTATTTCAGTGACACCTACACCAGTTAGTGAGGAAGCCAATGATAATGATCATGAAACTTCAGATCAAGATACTGCTGAACCGCGTAGATCAACCAGAGTAAGATCCACACCAGAGTGGTACGGTAATCCTGTTCTGGAGGTCATGCTACTAGATCATGATGAACCTACGAATTATGAAGAAGCGATGGTGAGCCCAGATTCCGTAAAGTGGCTTGAAGCCATGAAATCTGAGATGGGATCCATGTATGAGAACAAAGTATGGACTTTGGTTGACTTGCCCGATGATCGGCAAGCAATTGAGAATAAATGGATTTTTAAGAAGAAGACTGACGCTGATGGTAATGTTACTGTCTACAAAGCTCGACTTGTCGCAAAAGGTTTTCGGCAAGTTCAAGGAATTGACTACGATGAGACCTTCTCACCCGTAGCGATGCTTAAGTCCGTCCGAATCATGTTAGCAATTGCCGCATTTTATGATTATGAAATTTGGCAAATGGATGTCAAAACTGCATTCCTGAATGGATTTCTGGAAGAAGAGTTGTATATGATGCAACTAGAAGGTTTTGTCGATCCAAAGGGAGCTAACAAAGTGTGCAAGCTCCAGCGATCCATTTATGGACTGGTGCAAGCCTCTCGGAGTTGGAATAAACGTTTTGATAGTGTGATCAAAGCATTTGGTTTTATACAGACTTTCGGAGAAGCCTGCATTTACAAGAAAGTGAGTGGGAGCTCTGTAGCATTTCTGATATTATATGTGGATGACATATTACTGATTGGAAATGATATAGAATTTCTGGATAGCATAAAGGGATACTTGAATAAAAGTTTTTCAATGAAAGACCTCGGTGAAGCTGCTTACATATTAGGCATTAAGATCTATAGAGATAGATCAAGACGCTTAATTGGACTTTCACAAAGCACATACCTTGACAAAATTTTGAAGAAGTTCAAAATGGATCAAGCGAAGAAAGGGTTCTTGCCTGTGTTACAAGGTGTGAAATTGAGTAAGACTCAATGCCCGACCACTGCAGAAGATAGAGAGAATATGAAAGATGTTCCCTATGCATCAGCCATAGGCTCTATCATGTATGCAATGCTGTGTACCAGACCTGATGTGTGCCTTGCTATAAGTTTAGCAGGGAGGTACCAAAGTAATCCAGGAATGGATCACTGGACAGCGGTCAAGAACATCATGAAATACCTGAAAAGGACTAAGGATATGTTTCTCGTATATGGAAGTGACAAAGAGCTCATCGTAAAAGGTTATGTTGATGCAAGCTTTGACACTGATCCGGACGATTCTAAATCGCAAACCGGATACGTGTTTACATTAAACGGGGGAGCTGTCAGTTGGTGCAGTTCTAAACAAAGCGTCGTAGCGGGATCTACATGTGAAGCGGAATACATAGCTGCTTCGGAAGCAGCAAATGAAGGAGTCTGGATGAAGGAGTTCATATCCGATCTAGGTGTCATACCTAGTGCATCGGGTCCAATGAAAATCTTTTGTGACAATACTGGTGCAATTGCCTTGGCAAAGGAATCCAGATTTCACAAAAGGACCAAACACATCAAGAGACGCTTCAACTCCATCCGGGATCTAGTCCAGGTGGGAGACATAGAGATTTGCAAGATACATACGGATCTGAATGTTGCAGACCCGTTGACTAAGCCTCTTCCACGAGCAAAACATGATCAGCACCAAAGCTCCATGGGTGTTAGATTCATTACAGTGTAATCTAGATTATTGACTCTAGTGCAAGTGGGAGACTGAAGGAAATATGCCCTAGAGGCAATAATAAAGTTATTATTTATTTCCTTATAATCATGATAAATGTTTATTATTCATGCTAGAATTGTATTTACCGGAAACATAATACATGTGTGAATACATAGACAAACAGAGTGTCACTAGTATGCCTCTACTTGACTAGCTCGTCAATCAAAGATGGTTATGTTTCCTAACCATGAACAATGAGTTGTTATTTGATTAACGAGGTCACATCATTAGTAGAATGATCTGATTGACATGACCCATTCCATTAGCTTAGCACCCGATCGTTTAGTATGTTGCTATTGCTTTCTTCATGACTTATACATGTTCCTATGACTATGAGATTATGCAACTCCCGTTTACCGGAGGAACACTTTGGGTACTACCAAACGTCACAACGTAACTGGGTGATTATAAAGGAGTACTACAGGTGTCTCCAATGGTCGATGTTGGGTTGGCGTATTTCGAGATTAGGATTTGTCACTCCGATTGTCGGAGAGGTATCTCTGGGCCCTCTCGGTAATACACATCACATAAGCCTTGCAAGCATTACAACTAATATGTTAGTTGTGAGATGATGTATTACGGCACGAGTAAAGAGACTTGCCGGTAACGAGATTGAACTAGGTATTGGATACCGACGATCGAATCTCGGGCAAGTAACATACCGATGACAAAGGGAACAACGTATGTTGTTATGCGGTCTGACCGATAAAGATCTTCATAGAATATGTAGGAGCCAATATGGGCATCCAGATCCCGCTATTGGTTATTGACCAGAGACGTGTCTCGGTCATGTCTACATTGTTCTCGAACCCGTAGGGTCCGCACGCTTAAGGTTACGATGACAGTTATATTATGAGTTTATGCATTTTGATGTACCGAAGGTTGTTTGGAGTCCCGGATGTGATCACGGACATGACGAGGAGTCTCGAAATGGTCGAGACATAAAGATTGATATATTGGAAGCCTATGTTTGGACATCGGAAGTGTTCCGGGTGAAATCGGGATTTTACCGGGTTACCGGGAGGTTACCGGAACCCCCCGGGAGCCATATGGGCCATCATGGGCCTTAGTGGAAAGGAGAAAGGGGCAGCCCAAGGGGGCTGCGCGCCTCCCCCCTTCCCCTAGTCCTATTAGGACTAGGAGAGGTGGCCGGCCACCCCTCTCCCTCTTTCCCCCTTGGGAATCCTAGTTGGAATAGGATTGGGGGGGGGGGAGTCCTACTCCCGGTAGGAGTAGGACTCCTCCTGCGCCTCTCCCTCTTGGCCGGCGCCCCCTCCCCCCTTGGCTCCTTTATATACAGAGGCAGGGGCACCTCTAAACACACAAGTTGACACAAGTTGATCCACGTGATCGATTCCTTAGCCGTGTGCGGTGCCCCCTGCCACCATATTCCTCGATAATACTGTAGCGGAGTTTAGGCGAAGCCCTGCTGCTGTAGTTCATCAAGATCATCACCACGCCGTCGTGCTGACGAAACTCTTCCCCGACACTTTGCTGGATCGGAGTCCGTGGATCGTCATCGAACTGAACGTGTGCTCGAACTCGGAGGTGCCGTAGTTTCGGTGCTTGATCGGTTGGATCGTGAAGATGTACGACTACTTCCTCTACGTCGTGTCATCGCTTCCGCGGTCGGTCTGCGTTGGGTACGTAGACAACACTCTCCTCTCGTTGCTATGCATCACATGATCCTGTGTGCGCGTAGGAAATTTTTTGAAATTACTACGAAACCCAACAATCTCCTCACCAACCTGCTCCATCTCCTCGCCTGGACTGAGGGCTTCGTCATCCCTTCATCAACTTACCTCGGAGACTCCGGCGTCGCCGGCGACCAACTTCATTACATTAGCTGGACCACGGGGTTTGCCTCGGCGAGCCAGCCTTTGCCGGCATCGTCATGCCTTCGCTTCATCACCCATCAGGCAATGGGTGTGAGGATCGAGTCCCGATTTTGGAGTAACCTTTCTTCGGACCGCTACAACAAATAAACCAGGTGATATTAATCCCAGCAATTTTTGCTTGTTTGGGTTTATTTTTCCCAAGGAATTATTACTCTTCTTTGTTCCATCATCTATACACAGGCCTATCAAATGGTGGCCATATTAAAAATGGTCACGTGGTGGTTCGGTCAGTTTCCGTACACAGTTCGGCGAACGCCACATCCGAAACTCAGACCACCCTGCAAATTCAGGCTTTGTCACGCCTTCACTGCGTCACGCCGACGCCCTGCATCGACATTGGCTTCGGTACCAGGCCACACCTCTTTAAATAAATTTTTCTTGCGTAAAGCAATTATTCAAGGATTATATATTATTATTATTATTTCCTGGACCTCACTGTTTTATCTGTGCAGGTAATCGATTTTAACCGCGTTACGTGGTCACTACTCCGGAATGCCGAACTCCTTGCTCGGATACCTCAGGCCTGGGGGCTGGGACCTCAGCCATGCCGAGGACTGCGAACCTTGTCGGTTCAAGGGGCATCTTCGTCCTGCCACAAGCCCGAATCGCGTCATCAACACCGAACACATTAACCAGCTAAGTTGCTCTCATGCTCAAAAACTTTCAGTTTTAAATTTTGTTCGGTTCGACCAAGCATTATAATTTTTTGCACAATGTTGTTTGTGACAAACTTCCTTGTCCAAACTTTGTTTGTGACACACAAATTCAAATACCCCGTTTCCTTGGGGGCTTCATTTATGAAGCATTTCCTCTTGCATATGATTATACTTGTACGGCTTCATTCCTTGTTCATGTATTATGCCACAATTTGCACCATATTGACATAAGTTGTTCCACAAGCTGGGTTGCCTGGCTCCTGTGCTTACCCCTACATTCCCGATTGTTCGGCTAGGGAGTAAAGGGAACACCTCTGTGATTGTCACGACCGGTTCTTCCGAGCTCTGACCTCAGACTGGGTGAAGCCGAAAGCTAGCGCTCTTATTGTTTTCAATCATGGTCGGCACACAACGGAACTTATGAGTACAAAAAAACTATTGCACAAGTCTCATAATAACAATGAGCAACCGAAGAAAGGTATCGGTGGGGGTACTATTTTCTTCGAAGATGCTTCTTACACTTCGTTAGTAATATAGCATAAGTTCCCTGAGCGTGCTTTGTCTATTACAGCCTTATGGCCTTATTGCCTGGTTATTGGAAACACCATCGATATTCTCGACAGGTGGAGTACATAACACTTTTCGGCCCTTGGCCGAAGAGGGAGAACCCGACGGTCGGTTAAGACGCGTTCAAATTTTGGGTGAACACATATATGATATAAGTACTTCGGTACATACAATCATTATACTTAAAATTCTTTTTACCCAAGTCACTTGGGGGCTCTTTAATTTATATGAGTTGTTTTAAATAAGTGTTCTTCTTCCTAGTCGTTGCAAAGTTTTTTTTTTCTATCACTCCTTTTTTCGACGCAAGTGTGTGGTCAATAACCCGATTTCCCTCTCATCCACCTTCGGGATAGGAGGTTGAAGCCGTAGGTTGACCCGCTTGAAGTCTTGAGATAGGACGTGTCATGTTAAAGCACGACAGAAGCACAATTTTTTCTCTAAGACCAATTTTCTGATTGGCATCGAACAATTGATCTAGTTCGGACGTCGAGCTTTTACTGACGTTTTTTAGTTTTCCAGTCCTATGGCACTTTTCAACTATTTGTGTGTTTTCCGCATAAGTCTCGCAGTGCAACGCCGGACACCTTTAGAGATTCGGCAAAAATTCTCGGATATTGCTATATATGCATTGGTTTCAAATTGTGTCTTCGGTCGATAGTTTGGTTGCCCGGCTCCTGTGCTTGCCTCCTACATTCCGCTTTGTTCGGTTAGGTGTGCAAAAGGAGAACCACTGCGATTGTGCTTCCAGCTCACATGGTTAAGCACCTCGGTGGAGAAAGCCAAAAACTGACTGTCACAATAAAGCATAAACCGGTCAGCGATCCGATGACTATATTAAATGACGGGCCGTTCATAACATTGTCCGAAGTGTTTACGGCTTGACCTAGGTTGTCGCCAAACACTAAGCGGGGGGCTACTTGCTGGCCTCCCAACTTTAAGCTCCTATGACTAAGTGAAAGTCATAAAGCCCGCATATCTGATTGCCTCGTTTCCGCCAACACAACCGCCTTCGGGCACCGAGACATCGGCTAAGGGTTGTTTTGTTATTTCGGAAACACCCTGCATAGCATCTACAAGGGGGTAGAAGCCGAAAATGGGCCACTTTCAGATTATAAACGGTCGCAACGGAAGTGAAAATTTGGGTTCATCTAGACCACAGAGTTTGGAAGCTTTTCCCGAACTAAATCCTCAGTATTTTCCACACACATTGATTGGAGCTGAGGTTTCATGATCATGCTTAGCATGACAACCCAAATAAAGGAACCGATAGAGGGACTATTTTCTTTGGACGATGTTTCTTATGTTAAACAATAATATAACATGTCTCTCTGTGTACCTTTGTTTAGAAAACCGTATGGCCGGATTGCCTTGTTTTCCGCAAATCTTTGCCCTCATAAAGGCTTTATAAAGTGGGACAAACACTCCCCGGCTACTGGCCGAGGAGGTTGAAGCAGATGGCCGGTCAACAAAGTTTTGTACAATGCGGATCCGAGCATTGCTGATGTAAAGTACTTGGATACATACAATCATTACACATAATTTGTGATTTTACTTTGGACATCGATCCTTAATTTGGCCACTCGTGCCCACATTAAGGCTCGGGGGCTAATATGCTTCGGGCTTATTATTTACGAATATTAAAAGGGGTACATCGATCCCCTGATCTGATGTTGCCACCCGACCAGTGTCTCGGGGGCTACTGCATTGGCAATCCAATGCAGAAAATTTAAAGTGCAATATAGTTTTCGAGGAGATTATTATCCTCAGGTCGGTCGGCCGCACCCAACCTAAGTCTTGAGGACTTTGCACACTACGTTTCTATTCCTATGTATGTTGCCGAGCTAGGAGTTGATCCTTAGGCCGATTTCGCGCATCGACCTGAGTCTCAGGGGCAACTAGGATCAGCGGTTTCATGTTTTCCTTCAGGTGAATCTCGGGTTTTAGACCGATGCACACACCTTGAGCGCTACTGGCTATATATCTCGGCAGAGAATAAATCGCACCAATCAAAAAATCAGCCCGCAGTCAGGGTGGTGCACCACCTCGGAAGCAGTCCGGCATAAAGCTCGGGCGCCAGTGGCTGGCTCCATAGAGGGCATTTCCGGCAGTAAGCTCGGCTAAACTCCTTCAACTTTTTGAACCCAGGTGATCTATGACATCTCAGATATAGTCCGATGTTGGAGCTCGGATACAGTCCGGTGTTGGAGCTTGGATACAGTCCGGCGTTAGAGCTTGGATACATTCCGGCGTTGGAGCTCGGACTCAGTCCGGCGTTGGTTCTTGGCTGCAAAAGATACCTCGAATGCAATCCGGTGTTGGAGCTCGGACGCAAGAGGACACTGCCGCCCGGGAATAACTTCAAACCTGAGGTGTGGCATAATAATAACAAGACATTGATAAAGGCCGGAAACTTAAAGGGGCTCCTCGGATACCCGGCATATAAACTCTTCGGATTTACTTCGCGATCCTCAAGATCAAAGATAAGAAGATTTGTTGAACCAGTTTTCAAGACCGACGACCAAAGATGATGAACAGTTCGGAAGAATTGAGGAGCGTCCCCAACTTGAAGACCGGTTCAGAGGGCTACTGACGGTGTCCTGGACTAGGGGTACTCACCATGTCCTCCCCCGATCAGTTAGATTGGGCCGAGGACCCCCATGGTCGTATACTCATGGGCCAGTTCGGACAGTTGCCGCATACAAGGAAGATTCCACAAGACTTGGTGATCAAGACAAGGACTCCTCCCCCACCGGCGTATTCGGCTAGGACTCTTGTTATCCTAGGCCTCTGGTACATTATATAAACCGAGGCTAGGCTAGTCGATAGACTATTATTATGACATTACTCATCATACCTCTAGGGTTTAGACCACAACATATGATCTCGAGGTAGATCAACTCTTGTAACCCCTATATTCATTATAGTCAATCAAGCAGCATGTAGGGTATTATCTCATCAAGAGAGCCCGAAGCTGGGTAAAATCCCGTGTTCATGTTACCATTGATCCTAAGACGCACAGCTTGGGACCCCCTACCCGAGATCCACCGGTTTTGACACCGACAATGACCACACAAGCCAATGGAAAGATGGTAGTTGCCATGTAGGTGCATTAAGAGCTGCCATTTGGCCTAGATAGCAGTTGCCATGCAAAAACACGCAGGAGTTGCCATGCAGTTGAAAAAAAGAGACAGGTGATTGGAAAAACCAGCAGTTGCCATGTGGGACTGTTGGCATTAACCCATGTGGCAAGCTGAATAGCTGCATTGAAAAGCGAAAACATAGAACTATGGCAATGAAAAAGAACAGGGATAACCTACTTCTTGACTGGCTTTCTCAAGTCTGGCAACACGACAGGATCCCCGGTGTTGGACATCGTCGTACGAGGAGATGACCTGGTGGAATGGGTGTCACCAGCAATGGGGGCACCCTTTTTCAATCGAGCAGAAGCACGGGTTGGCGTTGGTGCTTGTTTCTTCATAACTGCTCGTCCACCAGCTGACGCCTCACTGCACATATATGAAAAGTGGCAACAAAAGATGCCAAGGGTTAGACACAAAAATCGTTGCCACGCTTACCAAAAGCAAATTCAAAAAAGGGGTCTATCTGTTCAACAAGACAGGTAAAACAAAACACTAAAAAATATAAGTCGAACCTCCTCCTAGCAGCTACAGGATCGGTCCTAGACCTCTTGCTAGGAGAGCCCTGCCCAACATCCTTTGGAGCCCTCCCCCTCTTTGATGGTGACACGCCCTTTCCTCTCGCAGTTGTATGTTCTTTGACTTTCTCCGGTGAGGGGGCATCTGTTGCAGCCTTGCCCTTCTTGCCGCCTTCACGAATTTCAACATGCTCATCATCATCGGTATCGCGCTACACGTTCTCCGTGTCGTCGTCGTCCTTGTTGAGATCAGCGTCTCCATCTAGTTCATCTACAAAAACAGACAAATGATCATTTGTTGCCATGTTTTGACTCTTCATGAAAAATTTAGTTCCTAACGAACGATTGCTACCTCGATGTGGTATCCAAAAACATATGGAGGGGTGGGGGGACGGTTACCTCATCACCGTCTTTTTGACGTCTAGTTGCCCGATTCTGCTGAGGTACATCCATGAAATCATCATCGTCGTTTTGATGATCGCCGTGAGCCATTCTGCTGAGGTAAGAACAAACCAAATTGTCAGGGTGGGAATGAAATGTATGTAGTAAGCAGTTGCCACATAACAAAAATGTGCTTGCCACACGGGCTCAATTGAAATGGCAAATAGTAAAGGCAAAAAATATCATATCAACACACATGCACCATTATGAATGTCGAAGACATAAATGTGGCAATTAAACACATTGACTTCATCTGAAAAATTTACAGATCGTACTGAACTTTAAACAAAAATGTTGAAGTTGCCATGTTAGCACAAGATACTACAAAAGAAAGGCATAACTCTTCCACTGCACAAACTATAAAATGTGGCAATTCACACCATGTCCTCATAAAAAACAAGTTGCCATGTGTTGAAAGGTTGAATATGCTAGATTCAAATTGACATGTTAAAAAAGGAACACAAAATTCAAGAAAATCGTTGAAAACATCTGCTGAACAACCTGTAATTGCAATGCACACACTGACCTCATACTAAAAATGGGTTACCATTTAGCACAGCCAAATATGTTCAGATATCACAAGTCAGCATGTCAAAACACAAATTTGGGTCTGTGGTACAGTTAATTTGTCACAAAAATATCCTTCCTACAACATGGCAACAACCATACTATGTTCACTAAAATACTTGTCACATGGAAAACATATATGTGGCAACTCACACAGTTGATGTGGAAGTTAGTTGCCAACCAGTGCACATAGTTGTTGAAACTGCCATGACTACCTATTTACTACACTTTACCATGCCATATTATTTTGTCAGTTGCTGCAAGTCAGCGTGGCAAAACACACACAACTTGGGTCTGTAAATACAGTTAATTTGCCACATTATCCTGCCTACAACATGGCAATAGCCATACAGTGTTCACAGAAAGTACTTGCCACATGAAAAAGCATATATGTGGCAATTGGCACAGTTGATGTGGAAGTTAGTTGCCATTCAGTGCACACAGTTGCTGAAACTGCCATGACTACAAATTTACTACACCTTACCATGCCATATTATTTTGACAGTTGCCGCATGTCATCGTGGCAAATACACACAATTTGGGTCTTTAGTGCAGTTAATTTGCCACATTATCCTGCCTACAACATGGCAACAGACATACTGTGTTCACAGAAAATACTTGCCAGATGAAAAAGCATATGTGTGGCAACTGCCACAGCTGATGTGGGAGTTAGTTGCCATCCACTGCACACAGTTGCTGAAACTGCCATGTCTATATATTTACTACATGCTACCATGCCTGCAGCGTGGCAACAACCATAGCATGTGCACGAAATTAGTTGCCACATGGAAACACATATTTGTGGCAACTATCACAGTCGATCAGGAAATTATTTGCCATACGGTGCAGATAGTTACTGAAGCTACCGCGGTCGCATTCATACTGCGCTTTGAAAACAACTACCTAGATCTAGGGTTCGATGGCAACTACCATAACTTGAAATTCATCAACAAAATTCTTACTACACTGGTCGCAAAATAGCATTGCGAGGCGACGAGCAACTATCGGACAGAAAAATGACGGCCTAATTCCAAAGCACAACCAGCATTTGGCTCCGGATAGAACAAACCACACCGGCGTGACCCCTCCCGCGGCGGCGACGAAACTGCTCAATGCCACCGAAAACGGCAAGCACAAGTCTCCGCCGCCGGCGGGAACACCGGCGCATGGCGAGCCCGACTGAATCTCGACGAATCTCGAGCGAAGCTTCGACCACGGACGGGAGGGGAGAAATGCTGGCAGGATTTTGATCGAGGGAGGGAGCATTACCTTCAACCTGCAGGCGCTCCGGTGAAGACGCTCCGGTCCGGCGAGCCCCACCAACGGCCGCAAATGCCGTCGACTCTTCCGCCTTTGCCGTCGCCTTCTCCTCTTGCTTTCTCCTCCAATCGACTGAACTGCGGGGTGGGTTGTGCGGGTAAGTGATGGGAGGAGTAAATGGAACCGTGATGGGAGGGGGGCGGGGCGAAGTGCGCGACGTGTTTGACGGCAACAACGAACGGGCATCGCGTGCGGGCGCATAGCAGTTCCACCGCACGCCCCCGAGTGGCAACCGCTGATCGCGGGGAGGCAACCGGCGTGTGGGCGAACTATATCACACACCACACATGCGCCTTGTTCTATGTGGCAAACAAAATCAGCCCAAACATGCCAAGATTCGTGCAGATACTACTGGACGGCGATGGAGGCATGTGGCTGAGATGCCTAACACCCACACATGTGGGCGTTAACATTTCCGTTGATTTTTACCTTTTTGAAGGAAATCATAGCAGGTTTGATAAATGAGCTGCTCTAGATTTCGGAAAGGGTGCTCCTATCAAGGGGAACTCCTATGTGCCGCTCTTTGCGGCGATTTGACGCAGTTTCGCACAGGCGGCCTCTGACTGGGCCGGCCCATGACCTCTAGCGAACATCTGTAGCTCCAAAAAAAATTCGACTTCGCTGGGAATCGATCCAACGATCTCATGCTGCCAACGACAAGCCGCAACCAACTGACCTAGCGAGATTTTCTGATTAGGCGACAGCGTCAACCTATAAGAACCAATACGCAGCGCAGATCTGAATTAAATTTGGAATTTTGAAAGCAGTTATTTTTTAAAACTGAGTGTTTGTGAAACACAAACACTGTCCAAATTTGCGATTTGTTTTACAAAATTGAAACACTTTTCGAAATCATGAACACTTTTGTCTGAAAACAGGAACATTTCTGAAATTCCAAATGAAAATTGTGCAAACGCGAACATTTTTTAAAACTCCCGAACAAAAGTTGCAAACCCGAACAATTTTTAGAAAATTTTGAACAATTTTGAAAAGGGAACATATATTTAAACAAGAAAATTAAAAGATGAACATTTTTTGAAAATGGGAACATTTTCTGAAAAGGTTTGAAATTTTTTAGCAGAAACATTCCGAACATTTTTTTAATGTGTGACATTTTTTGTATTTATGAACAAATATTTAAAACACAATCTTTTTTGAATATTGATCGATATTTGACGCAATAATCTTTCTTTAAGTTTCAGAACATTTTTCAAACTAAAATAAGGTTAAAAAATATAAGAACAAATAGTACACGAACAATGTTTAAAAGTGTGAACATTTTTCGAATTTACGAACAAAATTTGAAAACACAATCTTTGATGAATTTTGATCATTTTTATAAGACCACGAACATTTTTTTTAATTTTAGAACATTTTTTAAAGATGCGAACAAAATTTGAATTTTCTGAACTTTGACAAATTTCTGAATTTTACTAAACTAGAATATTTTGTGAAAAAATGAACAAATTTTGGAAAAGGCAAACATGTTTTGAATTTTCGAACATTTTTTGAACAAGAAAATGAAAATGAAAAAAGAATAGGAATGAAAATAAATAAGGAATCTAAAACAACATAAAAAGGAAAGAAAAGAGAAACAGGAAAAAACGAAAATGAAAAAGGAAAAGAAAGAAAACATGGTTCTGGATCTTCTAGAAGATTCGCAAAACCGAAATAAACCGGCTGGAAACCCGTGGAACATTCCCAAAACCGGAAACAGAAAGGTTTGCCTGCAGTCATGAGATGGGCCGGCCCTAATCGCTCGATGCGCATCTCTGCCTGTGCTTTGCAGCGGGCACTTCCTATTTGGCACTGCAGGCGCCGGTTACTGTCGTTTCTGCAAACCGGCGCCTGCAGGAGCGTCAGCTGGGCCGGCCCATCTAAGTTTTTTCTTCTGTGTTTTAAAAAGAGAAAAATTCAGAGCGCATTGCGCCTGACTGGATTCGAACACGCGACCTCCACGTGCAAATTACATGACCAACCACCACACCAACCGTGTGGGTTCTGTTAGGAATGAACTTTCTACGTTTCTTATTCTTTCTTTTCCCTTTTCCCTTTTTCTTTTTTTTCCTTTTTTTCTCATTTTTCGTTTTCTGTTTTTTCTTTTTTCTGTTTTATATGCGTGATTGTAAGTCGGTGAACTTTTTCTACAAAATACGGTCGTTTTTCTAAAATGCATGGCCTGTTTTCAAATTTTGTGAACTTTTCTAAAAAAATCATGAACTTGTTTTTCAAATTCAGTTAACTTTTTAAAAAATAAATGAACTTTCTTTGAAAATTCATGAACTTTTTTAAAAAATTTGTGAACTTTTCTAGAAAATTGATGATTTTGTTTATGAAAATCTGTGAACTTTTCAATTTCAATGAACTTTTTTCAAATTCGATAAAAAATTTCAAAACTGATGAACTTTTTGTTTGAAAATTGATGAACTTTTTTCAAGTTTGTGAACTTTTCTTGAAAATTGATAAACTGCTTTTGAAAATTCATGAACTTTTTTCAATTTCGATGAACTCTTTTCAAATTTGATGAACTTTTTGTTAGAAAAATGATAAAAGTTTTTTCAAGTTTGTGAACTTTTCTTGAAAATTGATGAACTTTGTTCGAAATCTATGAACCTTTTCAAATTCATGATTTTTTTCGTCGAATAATTCAGAAAATATTAATTGGTACAGTTTTGTGCAATAAAATAGCGCGGTACTTTTGTGCAATAAAATATTGATGAATTTGTTTCAATTTTTTCATGAACTTTTTCATTTCCTGTGAACTATTTTTTTTATAAAAAAAGATGAACGTTTTACAAATTCAATGAACTTTCCTTGAACAGGGTAACGTTTTTTGCATGTCCACGAACTTTTTTTCGAAATCTGTGAAGTTTCAATTTTTTAAAAAAGAAACGCATATATGGATAGGTTCGAGCTGCATTCGATCACTATCAAGTACATGGCGTAGCGGTTAGCCGAGCCACTGTAGATATCCAAGGGTGCGAGTTCGATTCCTAGCGGGATCGTATTTTTTTGAATTCTATTCGAGGTTTAGCTTCCGACTGGGCTTCGAATGAGCAGCCCACTAAACTTCCCTGTAGGCGCCAGGTACGGTAACCGGCGCAGAATAGGCGTTAGGAGACCATTTACCGCAACGTGCGGCAAATAGGAAATTCCCCTATCAAGCACTGTTAGTGCCAGGGAGCACAACGGGCTCTCACAAGTCACAACAACGCCAAATCGGCCGGCCCACAAAGGCGGAGCGCACAGACTGGTACTAGAAGCGCGAAAAAACCCAAAAAATTGCACTCCCACGACGAATTGAACCTGCGCCCTACAAATCCTACATGTGTTTGCCTAAACACCGAGGCACATCATTACAGGTGATTGAATACAACGCTAACACTTGAAGAACTATTCTAGCCGCTCTTACATGCTTTTCTTTAAAGAAAGTTGAAACTTCACAGGTTTCGGAAAAAGTTCATGAACATGCAAAAAGAAACATTGCCCTATTAAAAAATGTTCATTCATTTTGAAAACAGTTCATCAATTTTGAAAAATAGTCCACAAAACTCAGAAATAGTTCATCAATTTTCTAAAAAAGTTTATCGAATTTGAAAAATGTTAATAAAATCTGAAAATTTTTTATTCAATTTTAAAGTAGTTCAACGGTTTTGAAAAAAATCATCAAATTTGAATATAATTTTTCAAATTTGAAACAAAAGTTCATCAAATTAAAGAAGTTCATCGAATTTGAAAAAAAATCATCAATTTCTAAAACAGTTCACCACAATTAAAAAAAAGGTCATCACTTTTTGAAAAAATATCGTCAATTTGGAGAAATTCACACATTTAAGAAAAGGAAAAAGAAATAGGAAAACAAAGAAAACAAAAGAAAAAAAATGTAGAAAACATGGGTGTTTCCTATACGTATAAATATAAGAGGAAGGTGGTATGCAATAGCGACAGGTTGGCATGGTAGCTAGTGTATTTCCCTCTCAACAGTGAGATCACATGTTCAAACTCAGTCTCCCGCATTTTCGCACACTCCGTTTTGTAGTTTTAAAACAGAAAATAATGTTTTTGGCCTGGCCCGAATGTGCTGGTTTGTAGAGTGAACAGCAACACATAGGAATCCCATTCTGGAAAACCCTATTAACACGAACGAGCACTGGCGCTTACGCGAACGGGAGCGGGCGGCGGCCCATTAAGCTTAGCTCGCTCTACCTTCACTTCGTCTTGTCTCAAAAAAAAATCTTTGCTTTGTAGTCTACTCGCTCAACTCGTCTTGCACGCTTCCTTTTTTTTGCTCGCGTGTGTTGTCCTGCTGGTTCAGGAAAAAACACTGGCCACCATTTTTTGTGATTATTAATCTGTTTATTAAATTTAAAAAAGTTCATAGATTTGAAAAAAATGCTAACAAATATGAAAAGCTCATGGATTATAAAAGAAAACTTAAATTTGAGGAAATTTCATGGATTTGAATATATTCATGCATGTAAAAATGTGTGTGGATTCGGAAAAAAAAGTTGACGAATCCTATATACGTACGAGAGTCATCACCACCAACTTATTTATCTCAATACACAACATGTCACCTCACAAAACAATTATGAATGGGATAAGGACCACATCAACGTGCAATCATCCATGGAAAAATCCACCTAAAAATTCAAGCTTGCATGGAAAGATGTTCTCCAATCAATTATGTACAAAAAATTATACAACTATATAGATCATGTGTATTTCCAATATTGATTCTCATGTTATCAACCAAAATTTTCGTCAACCGATCCCCAAAGCAACGTGCGGGGTATACTATATTTTAAGAAAAACGTTCATGAATCGTATATAAGTATGAGAGTCATCCCCACTAACTTATTTATCCCCATATGCAATCAGGTCTCCTTACCAAAGAATTTTGAATGGGATAAGGCCCACATCAACTTGCAACTATCAATGGAAAAAATCCACCACAACATTCAAGCATATATGGAAAAAATGATGCCCGTTCAATTATGTAATTATATTCAATAAATGTTTTACAACTATACATAATCAAATACACTGAGCCATGTATTTTTTAAATATTGATTCTCATGTTATCTACCAAAATTTTCATCAACTCCACGGATTTAAGAAAACATTTATAATTTGAGAAAAGATTGAATTGAAAAGTTGACAAATTTGAGAAAACAGTTAACAAATTTGAAAAAGTTCACGAATTTTCGAAAACTTCACGAATTTGGAATTAAAAATATCATGACAATTTAGAAATAAATAAATTCAAAAAATAAAAGACCAAAAACCGGTCTATAAAGGACAGAAACAAAATAGAAAAATGAAATCGGCCCAAAAAAGAGAAGAATGATCAAACGGCCTCTACAATACTAGATGGGCCGGCTCATTTAGTTCTGGGGCGTGCGCCGCTTAGATAAGCCTCTATCTGGGAGTTCCTATTTGCCGCATTTTGTGGCAAATACTTAGAGCGACGCACATAGTTGCCTCAACTGGGCCGGCCCATCACTAGACCATGCGCGCTTCACTTAAACAAGATGTAAAAACAAAAAAAGGGCGCGAGAGTACTAGATTGGCCGGCTCATTTAGGTCTGGGGCGAGCGCCGCTTAGATTAGCCTCTATCTGGGAGCTCCTATTTGCCGCATTTTGCGGCAAATAGTTAGAGTGACGCACATAGTTGCGTCAACTAGGCCGGTCCATCAGTAGACCACGCGTGCTTCACTTAAACAAGATGTAGAAAGAAAGCATTTCCTCAAAAACCGCGTGCACACTTGAAATCATTTTCAAAAAAAAAAAACATTTCCTCAAAAAATGCGATTTCTTTTTGATAATGACGAATACTTTTTTAAAACAGGACCATTTTTTGGAAATGATGATTTCTTTTCTTTGAAACAGAACATTTTCCGAAATGATGAACATTTTTATTAAAAAGGGGAACATTTTTTGAAATTCCAAAATTAAACTTAGAAAGGCGAATATGAAACTCCTGAACAAAATTCGAAAACAGTAAAAAAATTAAAAAATTTGAAACTAGAAATTTTTCGGAAACTCCTGAAAAAAGTGAAAACATGAACACTTTTAAAATCTTGTGAACAATTTTTCTAAATGAGAACATTTTTACAAAGTGAACATATTTGAAATTGTGATTTTTTTTTTGGAATGCCAACATTTATCTGAAATTGTGAACAATATTTTGTAAATGAGAACATTTTTTGAAATTCTTGAAGATTTATTGGAATATGTGAACAAATTTTAAAAAAGTGAACACGTTATAAAATTCCGAATAATATTTGAATTTTTTGAAGAAAATAAACAGTAAAACGAAAAAAACAATTGAAAGAAACACAAAGAATAAAAGAAACAGGGGAAACGAAAAAAAAAAGAGGGAACTCCTGAACAAAAATCCAAAAAAGGAAACTCCTGAAAACAATTTATTCCCGAATATGAAATTCCAGAGCAAAATTCAAAAACGCTAAAAAAATGAAAATTTGTGAACAATTCTATAACTAGAATTTTTTTGGAAACTTCTGAAAAAATGAAAACATGAACACCTTTTAAAAATTTGTGAACAATTTTTCTAAATGAGAACATTTTTAGAACGTGAAAATGTTTAAACTTGTGAATTATTTTGAGAATGCCAACATTTTTCTGAAATTGTGAACAAAATATTGTAAATGTGAACATTTTTTGGAATATGTGAACAAATTTTTAAAAAGTGAACACTTTTTGAAATTCCGAACAATAGTTGAAATTTTTGAACAAAATAAACAGGAAAACAAAAAAATAATAGAAAGAAACACAAAAAATAAAAGAAACCGGAAAAACAAAAAAAAAGAAAGAAAAACAAAAAGAGGAAAAGGAAAAACCGAGAAACACCAGAAGTAGAAACCAGAAGAAAGAACCGGTACAGGAACCTTCTAGAAGATTCCCAAAACCGGTAGAAATACTCTAAGAAAAAAAAACTTCACGGCGCATAGGGTTTTCCCCACTATTTGGCGACTGAATGATTCGGCACACCACTGCCCTAGCGTTAACGGGCCGGTCCATGAAGAGGAAGTACGTTTCTTGTTTGCGGAAGATCCCAGCTGGTTTGCAAAGGCTTTCCAGCAGCTTCTGCCCTTTTTTCTCTATATGCGCTTTTCTGTCATTGGAAAAATAGTGCAGCTATAACGTTTTTAGCAACATCTGACTAAAAGAAATCAGTGTGCAATCCTTCGCTATGGTGTGATATAGTTCGCTATAGCGGATTTAATGGTTGCAGTATTTTTCATTACAGGATTTTTTTTACTTGTCTTTTGCCCGCTTTAATATTTTTTTTAAAAACGTTTCATCTTTCTTAATTTTTGTGAACATTTTTCAATCCTTTGAATTTTTTCTAAATATTTGCGAACATGTGTTCCAAATTCATGATTTAAAAAAACTCATGAAATTCTTATTTTTTTTTTGTTTTTCAAATTATTATTTTTGAAAATAAAATTTTTCTATCCATGATTATTTTTTACATTTTATTCTGTACGATTTTTTAAAAGCTATAAAAAATCAGACCAAGTTTTTGTCCGTGAATTAGACCTGCTGGCTGGCAAGTGAGCTAATAGTTAAGCGACCGAGCAAAGCTGAATGTTTTTTTATGAAAACAATTTGAGGCAAATGTTTTTTTATAACTAGCAAAGCAGAATGTTAAGTGCTCGCGGCCCAACTAGCATCCGCAGGAGCGTCAATTATGATTTCAGCCTGCGAAGCGCTAAGTAGGAGGTCCCCTTATTTCCCCAGAGCCGTTGGGTCTACAAACTTTGCTAAAAAAAAGTTTGGCCTACAGACTTTACCTAAAAAAAAGTTGAGTCTACAAAATTTTCCTTTTCTTGAGGTGGGCCCAAAATTGAATAATATATGAACGTGCGGTACTTAGCAGTGCGTGTGTGTTCCCTTGATCCTTACTTTTTGTTTTCTCAAATGTTTTCTTTTTTCTTATTTTGGAACCCCTTCTTTTTTCCTTGCGAAGACTCGGGGAGGTTTATTAAATTTCAATAGAGTTACATTCATCTAATACAAGATCAGAGATGAAATCATGTCCACGATGCAACCAACTAACAGTGTTATGGACCGTACAGGCATAATTAGCCAAACAATGTGCTACCCCTATTTTGAACTCTTAAAAGCTTAACATGTTTGAACTCCCTAACAACCATGAAATTCTTTATTTCCTTTACTAAATTACCTTTTTTTATTTGAGGAGCGTGGTGTCCAACATGGATGAAAGGGCTACCACGGAATCAGAATGCACCAAAAATGGTAGACTGAACCATCTAATAGCAAGGTAAAAATAAAACGGAGTGAAAATGGAGAAACCACGTAATAACATGTTTTTATTTTTCAAGAAAAACCCCACGAAAATGAGTATGTCAATATATAATGTCGGACATGAAACCGTGTGGACTTACATAGGAAGCGATCGTTCGTGGAAACTCATAAGCCTCTTGAATAATAATAAAAATAAAAATAAAATTCCATTGCTAATATGATTAAAAATATTAAAAATTCACTTGCTAATATTATTCAAAATATTAATAATTCAATTGCTAATATGATTCAAAAGTATTATAAATCATCAATATTTAACAATGATTCACACCCTAATATGGTGAAAAATGAGATGACAAGAAGGATCATTGACGTAGGTGAACGATATGTATTAATGCCGGTAGAACTTAGGCACTCTGAAAGAGTACTCCCTCCGTCCACAAATAAGTGTATGTTTGGCATTCAAAATTTGTCCAAGAAAAAGTACTTTTATCTTCCCAATTCAAAGTAGAAAAAAATAGTTCTCTCTGGTCACACGGTAATCAAGACCAATAACATTCAACGCATGATCTCCTTACTTCTACATGCACTTAGCTCATTGGGGGTGGGGTAATAAAAAAGGAGAGATGGTGTCTTGCACCTTCTCAATGCATTTTTTTACTCCACTCAATAATATGTTCTGAACTTTCTATATGTACACTTATCCGTGAATGGAATGAGTATATGGTATGGACTCAAGTGGCAATACATACAAAAAGTTACAGATACATGGATTCCATTTCAAGTGATGCTCGATCCAAAAACATCTTCTCCAAGAACCAGTGGTTGGATGGTTATAAGGGTTGGCCCCCCTGCCACTTTCATATCACGAATCAGGCCCTATGTTTGGCACACTACCAAAGAAGCACGTAGGTAGAGCCTCCATTGTATAGTTGCATGCGGTGCAGAAAAAAACATAACTAGCAAGTAAGTCAAAAAGGGCTTTTTTTCCCAAACCTCAATGGTGCAATAGGGTGTAAGAAGTCTTGCAGCAAATCAGCCCAACAAGCATTTATGGGGTGCCGTGATCTATTTCCGTAGTCAATTTGTTGGCGTGCATTCGGTTAACTTTTTCCTCGCGAGATGTCTGCGTTGACTTTGTCGATATTGAAGCTCATGCATAGACGTGTACATCAATGTTCTAGTTGTGGTTGTTTTCAAAGAAAAGCACCGTTCCACTCAAAACACCGCTCTAAGAAAAATTTCTATTTTCTCTTGCGTTTATAAATTGTTGTTTATGTTTTCATTTCTTCGGTGTACTTTCATAAATTCAACAACATACATATATTTTCTGTTAATTTGCATTTGTACTTATATGAGCATATTTTTTTTCCTTCATAGTAATAGCCACCACATGCAAGTATGATTCACATTCATAAATAGAACACATGCAAGTATGATTCACATTCATAAATAAAACACATGCAAGTATGATATCCTTATTAGTGGTATTTGATTTTGCTCAACAAAGAAAAGTATTTGTTTTTGCTTATAAAGAATGTGGAAGAGGGGGCAACTAGTCATGCCTCGCCAAGTCGCCATTTCATTCAAGAGATCCCCAATTATTTCTCTCTCTCAAAAAAAGGAAAAAAAATCCCGAATTAAGCAGCCAACAACCTCACATGCATGCACCGAAATCTGCGTAGGATCGCGATATATGCGACGGCCTGTCTCCAATGCAAGAACCACGAACAACAACGTGACCACAAGATCGCGATCTTTAAAACTAGCACTAGTACGTGCAGCACGGGGTATTCCCGTATTAGACTAGTGTCGGATCCTCGCCGCCGCCGATTGGGTGTCCGACGGCGACGGCGACGGCGACGGCTTGGATGCTTGCGTCGCTCTCGCTAGAATATAGAGCCGTCGCCATGTGCCGGCACCCACCAATGCGAGGGCCCGTGGTTGGTTGCTCCGCTCCGCCGTCCAACAACTGAACTGATGGTGTTGTTGCGTGTGCGCGGCCGTGCATACGAGGACTGAATTCCATCAATCTTCCGATCTTTCTAGATAGAACACACGTCGTGCTGGCCCTATCAATCGTGGAAGGTATGTACATGCAGGGCACTGATAAGAGTTTCAAGACTTGAAATGCAAAGCTTTCATTGTACCACTACAGTCTACACTAGTGTGTAGTTACACCATTGGTGGTATACGTAGTTTGTAAAAATAAGATCGCGTGGTTTATTTATATGAAACAGAAGAGAAAGGCCTCTCTTTTTTGTGGAAATCCACTTCGGCTCTAGGGAGCATATGCTCCTGTTCGCCATTTTTTTGGTTTTGCAAATGACTTTCTTTTATTAAAAAAAAAGTACATGTGTTTCATTGTCACACTCAAATGCTACATGCAAATTTTTAGGGAGAAAGCTTAAGCCCTTTGATCTGTAAAAAAAAACATATCGAACGTCAAATGTTACCTCTAAATGGTACACTTAATTTTGTCTTTCACCGAGAAGCACTGCTATTTCGTTTCGCATGAAAATTATCAAGCACGCTTGTTACAGACATGAACATCTACACAAAAATTCAGAATTTTTAAAATTTATTCACTATTAGTTTCGAATTTACCGTTCATCCGGGAGCACATGCTCCCCAGAGCCAAAACGACACTCCCCACTCTTTTGCTCGAAAAAATGTAGTTACACCATTGAATTTTTTTCTGGAATGATGTGATTGAGTTTTTTCTCTAGCTCGTTCACACATTGGCGATAGTGTCCGTCAAAGGTTCCCTCTCGGGCCGTGTTTGGATACTATCACCAATGTCGTCTGTTAAAAGTCAAATGTGAGATTTTTTGTTTTGACGAATTAAACCATACCTAGTTGTTGCCTTAAAAAGTTGACTTCTATTCCTCAAAATCTCCCCTCCTCTCCACAAAATTTAGTCCAACCAACACACTTCTCATTAAAAGTAGGAAGGCTGCTCACCTCCCACCTTCATGGTGCGGTGATAGGTGGATTGGCCGATTTTGGTCTGACAGAGGTTATAAATACCCTTGCAGCCACCCCGAAACCCTTGTTGGCCCATCGCCACTTCCACTTTCATTGCCGCCACCCCAATTCGGCCATCTCCTGAGCTCAATTTAGCCTGCCACTATTGATATCCTAAAGGTAGTGGTCACGGTTGTCGGTCGACTGCCACCGGCTCCCGCATCCCTGCGTTGACGCCTGCAGATCCATGCACCCCTACGATCCATCGCCCTGCACCGCCTCCCGGAGCCCTGGGCTATCGTTCCCAACGTAGCCTTCCTCAACCACGACACCGCCGCCGTCCTATTCGGCAACCGACTCCATAAGCTCCGCAACTCCAATGTTGCGATTCTCGAAGTACCACGGCGTCCGACAGAGCCGTGGGGCGAATTCGCGACAAAAATCCTCGCTTGTCACCTTGTCCGTCATTGGTTAGGTACGTTTGACACCGCGAAGGAGGTGGCGCCAGCCAACAATGCCGCCACCATTCGTTTATTTGGGAGGCAGGCCACAATCAATTTTTCGGACGATGTCGCGGGCGCGACCGCACGTGGCCCTCCAGTTGCTCGGATTGTTTGTGAGGAGATCGATATCGGGAAAGCGCACGAGCAACTGGATGCCGAGAGGTTGGAAAAGGAGGCAATAGCGAAGCTCGCCCCGGAGGATCCGAACCTCTTAGTGGTGAACCAAGTTTTTTGGGTTAGTGTTGGGGATATAACTAGTTGGTATGACCTGCCCAGGAGGGGCCGGGTTATACCTATGAACATTCTTTAAAGCCCAAGACCGAGGTTGAAGATGGCGGTTCAGTAAGGGCCCAAAGCCCGAAGGCGACTTAAGGCACGTAGAAGATAAACCGCCATATGTACATGACTTGTATTGTAAGGCAGGAATAGTTAGAGACCGAGCTGGATATTGTTTATGAGCCGGCCGGTACTCTGAGAGCCGCTGGGCGTCGACCTCTGTATATAAAGGGATGACCCGGCGGTGGTTCAGGGCAAGTAACATCAAATCGAGAGCTAGGTCAAACAATTCGCTCCCTGGTTATCGAGACATAAGCAATCCCACTCAAAACTGGATCGTAGGCTTTTACCTTCACCGTAAGGGGCCGAACCAGTACAAACCTCGTGTCCTTTGTCCCTCTTAACCCCTTTAAGCTTCCTAGTTGCCATGGCTCCACGACTAAGTCCTTTCACAAGGACATCTGCCGTGACAATTCCACGACAGTTGGCGCCCACCGTGGGGCTAACGCATGGTGGATTTGAGTTCTTGAAGGGCAGCTTCGAAGGGCTCAAGGGATACACTATAGGCCGAATGACCAAGAGACATCGCGACAAGCTCTACATCGACGACGCAGGCTGGGGCCCCGACACCGGCTCAATTGAGTATGGGTACTGGGTCCCCTTCGGCGGAATTCACGTCTTCATCGGCAAGATCGGCGAGCCGGGCCCTAAGCCAGACATCTGCACCGACCTCGTCGAGACGGCTCAGCGTGCGAGACCCGCCCGGGCTCTGCCTGCCATGAAGCGTGCCTTCGTGGGATGCATCCACGGAGGACTCTCTGGAGGATCTGCATCTGGCGGTGAGACGGACATCTATTCTGATGGTGAGTCGTCCACAGGTGGGACGGATTCGTTGTATCAACTGCAAGACGGCGGGCTCGGGGGCTGTTCCGATGGCAGCAGTATTCCGGATCTCCTCAAGCCGCCGAGAAGGGTCGGGATCTTCATGGCTGGAATGCAACCTATCCAAGGCTCCACAACTGTGGCAACAATAACCTCCGGGTCAGCAGCAGCTGGGGCAGGAGGCCATGTGCGCTCGCCGGCTCAGGTGTTGATGGATCTTAAGGATAAGATGACTGCTCTGTTGACTCCCGCGGTCAACCCGGTGGATCAAGCTCAACATGATGCGGAAGTGGCGCAGTTAAAGCTAGATATAGTGCAGGCCAAGGAAGACCTGGCAGCGGAAGATGTCAAGATGACCGCAGAGCGGGCGGCTCTGGACACTCAGGCTCAGCGGATTTAGGAGCAGACTTTCCGGCTCACGATGGATCAGAACGCGTCCAATGAGGTCATGAGGAGAAGATACCAGAAGGCTCGGTCTCGGCTCCCTACGGTTTATGATCCTCGAAACCTCTTTCATACACCCGGTGCAGGGCCTAGTAACCCGACGGAGATAGACCGGGTTGCGGCACCGGGGGCCAGAATGCTAGTTCAACCACAGGTGATGGGGCCTCCCCGTATGAATATTGCTCCACCTCAGTATGTACCAACACCACCGGGTCATTATTCTAACCCGTTGGAGAACATGATCGCTGCGGTGGCACGACTGGCGGCTCTCGTGGTGGAGGGCGACTCGCCAACGGCGGTTGAAACCCGCAGGGTCAAAGAACTTCTTTAGACGACCTTAGCTCAACAGGAAGCATACTCATATAGCCAGGACAGGGTTCATGCAACCCCTCGTCCAAGCCGGAGCCCGAGTTATAGCAGGCACATGGACTCAACGGCCATTTCAAGCAACACCCAGTGCCATAACCAGCCAGGCGGGCATGATCCGGCGCGCAATGGAGCTGTTAACTTGGTGGATCAGGACAGAATACGTCAAGAGGCTGAGCGGGCGGCTCAGCAGGCGGCTCAGCTGATGGTTTACCAGCCTTTGCCGATTTATCTGACGGCTTCTATTGAGGCAGGCGTGGCCACTAGGACCGGAGGTGTCCCCAGTCTGGTGCCGGCTCTGTGCAACGAGCGTTTGCCCAAGGATTTCAAAGGACCTAGGAAGGTGCCTAATTATACGGCCGACTTACAGCCTGGGGCATGGATTGAAAGCTACGAGATGGCTATGGAGTTACTGGAGGTCAGTGAGGCTGCGATGGCCAAGTACTTCACCATGATGTTGGATGGGACTGCCCGCACTTGGTTGAAGGGGCTACCGCCTAATTCCATCGGGTCATGGGCAGAGTTAAAAGCCCGGTTCATTCAGAACTTCAAAGATACATGTAAGCAGCCCATGTCAATTGTGGATTTGACTAGTTGTAAACAGGAGGAAGGTGAGTCCATGGCCCGTTTGGTGCACCGGGTCAAAGCCATAATACATTCGTCTGATAAGATGGATGCCGGCTCTGCAGTCTTAATGTTGGAGAAAAATTGTCGTTTTTTGCCTCTGAAGATGAAGCTAGGACGGCTCAATCGCGATTGTAATGATATGGGTATGCTGATGGCAGATCTGGTCAAGTACGCCGACTCTGATAGTACCAAGGATCCCGAGTCTGATGATGAAAAGGCAGGGAAGGGAAAGAAGAATGGCAACGGCAAGGGCCCTTAGCATAACCCGGCAAATCAAGGAGGTGATAAACGTAAGGCTGGCGGTAGCTTGAAGTTTGTGGCTAACACCAATGCGCAGGGCAACAATCAACGACGTAAGGGGAGACCACCACCCCGGTCCAGCGGGTCAGGCCCCACGCTTGTGCAGTTACTGAACGAGCCCTGTCCAAGGCACGACACTCAGCAGAAGCCGACCACTCATTTATGGAAGGACTTTATGATCATGAAAGCTTTCAAGAATTCCAACATGTTCAACGGTAATCATGAGCAGGGCGGCGGCTCAGGTGGCGGCGGTTTTCATGGCCCGGGCGGCGACTCAAGTTCGGCTTTCAAAATTCTCAAGGTAATCAAGGTGGTTATAACCAGCAATCTGTCCAGGGTGGTCAGTAGCAGGGTGGATACCAGAGCCATCCAAAGCAGTTGAATAGTGGACAATATCATGTGTTTACCACCAGTTTGTGCAAACGAGACCAAAAGCTTCATAAGAGGGCTGTGAACACTGTTGAGCCGGCAGTTCCTCGTTATTTGAGATGGTCTGAACAACCTATTCTATGGAGTAGGGAGGATCACCCTCCCCGGGTTGACAATCCGGGTCACTTGGCCTTGGTGGTGGCACCTCAGGTTGCTGAATACAAATTCACTAAAGTGCTCATGGATGGAGGCAGTAGCATCAACATCCTCTATTACGAGACTTTTTGCCGCATGGGTTTGAATGATAAAAACCTTAAGCAGTACAACACTGTTTTTCATGGCGTGGTGCCTGGTAAGTCGGCGTATCCAGTTGGCAAGATCGATTTGGAGGTGGCCTTTGGAGATGAGTATGACTCCAGGGCTGAGAAATTGATTTTTGAGGTGGTCAAGATCAGGAGCCCGTATCATGCTCTGTTTGAGCGGCCGGCTTATACCAAGTTCATGGCACGGCCGTGTTATGTGTATCTACAGCTTAAAATGCTGGGTCACAAAGGGACCATTATGGTTCATGGCAGTCGAAAAGTGGCCTTGGAGTGCGAGGAGGGCGATGCGGCTTATGCCGAGTCGGTCTGTGCAGCAGAAGAGTTGAAATTCTACAAGAACAATGTTGACCCGGCGGACATGACGTCTTTAAAGAAGCCAACCACAGAGCATGAGCCGGTCATGAAGTTTTCGGCGGATGATACAAAGCTTGTTGATTTTGTTCCAGGCGACTCATCCAAGCAATTCAGTATCAGTAACAATCTGGATCCCAAATAGGAAAGCGCGCTCATCGAGTTCATCCGTGAGAACCGGGACATCTTCGCATGGAAACCTTCTGACATGTCGGGTGTACCGAGAGAACTTGTTGAGCACACTCTCAATATTGATCCAAAATTTAAGCCGGTCAAGCAGTTTCTTCGATGTTTTAATGAAGAGAGACGTAAGGCCATTGGTGAGGAAATGGCCCAGCTCTTGGCGGCCGGGTTCATTATTGAAGTTTTTCATCCTGAGTGGTTGTCTAACCCGGTCCTGGTGCTTAAGAAGAACGACACTTGACGTATGTGTATGGATTACACAGATTTAAACAAGGCTTGTCCGGCTGATCCCTTTGCTCTCCCTCGTATTGATCAAATTATTGATGCTACGGCGGGGTGTGAGCGTCTGAGCTTTTTGGATGCTTACTCTAGTTATCATCAGATCAAGATGGCAGTTAAGGACCAGGAGAAGACGGCGTTCATTACTCCGTTTGGAGCCTTCTGCTATGTGTCTATGCCTTTTCGGCTCAAGAGTGCCCATGCGACTTACCAGCGGTGTGTGCAGAATTGTCTTCATAATCAGATTGGGCGCAATGTTCATGCGTATGTGGATGGCATTGTGGTGAAATCCAGAGAGAAGGAGACCTTGATAGATGATTTGAAGGAGACCTTTGACAATCTTCGGGTCTACAAGATGATGCTTAACCCGGCCAAGTGTGTTTTTGGCGTGCCTGCAGGCAAGCTTTTGGGTTTTCTGGTTTCCAACAGGGGCATCGAGGCTAACCCGGAGAAGATCAAGGCAATCACCTCTCTGGCTAAGTCGGCATGCATCAATGATGATCAGTGTCTGGCAGGTCGAATTGCTGCTTTAAGACGGTTAGATGAGAAGGCCATACCGCTGTATCAGATGATGAAGAAGACAGACGATTTCATCTGGAGCGATGCTGCCTTTGAAGATTTGAAGAGACAACTAGCTGAGCCTCCAGTTCTTGCTGCTCCCATTGATAAGGAGCCTTTATTATTATATGTGGCTGCCAATGCACGTGCTGTCAGCGTGGCCATCATGGTGGAGCGCAAGCAGGCTGACAAGGAGCATCTAGTTCAGCGGCCGGTTTACTACAATAGTGAGGTACTTATTGAGTCGAAACAACGGTATCCATATTGGCAGAAGCTTGTTTATGGGGTGTTCATGGCAAGCGCAAGCAGGCTGACAAGGAGCATCTAGTTCAGCGGCCGGTTTACTACAACAGTGAGGTACTTATTGAGTCCAAACAACGGTATCCATATTGGCAGAAGCTTGTTTATGGGGTGTTCATGGCAAGCCGGAAGCTTAAGCAATATTTCCTGGGCCACCCTATTACTGTGGTTAGTTCTGCTCCTTTGGGAGATATCATTCAAAACAGAGAAGCCACAGGACAAGTCGCCAAGTGGGCCATTGAACTTGGGCCTTGTAACGCACCGGACACACCCGCCGGTGGTCGTTACTCCTGACGGGATCTAGACTAGCCCCACAAATCAATACTAGTCTTTTCTACACACTTTGTCCTCACTCGTGCGCACCCGGGAGAAACTTCCCGATCAGTCACCCATCCTGAAATTTACTCCAAGCTGAGCACGCTTAACTTTGGAGTTCTTTTCGAATGGGCTTCCGGAAAAGAAGGAATTCCTTATTGATATGAGTAGTCTATCATCCCTATTAAGCCAGGCTATCACATACACCCCCACTCAGAGGAACCGACGTCCTTGTCGGGCCACAGGAACGTTCCCTATTGGCACATACGTCTGTGCATCCAGTCGGGTACATGTGTCATGCCGTGTGCCACGACGGGTCACAAACGTCATGAACAACATGACCGCGCACCTGTCCGCAAACATCCGTGTAACCGTGAGGGTCGGCTCTGATACCAACTTGTAACGCACCGGACACACCCGCCGGTGGTCGTTACTCCTGATGGGATCTAGACTGGCCCCACAAATCAATACTAGTCTTTTCTGCACACTTTGTCCTCACTCGTGCGCACCCGGGAGAAACTTCCCGATCAGTCACCCATCCTGAAATTACTCCAAGCTGAGCACGCTTAACTTTAGAGTTCTTTTCGAATGGGCTTCCGGAAAAGAAGGAATTCCTTATTGATATGAGTAGTCTATCATCCCTATTAAGCCAGGCTATCACAGGCCTCATGGTTTAAAGTATGTGCCACGCACTGCTATCAAGTCCCAAGCATTGGTAGACTTTATCATAAATTGGACAAAGCTACAGATGCCTGAAGAGAAGCCGAATAACACATATTGGACTATTTATTTTGATGGGTCCAGACAATTGGAGGGCTCGGGGGCTGGAGTTGTTTTAGCTTCCCCCGAGGTGACAAATTTTGTTATGTGCTACAGTTGATATATCCCTGTACTAACAATGCAGCTGAGTATGAGGCCTTGCTCCATGGTGGATGGCTAAAGAGATTAACTTAAGCCAGGTAAGGTGCTTTGGTGACTCAGATTTGGTGGCTCAACAAGTATCAGGCAAGTGGGATTCTAAGGATCCTCTCATGGCGGCTTATCACCGTGAGGTTGATGCTATTGTTGGGCATTTCAAGGGTTACCAGGTGGAGCACATTGACCGCAGAAAGAACGAGGCGGCTGATGCCTTAAGCCGGCTGGGGTCTCAGCGTAAGCCGGTGCGCCTAATACTTTCTTGGATATTTTGCATAACCCTTCTGTAAAGTTACCTAAAGAGGAGGACTTGGATGTTCCTGACCCGGAAGCACAGTTGGTGGCGGCTCTTCACGTCATCCCAGATTGGACAGTGCCATACTTGGCTTACATGACCCGGGGCGAGTTACCTGAGGATGAAACCTTGGCCAGGCAGATAACCCGGAGGTCTAAGTCTATGACAATTGCTAATGGTGAGTTACATCATCATAATGTTTCCGGGGGTTTCAGCGTTGCGTTTCTCCTGAGAAAGGTCAAGAAATTCTTCGTGAGATTCATGAAGGGGATTGTGGCCATCACGTTGGGTCAAAGTCCCTTGTAGCCAAAGCCTTTCGTCATGGATTTTATTGGCTGACGGCTCACGCTGATGCGGAGGATCTGGTCAGTAAATGTGACGGCTGTCAGAAGTTCTCAAGACGTGCTCATGTGCCGACTCAAGAATTGAGGATGATTCCTATTACTTGGACGTTCGCAGTCTGGGGGCTTGACATGGTTGGGCCCTTCAAGAGGTCCAAAGATAAAAAGACCCACCTTTTGGTGGCGGTTGACAAGTTCACAAAGTGGGTTGAGGCAGAGCCAGTTAGTAAGTGTGATGCAGCCACAACGGTTCAATTCATGAAGAAGGTGATATTTCGCTTTGGTTTTCCACACAGCATTATAACTGACAATGGTACAAATCTGTCTAAAGGCGCCATGGAAGAGTTCTATCAACGTGAGCATATTCGGCTGGATGTTTCATCAGTAGCTCACCCCCAATCCAATGGTCAATCTGAGAGAGCCAATCAGGAGATCTTGAAAGGCATCAAGCCCCGACTTTTGGTCCCTTTGCAATGGACGTCGGGTTGTTGGGTTGAGGAGTTACCCTATGTGATATGGAGCATCAATACTCCTCCTAACAGGTCTACGGGTTATACGCCTTTCTTCATGGTTTACGGAGCTGAGGCGGTTCTCCCTAGTGACATCTGTCATGACTCGCCCCGTGTGGCGGCTTATGTTGAGGCAGACAATGAACAAGCACGCCAGGATGCCCTTGACCTGTTAGATGAAAAGCGTGACTTGGCAGCAGCTCGCTCGGTGATTTACCAACATGACCTGCATCGTTATCACAGTTGTCGGGTTAAGTCCAGAACCTTTCAGGAAGGTGATTTGGTGCTCCGGCTCATCCAGGATCAAACTGATGCACACAAGTTATCCCCACCTTGGGAAGGGCCCTTTGTGGTCAGCAAGAACTTGAACAACGGGTCATACTACCTTATCAATGTTCGAGAGCACAAATACTCACGCAAGTCGGAGGAATATCGCTCATCTTCGGCCTTACTACACTTGAGCCACCGGCTCTCATGATGTACATATTTTCACGATGTATATATTATGATAAATAATAAAGCAGGACTTCTGTCCTTTTTTCATCCTCAAAGGTAATATGTCATTATTATTGTCATTATCATTTCAAATGATCACTTGGGAGCTGATCGTATCCGAATCTAGCTTGACCCGTTTGATCCGGCTTATGATTGTATTCGAATCTAGCCGTTAAATCTTATGATCATTAGGGGGCTTCCTGTTCAAACATAGGTCGTATTCAAACCAAAGAGAACATAGCTGTCGGTACCCTCTTGATTGGCACACTGCCGAGCTTACTAGGGGGCTTCTTGATCATATTCGAATCATAGCTCAACCCATTTTGGGAACCGACTTTGATCATATTCGAATCAGAGTCGTTAAAAAACTCTCAAGGTCATTGGAGGGCTTCCTATTCAAACATAGGTCGTATTCGAACCAAAGAGAACATAGATATTGGTACCCTCTTGATCGGCGCAACGCCAAAGCCACTGGGGGCTACATGATCGTATTCGAATCCTAGCTTAACCCCTTTGGAACGGTTTACTGATCGTATTCGAATCAGAATCTTTGACTTTTTTATTCTATTTGGCTTAAGTTTTCTTTGAAAGCAGCCTTTATTTGACTTAAGACTTTTTGAGGTTTAAAAGTACAAGTATGGTTAATTTAACCCGGCTTGATTTTGGCTGATAAGTCGTCAATATATAAGAATCATCATATCTTTTGAAGTCTTGGTTTCCAAAGATTGGGTTATCACCCATACTGTCCGGGTCACAGGTATAAGGTTATAGTTGTGTTACAACAGGCTTATCAGTGATTCTTTTTCCATCTCAATATATCAAGTTGTTATGACCCGCCTTGTGGTAAGCCGCCAAGGGATCTTGTGATCTATTTCTATATGCAGGACGGCTAAAAGACTTGGTCAGGTATAAGGAAAGCAGATGCAAAGTATAAGACGGGTGAATTTAACACGATGGATTAATAGTATTAAGCACCAAAAACATGCACACTGGCACGGCAAAAAACGTTATTTCTATTCTATTACACGACTCCACGAGTCCGAATGATTAATATTGTTTTTCAGCACATCACGGGTATGAGCCGCCTGACGGGTTAATTCTTGTGTTGACCTGAAGCATCCGGGTCAGCCCTCTCCGCTTCTTCTCCTTGTTCCCTTTCCTGGAAGGTTGATGATGACCAGTCAATGCCATTCAAAGCTTCAAATTCAGCTTCATCATCAACTAGTCCGGCCGGGTCAACTTCAGGGGCAAAGGTATGAGGGAGTCCTTGATAAGGGGGTATCCGGACAGCCGGACTATATACTTTGGCCGGTCTGTTAGACTATGAAGATACAAGACAGAAGATGCGTCCCGTGTCTGGATGGGACTCTCCTTGGCGTGGAAGGCAAGCTTGGCGATTCGGATGTAGATCTCCTTCTCTGTAAACCGACTCTGTGTAACCCTAGCCCCCTCTGGTGTCTATATAAACCAGAGGGTTTAGTCCATAGGACCCACGATCATACATCAACAATCATACCATAGGCTAGCTTCTAGGGTTTAGCCTCTCTGATCTCGTGGTAGATCAACTCTTTTAATACTCATATCATCAAGATCAATCAAGCAGGAAGTAGGGTATTACCTCCATCGAGAGGGCCCGAACCTGGGTAAACATCATGTCCCCAGTCTCCTGTTACCATTAGCCTTAGACGCACAGTTCGGGACCCCCTACCCGAGATCCGCCGGTTTTGACACCGACGTTGGTGCTTTCATTGAGAGTTCCTTTGTGTCGTCGCTACAAGGATAGATGGCTCCTCCATCCTTCAACCACGCTGTCCTCGGTGAGACTTTTCTCCCTGGACAGATCTTCGTGTTCGGCGGCTTCGCACTACGGGCCAATTCGCTTGGCCATCTAGAGCAGATCGATAGCTACGCCCCCGGCCATCAGGTCAGGTTTGGAAACCTAAACTACACTTCCGACATCCGTGGAGACTTGATCTTCAACGGATTCGGACCTGTGTTAGGAGCGCCGAACAATCACGACGTGCACGACCTAGATCGGCTGTCGGACAGTATTCGGAACATCGCACCTGCTACCGCTCCGGACTTCGCTCCAGAGCGGGTCGTGCCCTCCAAGGACGGGTGGATGGACCCCGCCCTGGAGGCCGCACACTCCTCGGCGTTGGAGCCAGACGCAGATTCCTCTCCTAAAAGGATATGTGTCTCCGGACCCCCGGACTCATCTCCGGCAGTGTATTCTGGACCGCGCGCACTCGTGCCCATTGAATCTAACTGGGCTCCAGTCATGGAGTTCACCGCCGCGGATATCTTTCAGCACTCACCCTTCGGAGACGTGCTAGATTCTTTAAGGTCTCTCTCTCTCTGTCAGGAGACTCCTCACCGAACTATGTCCGGCTCGAGTGGGAAGCTGGCGACAAAGAAATTCGTTTCCCACCCACCACCCACTTAATAGCCATGGTCGATGACTTGACCGATGTGCTTAACTTCGACTCTGAAGATATCGACGGTATAAACGAGGATGCAGGAGAAGAACAGGAACCACCGCCCACAGGGCGCTGGACTGCCACCTCTTCATACGACATATACATGGTGGATACTCCCAAAGAAACCAATGGCGATGAGGCAACAGGAGAAAACCCCTCGGGGAAGAAAGGAAAACATGGGCGTCATCAGCGCCGCTCCAAGCCTCGCCACAACAATACCAGCACTGGAGAAGAAAATCCATATGGTGCCGAAGAGGAATACGATCCTGATCAACCCACCTTCGAGCAAGCTGAACAGGAACACGGGCTGGCTAGCCCAGAAGAATAGGCGACGGACGGATACTTGGAGGACGATAACTATATGCCTCCCTACGAAGACGAGGTGAGCCTCGGTGATGACGAATTCGGCGTACCAGAGGATCCCATAGAGCAGGAGCGCTTCAAGCGCGGGCTTATAGCCACTGCAAGAAGCCTAAAGAAGAAGAAGCAGCAGCTCCAAGCGGACCAAGACCTACTCGCAGACAGATGGACCGAAGTCCTGGCGGCTGAGGAATACAGACTCGAGCCCCCAAGCAGGGGATACCCAAAGCATAAACCGCTAGAGGAAGAGGCCGAAGAGCCTGAACATCCAGTGCAAGATGAGGCTGACCGGCCACCTCATGGCCGGGATAAAACAGGCTATCAGGCCGGACACCAGCCCGCACCCCCATGCCAGTTCATCACGGCTTGGGAGAATACACAGGACCTACGAGACATATTGGAAAACAACACAGGATAACCAAGATCGATCTATGGATCACGGGGGCGCGCCACAGCTCATGACACTGATCGTCATGCCGGATACAATACTGATAAATCCGGCCAGGCCGGACATTACTGACCAGACCCAATCACAATACGCCGCGACATAGCCCGGCACAGAGGCGCCGCACACCCCCTCTGCTTCACTGATGAAGTAATGGAACATGAATTCCCAGAAGGGTTTAAACCCGTCAACATTGAGTCATACGATGGCACAACAGACCCCGCGGTGTGGATCAAGGATTTTCTTCTCCACATTCACATGGCCCGCGGTGATGACCTACATGCCATCAAGTATATCCCACTAAAGCTTAAAGGGCCAGCTAGACACTGGCTGAATAGCCTGCCCGCAAACTCCATTGGAAGTTGGGAAAATCTTGAGGACGCATTCCTCGACAACTTCTAGGGCACCTATGTGCGACCACTGGATGCTGATGACTTAAGTCACATTACCCAACAGCCCGGAGAGTCAGCCAGGAAATTCTGGACTCGGTTTCTCACTAAAAAGAACCAAATTGTCGACTGTCCAGATGCTGAGGCCCTGGCGGCCTTTAAGCATAATATCTGTGACGAGTGGCTTGCCCGACACCTCGGCCAAGAAAAGCCGAAGACCATGGTGGCCCTCATGACACTAATGACCCGCTTTTGCATGGGTGAGGACAGTTGGCTGGCTCGCAACAACACCGCACCTGGAAACCCTGGTACTTCAGACATCCGTGACAATAACAGAAAGCCACGACGCAACAGACACAAGCATCGAAATAATGGCGACAATGCGGAGGATATGGCAGTCAATGCCGGATTTAGCAACTCCAAATCCGGTCAGCGGAAGAAGTCGTTCAAAAGAAACAATCCGGGATCGTCCAGTCTGGACCGCATACTCGACCGCTCGTGTCAGATTCATGGCACCCCCGATAAACCAGCCAATCACACTAACAGAGATTGTTGGGTGTTCAAACAGGCCAGCAAGATAAACGCCGAGAACAAGGACAAGGGGTTGCATAGCGACGATGACGAGGAACCCCGGCGTCCGAACACTGGAGGGCAGAAGAAATCCCCCCCCCCTAGGGAAAAACGGTGAACATGATCTATGCCACTCACATCCCCAAATGGGAGCGCAAGCATGCACTCAGGGACGTCTATGCGATGGAGCCTGTCGCCCCGGAATTCAACCCATGGTCATCCTGCCCGATCACCTTTGATCGTAGGGACCATCCCACCAGCATCCGTCATGGCGGCTCAGCCGCATTGGTCCTTGACCCAATCATCAACGGATTCCACCTCACGCGAGTCCTCATGGACGGTGGCAGCAGCCTGAACCTGCTTTATCAGGTTACAGTGTGCAAAATGTGCATCGATCCGTCACGGATCAAACCCACCAAACCCACCTTCAAAGGTGTAATTCCAGGGGTAGAAGCCCGCTGCACGGGCTCAATAACACTGGAAGTGGTCTTTGGATCTTCGGATAACTTCCGAAGCGAGGAGTTAATCTTCGATATCGTCCCTTTCCGTAGTGGCTATCACGCACTACTTGGACGAACCGCGTTCGCCCATTTCAACGCGGTACCGCACTATGCATACCTCAAGCTCAAGATGCCAGGACCTCGCGGGGTCATAACGGTTAATGGAAATATAGACCGCTCCCTCCGTACGGAAGAACATACTGTGGCCCTCATGGCAGAAGTACAAAGCAGCCTCCTCCGACAAATAGCTAATCCGGCAACGACATCTCCGAACACAGTCAAGCGAGTCGGTAGTACCCCGCAACAGGACAGTCAGGCATGCTAGGAGCTCGATTAGCAATCCGGTCTCCACCCCAGCACCATTCAAGCAGCGTTCGTACCACGCATGCACAATTATGCGCTCAAAATACCATGGGCATAGATGGAGGCGAGATGACAATGCGGCCAGAGTGCGGTTCAGCCGCCCGGAGGCCCGCATACTTTTTTTCCTTTTTTCAGGATCCCACTTTCGGGCAGACCCTTCAGAAGAGATCGGATGACCGGACTCATTATGGAGGGGACACCAAGGCGGCAAGAGGCTTTTTCACACAAGGGAATACTCAGGTGGTCTTCTTCAATGATCGTTATACCTGTTCTTATATACCCGCATGTAGCCTGCCCTTGGATAGGATATGTCAAATAGTCCTATTTTCTTCTGCTTAATGCATCAATTTGTACACCTACGTTTTGCCGTATTGTCCAAATAAATTGGAAGTAGTACGTAGCGTCAGCTTCTTATTACTATCCCCATATTTTCTAATTGAATATTTATTCAATATTGCATCCGTACGTCTTGGTACGATCAGTTTGCCAGGGGCTTCTTATCGAGCCCCATACCATGGCAAGTAAAGTACGAACACTTTCAACAGTGCGGCACCCCGAACTTATAGCACTATATGCATCAGCTCTGAATCATGTCTTGGGTTAATAGTTGGGTTATATCGGCTAAGGTAGCATAGGGAGAACTACTGCGATTGTGTCCCAGTTCTTCCGGACGAGCACCTCCGTAGAGAAAGCCGAAAACTGACCATCATGATGCGGCGAGAGCTGGTCGCTGTTCGCGAGGTACCAAAATCCCTTAAGATTTTTTCTGCTTAAGGCGAGGAATCGGCTTTGTCCGATTTAGGCGTGTATAATGCCCCAGTTCGGCTTTCGGATACTAGGGGCTTTGCCGAAATTTAAAATTGTAGACTTCTATGGTCAAGTGAGAGTTATAAAGCCGAATAGTCCGATTGCCTTGTTCGCTGCGCCAAACACCTCCTTAAAGGACCAAAACTTTGGATAAAGAGTGTTTGGGTCTCCACGAACACCCCAGTACTAGTTACAAGGGGGCGGAAGCCGACGACTGGCCTACTTTCAGATTTTGATAAACGACCGCAGAGAAGGTAATATTTTAAATCAAAAAAGTGTTGCATAGCACAAATAAACCCGTTCTCATATTACACGGAAGACATAAGTACATTCACTCAAAAATTATGTTCTTAGGACATTCATTCGCCACAAGACAAGCGCCTTTCATAACGCCATCATAATATTTCTCGGGGCAGCAATGCTCCTTGCCCTCTGGGGGTCCATCCTTCACGAGCTTCTTAGCGTCCAGCTTGCCCCAATGCACCTTCGCGCGGGCAAAGGCCCGTCGGGCACCCTCAATGCATGCGGACTGCTTGATGACTTCTAGCCATGGACAGGCATGCACCATCCGCTTCACCAGGCCAAAGTAGCTGCCGGGCAGGGGCTCGCCAGGCCACATCCGGACTATAAGGTCCCCCATGGCCTGTTTGGCCGCATTGTGGAGTTCGACCAGCTGCTTCAGTTGGTCACTCAGAGGCATCGGGTGTTCGGCTCCAGTATATTGGGACCAGAACAGCTTCTCCGTAGAGCTCCCTTCTTCAGCGTGATAGAACTCCGCAGCATCCGAAATGCTGCGTGGCAGATCTGCAAATGCCCCTGGAGAGCTCCGGATTCGTGTAAGTAAAAGAAATGACTCCTCCACATGCTTGCTTTGCATAAAGAATGCCTTACCCTCCGCTATCTTCTTGGCCGCCCAGATTTCCTGAAGGGCCTTTTGGGCTTCAGCCTTGGCGTCGGCCGCGCTCTGGAGGGCCTTTGCAAGCTCAGACGCTTGCATCTTGTAGTCATGCTCCAGGGAGCCGAACTTCTGGCTGAGCTCATGGAGCTCTTGCTATACCTCTCCCACCCGAGCATCTTGCTTCTCTCGCTCGGTACGCTCAGTATCCGCCTTGGCTTCGGCCGCGGACAGCGCTTCCTTCAGGGCCGCCACTTCGGTCGCGGTCCCTATCAAAAGCCATGATGCTTTTTCTTAGCATCACCAACTTTTTATCCTCTATACGACATATGGACGGGGTTTTCTCTTACCTTTGTTCGCCTCGAGCTGCTTCTTCACGAGGCCGAGCTCTTCTTCGGCCTGCCCCAGTTCGCGCTTGAGTCTGGCAACCTCGACCGTGCACGCAGCGGCGGTCAGCAGCAGTGCCTGTTTGATTCACGCAAACAAATACTATTAGCCTCCCGCTGTTTTTAAGTTGACCCTCTGTTTGGCTTTTCTTTCCGAACACCAACCAGAGCATCAGGGGCTACTATCTATCGGATGATATTTCCTCACACTTTCTTTACCACAAAGCCTGTTAGCAGGCTGGTGCAGGCTTCGGTCAATCCGCTCTTGGCGGACCGAACCTTCTCAATCACCGTACCCATAAGTGTACGGTGTTCATCCTCGATGGAAGCGCCTCGAAGCACTTCCAACAAATTAGCCGATGCCTCCGGCTGGGCGGAGGTCATCGGCACGGCTGGCTCGCCCTCCTTCGCGAGGGACTGCTTACCAGAATCCGGAACCTTTGTAGGCTCCGGTGCGGAAACCGGCCGAGAGCCAGACTTACTGTGGCTCCCGTCAGCATAATCCATGGGGTTCCCATCCCCCATGTGTCGGGCGCCCGAGATTTTACCTTGGGGCGTCTCCGGAACCGTCGCCTCCTCCTCTGGCATCCTCCGGGACAACACCTCGGTGTCATCCACGGGTCATGGAGAGGTCGCCGTCGAGAGCGAATTCATCTCCGACTCATTCAGAGACTCCTCCGAAGAGGACTCCTCGAGATCGGACCCGGCCGGACTGCATATGCGTGTTTGGCGTCATTACAAACTATGAGGTCGAAAGTCGTACGAAAAATATTATGGGATGCGGATACTTATGACCTCACCCGGGGTTTTCCCCTGGGCAGCCACTCCTCTTCAATAAAAGCGGCGGTAGTGGATTGATCTGGAAGGAACGCCTTGCCCTTCTTCGGCGTCCCGGCCTCCCCCGATGGGGCGGCCTTCCTCTTCTTCTCCTCCCTAGCGCGGGGAGGAGGCATTTCTTCATGTTCTCCCTCGACTTCGGGGGGAGAATCTTCCGTGTTGTCTTCAGATGACGACTCTATCATGGCCCTGCGCCGGTGACCTTTTCTGGTCCCCGTGGCCACCTTCTTGGACCCTTCGGGCCCTTTAGTTGAGGCGGCCTTCTTCTTCTTCCTCTCTTCCCCTTCGTGGGAGGAGTGCGCCTCGTCCTCTTCTAGCGAGGCGTCGGGTGCGGCCTCGTGCCGAAGACCCCTTCAGGTCCCCGTGGCCTTCTTTTCGGCCTTTTTCTCCAGCACCTTGTAAGGTTCCAGAACCAGCATCTCCGCCAGGAGTGCGCTTACTGGGTCCTCTGGCAATGGAGCTGGACAGTCGATCCGCTCTACCGTCTCCACCCACTCCTGTTCGGTCAGCAAGGTGACTTAAAAATCCTCCCCCGAAAGTACTAAGGGAACGTCTCGTAAATAGTCAAGGGACTTACCGGACTGGCGAGGCATGTTGCGCTGAGCCCCCGGTCCTCGGAAAGGGGAGGAGGGACTTCGCCGGTCTTGAACAGAACCTTCCAGATTTCTTTGTGCGTTGTGCCAAAGAGCTCTAGCAGCATCTGGTGTTCGGTCGGGTCGAACTCCCACATATCAAAAGCCCGTCTTTGACACGGGAGAATCCGACGAATGAGCATGACCTGGACCATGTTGACAAGCTTGATCTTCTTGTCCCTCATACTTCTGAGGCAGGTCTTGAGTCCGGTCAGCTCCGTGGGTTCGCCCCAGGCCAGGCCCTTCTTCTCCCAGGAGGTGAGCCGCGTGGGGATTCCGGATCTGAATTTGGGGGCCGCCACCCAGTTGGCGTCGCGTGGCTCGGTGATGTAGAACCACCCTGATTGCCACCCCTTTATGGACTCCACGAAGGAGCCCTCGAGCCATTTAACATTGGGCATTTTGCCTACCATGGCGCCTCCGCACTCCGCCTGTTGGTCGCTCACGATCTTCGGCTTCACGCAGAAGATTTTTAGCCACGGGCCGAAGTGAGGCTTGATGCGGAGGAAGGCCTCGCACATGACGATGAACGCCGAGATGTTGAGGACGAAATTCGGGGCCAGATCGTGAAAATCTAGCCCGTAGTAGTACATAATCCCGCGGACGAAAGGGTGGAGTGGAAACCCTAGTCCACGGACGAAGTGAGGGAGAAATACCACTCTCTCCCGAGACTTCGGTGTAGGGGTTATCTGTCCCTCTGTTGGAAGCCTGTGCGCGATGTTTGCGGCCAAGTATCCGGCTTCCCGAAGCTTGGTAATGTTCTCCTCTGTGACAGAGGAGGCCATCCACTTGCCTCCCGCTCCGGACATGCTGCGGTCTTACGAAGAAGGTGAGAACTTGGGCGCTGGAGCTCGAGGGTGCGAGAACGGATGAGCAAAGGAAGAAGAAGGCGTGGGTGAAAATGGGAGGATTCTGCCCCTTTATAAAGGTGATGCGAATGTGCGCCTCCCCACTTGCCTCTCAAAATCTCTTATTTTTCAGGCGCCTCGATTACTGGCGCTGGTTGGGTTACCCATACCTGCATTGATGGAGATCCCGTGATAAGGGGACACGATCTCTGCTTTGACAAGACGTGCCAAAGAAACCGCCTCGCGATGTGTGCGGAAGCAGGTTGTAGAAAACGGTTCGAATAAAAACCGGACCGTGGCGTGATGTCACTTTTTGAAGAATTGTCAGCAGATTAGATTCGTGGATTATCATTATTCTCTCTACGGTGGTATATGGAATGTTATCTTGCAGAGCCGGACACGGTCCTTGTGTTCGGAATTTATCTTGGAGTATTCGGAGATGGAACCCGCCTCGCAATGCCGAAGACAATCTACACACCGGACTCATCGTCATTGAAGCCCGGTTCAAGGGCTACCGAGGGAGTCCTGGATAAGGGGGTATCCGGACAGCCGGACTATATACTTTGGCCGGACTGTTGGACTATGAAGATACAAGATAGAAGACTTTGTCCCATGTCCGGATGGGACTCTTCTTGGCGTGGAAGGCAAGCTTGGCGATTCGGATGTAGATCTCCTTCTCTGCAAACCGACTCTGTGTAACCCTAGCCCCCTTCGGTGTCTATATAAACCGGAGGGTTTAGTCCGTAGGACCCACGATCATACATCAACAATCATACCATAGGCTAGCTTCTAGGGTTTAGCCTCTCTGATCTTGTGGTAGATCAACTCTTGTAATACTCATATCATCAAGATCAATCAAACAGGAAGTAGGGTATTACCTCCATCGAGAGGGCCCGAACCTGGGTAAACATCGTGTCCCCAGTTTCCTGTTACCATTAGCCTTAGACGCACAGTTCGGGACCCCCTACCCAAGATCCGCCGGTTTTGACACTGACAATATGCTTACGGAGTGGGGGGATCAGGGTGGTCACTTTGTAATGTGGCATTGGAATTCTCCAGTTCTCTGCGTCATAACCCGCCTGGTACCTGTTGAGATCCACTTCATCGGCTATCAGGGTGGCCACGGGGCATACCTCCTTCACACAAGTGGCAAAGTCTTTCTATTCAAAGGGAGTTCCAGCCTCCTTCAGGCTTGGATAGCCAATAGAGATGTCGGTCGGGTCTAACTCCGGTAGCCAAGCTTTGGCCCGGCTTAAAGCATTCACCGCTCTGGCTCTTGTAGGTGACCGCCTTAGCTCTTTGAACCGTTGGGGTAGCACAGAAAGCTTCCTTAATACATTCGCCAGGAGGGTAGGCACTTCATTTGACAAAGCCACCGTGGCCAAGGCACGCTGAGACCCGGTGTAAAGTTGCTCCACCAGTGTATAAACCGCCTTCAGTTTGATCAGCATATCTTGGTTCAGATTTGAACTCCTAGGGCCTGTATAAACAATGTCAGGTGAGTTAATTACAATTTATATGATCAATTGAAAGGTTCAAATATTTAACACTTGCAGGGCGACTTACCAAAGATTGCAGAGACCATCTGAGAGACATGGCGTTTTAAGCCGTATAATTCATCGGTTGCTTCTTCAATAGCCACCTCTGCCTTCTCAGCTCGATTAGTCAATGCAATTTTTTCATTAGCCCAGGCCTTTTTCTCTGTTTCAAAGTTTTTCTTCAGCTTTTCTTGTTCAGAAACACTGAATTTAAACTTGGAGTCAGCTCTTTGGATTTCTATCTCTTGGGCTTCAAGCCGGTTCTTCAGATCAGTCACTTCTGATTCAAGCTGACTAGTGGTGGCCTATACAGATACCGGGTCAAAATCAGGACAATCATGTTGCAATATTAAGTCCCAAACCTTTTGCAAACAACAACACATGGCACTTGGGGGCTAATGTCTGCTGAAGAATTTTACTTAAAGTGGCGGTTCATGATATTAAAGTCCCAAGCACTTTGCAAGCAAGAGTACTTGGCACTTGGGGGCTAATGCATATTGCTGTTCAAGGTTTTTAAGCACTTTATTCAATACAATCATATGAAGAACCGGTTCAACCATACTGGTTAAGCCGGCCCTTGGGGACTACGGAGTAAGCCGGATTTCTTATATATGTTATCTAAATATGTTACTAATGTCACTAATTTTGTTTCTAAGTCTACAGCATATTGATCATAAGCAATAAACTTGGGGCTGGCATAGTAAAGATGAATGAGTATAGCGAAAGGAGTGTGCCTCAAATTTTTGGTGCATATGCTTCACCATGCCAATCTCGATGTCACGACTGTTGTGCACTTGGCTCATGTAGCCAGAAAAGACTTCTCCAATACTCATATGAATATAATTGGCGACATCAAGTTTGACCCGGAGGCGTTCCAGAAGATCCTCCTTAGCGGAACACTTGGCCAGTGCGGTTGGCCTCCCCGGTTCCACAAAGCCGGTTCTGGTGATCTCGACATCTCTATCTTGAGGATCATCCATCCTGACTGGGCTAGGAACTTCCGGGTTTTTCGAGCCATCACCAGCTCGTTCTGTAGGCGGGTCAGCAGTTGGAGTTGGTGTGTCTTGAACTGGTTCAGGTGGCGGCTCGTGAGTTGAAGATTCCGGCACGGCTGTTCCAAGTTCCGGTTCTGTTAAGACCGTTTCTTTGGCCAGCTTGTTCTTCTTGACCCGTTTACTGGGCTTTGCTTTTCCACTGCATAAAATCAAAAAGTTAAGGGCAAATACAACGAATTGAAATGAATACAGGATAAACAGGTTATGATTACCCTGGCGCGGTCTTGAAAGCCGGCAGATTTGACTGCATTGAGTCGCCGGAGGAAGGGGAAGTTTCCTGATAATCCGAGTCAGAAGAATTGAGTGGTTGACAAGTGAGACCCGCCAAAGGATAAAAGAGATTTATATCAGAGGTGACCTCGTTCCGGCGCTTCCTTGGGGTGTTTGGCAAGCTGGAGGAGAGCTCCACATCCTTGCTGGTCCGGGTCTGCCTCCGGCTTTCATGAATCTGTTGCTTCAAAAGAAAATGAGGATCATGATGAGCTAAAGGATGAAAAAAATCTCACTTTCCGGGTTACTCTTTGGATTCTCTGTCTTGGCAAGGGCTCGGAGTCGGATGAAATGATAGTTACCTCTTCAGTTCTTCCGTGGCTCGTTCTCGTGTCCTCCTGCTGATAATTAGTGTCAATAAGGTGGTTAAAAAAGGAGCCAAGAGAGTCAAGAACTACCTCCGACTCAGAAGAATCTTCTAGCCAAAGTAAGTTAGAGGCGGTGGCCTTCTTGCCCTTTTTCTTCGCAGCCTCTTTCCTCGTGGCTCTCTTGGCCTTCCTGGCCCTTTTCGCAGCTTCGTGGTCATATTTTGCCTTCCAGAATTTTTCATTAGCCTATGAAAACTGGCAAAGGAATTAAGTACAGACGAAAATGTTAGTGACAAGGATGATTTATTCAGTATTAGTGACTTACCGCCGGAGGCGGGTTAGCTTCACAGAAGGGGGCTAAGCCCACCTTACCGCAATCTACTAGGCTCTTGTTTAGAGCGACTTCGTCATGTCATTGATGATGTGATCAGGAAAATCATTAGCACTGTGTCGCAAAGGATCATCCTTCTTGCCTGTATAGGTGCACATCAAGCTGGGGCGGCGGCTCAATGGGATGACCCGCCAGGCGAGCCAAACCCGGACTAAATCAATACCATTTAGCCCGTTCCCCAGAAGAGCTTTGATCTGGCCAGAGTAGGGGCGAGCGTTTTGTGTTTGGCGACTGTTATCTTGTCCGGAAGTGGATGAGTGGACTCCAGGCGCAAAGCACGAAAGCCGGGCAGAGGGTTTTCGTCAGCCGGAGAAGTGTCTTGACAATAAAACCAGGTTTGGTTCCAGTCTTTGGGATGACTTGACGGGTTGGTGTAAGGAAAAATTACGTCTCTTCAACGTTGGATTGAGATGCCGCCAAGTTCCAAGCTCTGTCCGTTGGCACACTCGTTCTGGCGGTTCAAGTAGAATAACTCTTTGAAGAGTAACAAGTTGGGTTCTTCTCCAAGGTATACTTCACTAAATACTTGAAAATTGCAAATATTTGACACAGAATTGGGTCTGATGTCTTGCGGACGGAGATCAAAGAAGTGCAGGATATCCCTAAAGAATTTTGAACCAGGTGGTGAGAAACCCGGATCATATGATCAGTGAAAATGATGACCCCCCCCCCCTCTTTGGGGTGAGGCTTTTCCTCTTCCGGGTTTGGAGCATGATAGGACATGACTTCTTTCTTCGGCAGATAGCCGGTCTTCACAAAGTCGTCAAGTGTGCTGTCCGTGACAATCCCCAGTTGCAGGAAGTAGGTGCTTTTGGTGCCATTGTGACAAAAGCCTAAGAAAGAGTAAAAATTTCTGGTTCAAATTTAAGCCAGACAGAAACGTTACAGTACATATTCAAGATGGCGGCTTACAAAGGGGCCTAATGGTATGTGGATAACTACGTCAGGTTCTGGTAAACGATGTGGGTTACACAGATTATTTAAGCTGCCATGAGTAATTGACGTTATCGATTAAGCATTGCCTTTAAGCTAGTGATGAGAGTCGCCGTGGCTAGGTGGATTTAACAGATACATGTTTTTTGCCTAAGTGTTGCATAAACAGTTTTCACAAACTGCAGCTACTATTTTGGATCAAATGGTTGTTCAGAAAAGAAAAATTTCTAGACTTAAAAACATGGTATAGAGGAGTTCATGCATTCTAATGAGGCTTCTCTGCAAGGAAAAGGGATCTGCTAGTGCTAAAAATGGATGCGAAACAGCAACTGCATGAGTTCTATGCTACTGTTGGATCAAACCAGGTTACGACAGAAGAATCACGAAGAAACCTAGATGAACTACAGAGTGTACAGAGGAACTCGCAAACCCTAGCATGGATCTAAGATGCAGAAAGGGGAAAACTTACAGCGGCAGATCTGTTATGGAGGGGCGCCGCCGTTCTTTGGACGGATTCAGGTCGATGCAGCGGCCAAGGTCGACGGAGATGGGGTGTGCTGCGGTGGCGGCAGAGCTCGACCGACAATTGGGGTGCGAGAGGAAGAAGAAGGAGAGAATGAAGAAAAGACCTGGTCGAGTCTATTTATAAGGAAAGACCGCTAAAAGGGCGTGAAAAACAAGGAGGCCGAAAACATAAGTTATCCAACTATAAGGACGCCTTGATTTTCAGGAAGGTCATTAAAGATAAAGATCCGTTGAGATACATTGGACAAAACATGCATTTATAGCAGGTGATGTCATGGCGGGTTACCACAAATTTGAAGGATGACGTCATGGCGGGTTACAAAAATTTCATAAGGCAAAGACCAGAAGATTTTTTCTTAAGTATCAAAGATTGACATGAACTAGTCCAAATCAATCTGGGGCCTAATGTTGGGGATATAACTATTTGGTATGACCCGCCCAGGAGGGGCCGGGTTATACTTATGAACATTCTTTAAAGCCCAAGACCGAGGTTGAAGATGGCGGTTCAGTAAGGGCCCAAAGCCCGAAGGCGACTTAAGGCGCGTAGAAGATAAACCGCCATATGTACATGACTTGTATTGTAAGGCAGGAATAGTTAGAGACCGAGCCGGACATTGTTTATGAGCCGGCCGGGACTCTGAGAGCCACTTGGCGTCGACCTCTGTATATAAAGGGACGACCCGGCGGCGGTTCAGGGCAAGTAACATCAAATCGAGAGCTAGGTCAAGCAATTCGCTCCCTAGTTATCGAGATATAAGCAATCCCACTCAAAATTAGATCGAAGGCTTTTACCTTCACCGTAAGGGGCTGAACCAGTATAAACCTCGTGTCCTTTGTCCCGCTTAACCCCTTTAAGCTTCCTAGTTGCGATGGCTCCATGACTAAGTCCTTTCACGAGGACATCTGCCGTGACAATTCCATGACAGTTAGTGTTGATCAGCACAAGGTTGAGCACAAGCGTGGCCACCATGAAATCAAAGGAGATCGATTGTGGGACAAGCTCGCCAAGTTCCTCGCTGAGTCAGAGTCCGAGCAGGAGGAGGAGGAGGTGCCATGACAATCCACCGCCTATGACAATGAGGCCTCCCCCTCACGCGCTCTGTGGATGATCACCCTGTCCACCTCATCCGACTCGGGCTCAGATGACGACTTCGACAACTTTTGTGCGCGCAACGACTAGCTATATTTATGTAGTTTCATATGTTTAATATCGATCTTTGGACTAGTTCACAATTATGCTATGTATGATGAAAATTTAGTAGGCATGAGCTGTTTAACTATGTTATGTATGGTGCTAATGTGGAAGTGTTGTCTAATTATGCAATTAAGTAGTTTGAATTAATGTTTGAAATGAGTTTGTGCACAAAAATGTCTGTTTGATTTTTTAGGGGGTTAAGTTTAGGGGATCTGCTGAAGGAAATATGCCCTAGAGGCAACAATAAAGTTATTATTTATTTCCTTATTTCATGATAAATGTTTATTATTCATGCTAGAATTGTATTAACAAAAAACTTAGTACATGTGTGAATACATAGACAAAACATAGTGTCCCTAGTATGCCTCTACTTGACTAGCTCGTTAATCAAAGATGGTTATGTTTCCTAACCATAGACATGTGTTGTCATTTGATGAACGGGATCACATCATTAGGAGAATGATGTGATGGACATGACACATCCGTTAGCTTAGCATTATGATCGTTACGGTTTCATTGCTACTGCTTTCTTCATGACTTATACATGTTCCTCAGACTATGAGATTATGCAACTCCCGCATACTAGAGGAACACCTTCTGTGCTATCAAACGTCACAACATAAATGGGTGATTATAAAGATGCTCTACAGGTGTCTCCAAAGGTGTTATTTGGGTTGGCATAGATCGAGTTTAGGATTTGTCACTCCGAGATGCGGAGAGGTATCTCTGGGCCCTCTCAGTAATGATCATCACTATAAGCCTTGCAAGAAATGTGACTAATGAGTTAGTTGCGGGATGAAGCTTTACAAAACGAGTAAAGAGACTTGACGGTAATGAGATTGAACTAGGTATGATGATACCAACGATCGAATCTCGGGAAAGTAACATACCGATGACAAAGGGAACAACGTATGTTGTTATGCGGTTTGACCGATAAAGATCTTCATAGAATATATAGGAGCCAATATGAGCATCCAGGTTCTGCTATTGGTTATTGATTGGAGATGTGTCTCGATCATGTCTATATAGTTCTCGAACCCGTAGGGTCCGCACGCTTAACGTTCGATGACGATTTGTTTTATAAGTTATGTGTTTAGATGACCGAAGTTTGTTTGGAGTCCCGGATGAGATCACGGACGTGACGAGGAGTCTCGAAATGGTTGAGACATAAAGATTGATATATTGGAAGGCTATATTCGGACATCGGAATGGTTTCGGAGAAGTTCGGGTGTTTTCCGGAGTACCAGAAGGTTAGTGGAACCCCCCGGGGAGTTGTTGGGCCTTAGTGGGCCTTAGTGGGAAGAGGAGGCAGCGACCAAGAGGTGCCCCCCCCAAGCCCGGTCCAAATTGGACAAGGGGTTGAGGGCGCGGGCCCCCTCTCCCTTCCTTTCCCCCTCTCCTCTAGGTGGAATCCTACTAGGACTTGGAATCCTAGTTGGACTCCCCTCTCCCGGCGCGCCTAGCCTAGGCCGGTCGGCCTCCCCCTCGTTCCTTTATATACGGGGCAGTGGGCACCCTAGAACACACCTAGTTTTTCCTTATCCGTGTGCGGTGCCCCCTCCACAGTTACACACCTTGATCATATCGCCGTAGTGCTTACGCGAAGCCCTGCGCCAGTAACATCATCATCACCGTCGCCATGCCGTCGTGCTGATGGAACTCACCCTCGTCCTCAACTGAATCAAGAGCACGAGGGATGTCATCAAGATGAACGTGTGCGGAACGCGGAGGTACCGTACGTTCGGTACTTGGATCGGTTGAATCACGAAAACGTTCGACTACGTCAACCGCGTTACTAAACGCTTCCGCTTTCGATCTACGAGGGTACGTGGACACACTCTACCCTCTCGTTGATATGCATCTCCTAGATAGATCTTGCATGATCGTAGGAAAATTTTGAAATTACTATGTTCCCCAACATCTGCTAGTCAAAGAAAAGTTTCGTCCCTCAACTTTTTGTACTTTTTGAGATAGGGAGAAGTTTTTAGGGATTAAGTTGAGGGCATCAGCTAGAAATGCTTTAGGAGGGGATGAGTGGATATTATCCCTAAATGGGCTAGATGAAATTTGTCCCTTCACCCAGTCCCCTCAACCCCGAAAAAATGCTAGGTCGGAATAGTGGATTGGACCACATAAGTTTTTCATGGTTTTGTGGGGATTATCAGGGTTCAACCACTCCAATGTCGGTCTGCCAAACAATCCATTTGGACTTTCTGGGACATTCGGGATTAGTCAGTATTAGACCCCATAATCCCCGCCGACAGCTCTCTACGTAACGAGTCCTTAGTAAGTTTTGGGTCATTCTATGAAGGCAAGGTCCGATAACCCAAGATGACATGTTTGGATGTGCATTTCCTAGTTGGACGTTACGTGTTAAACAGAACTAGATTTCTTCGACGTTGACAAGCCAATGCTCAATTTTTGTGCAACCATGCATTACATGCACTGTAAAGATGTGAAACCATATATTTGATTGCCATTGAATGTACGATGACAATCTAAGGTCAAGATGTACGACCTCACTCTGTTGTGCCACATGGAGCATCCAACACATCATTGTCTTCCCCTATCACGGTTGTTGGTAAGACGAATAATACACCCAAAATCGATGCGGTGCCCCTTGGATCTCCGACAACCGCACCAAAACCAAGGCACGACCAAGGCCACCGTTTCAGCTAGTGTTGGTTGGCTCGGGGATAGATTTGGTGTAGCTACTTGTTGATGGAATGATTCGGCTTTTCATGCTGGTGGTTTGCCGTAGCTGTCGTTCGAGCTCCATCTTGTGATCTTCTGAGTTTCCCCATGTCGTCTCTAGGCATTGCATTTGCCTTGGCAACATCCATCATTTGGTAGTGTTGTCTTCTATGTGCTTATCACATAACCGGTTTTGCATCATCCAACCATGTGCTTTATGTTTTGTGTTTTATGTGTTTCTTGCTTCCATGAGATGTATTGCCCCTCAAGTTGTTAATGATTTTAATCCGACTTCCCATATAAACTGGATCATGATTTTCAATAAGATTTCCGGCATAAGCCAACTCAATTTCGTCTGAATTGAGATCAATATACAGGTGCAGACCCCCTCGGGTGAGTGACTGAAAGAGTGAGTGAAGATGCGAAACCATATATCTAATCGCCAACGTTCGCACCAACTCCTATGAAGCAAAAGTCAATCCCGTGTGTGACGGTAGGTACCCCGCAGCGACGCCTGGGCGACTTGGTTTGCGCCGCCGTCTCGCTGCCGTTTGGCTACCCTAGGTCCGGTTCCCACCTGTCTCCCCCAGCGCGAGTGCGGCCAGCCTCAACAGCCGCTTCTTGGGTGGGACGGGGGCTTTGTTTTGGCCGCGAGTAGTGAGGTTTGGGTGGAGTAGAGAGAGGGAGCCGCCTAGATCTGGTCAGGACCGGCAGTCCACCGATGAGAGGAAAGGTGAGAGCTTCTCCTACCACCAAAAGCCTTCCCTGGGACCCCAGGGCCCAGGGTCGTAATACACCCAACCGGAATGGCGTCGGCGTCAAGGAAGGGGAAGGGGAAGGAGGCGGGGGCGGAAGGAGTGGAAGCCCTGCTCAAGAACTTGAGGATTGCTAAGAAGAAGAAGTGTGTGGTGCTAGGGACGGCAAGCGCAAGGGCGAAGGTAAATCCAAACCAAGCTATTGGGAAAGTGTTGTCCAAAAAAGCGGCGTATGCGGATGGCATTGCTCAGACTCTGGGAAGGATTTGGTGCCCAAGGGAAGGTACCTTGTGCAAGGAGCTGAGGAGGAATTTGTTCCTGCTCACTTTCGGCCAGGCGTCGGGGAAGAGGAAAGCGCTCGAAGGGGGGCCATGGCTAGTGGGCAAAGATCTGCTGGTGCTGGAGGACTTCATTGCAAGCAAAACGTTGGATGATTATGAGTTCTGGTACTTCTCGATTTGGGTTAGGGTGTCAAACATCCCCCTGGGAATGATGAATAAAGAGACTGGAGAGCTGATTGGACAAGCAATGGGGGAATTCATGGAAGCGGATGTAGATGCAGAGGACATGGCAGTGGGGGAGTTCATGAGAATAAAGGTCAAACTTGATGTCCATGAGCCACTCATGCGTGGTATTAAAATTCAAGTGAGCCCTGGAGATAGGAAAGGGGAGGAGGAGGAGGAGGAGGAGGAGGAAGGGGACGAGAGTGAGGAGGAAAGCGATGAGGATCAGGGGAGCGAGCGAATGGATGTGGTCGGAAAGAAGAGAAAGAAGAAAAAGTGGTGCCCTTTTGCTTGTGAGTTTTTACCTGATTTCTGCTGCACCTGTGGGATCATTGGCCATACGGATAAAGAGTGTGCCTATAAATTGAAAAGGGGGGAGGTGCAATTGTACAACAAAGAGCTGAAGGTGAACATGCTGGTCAGTTCAAGGAGGTTGGGTGGTGAGGAGGACACAGGACAGTGGAGTGGCAGAAGGGGGGGTTCTCTGCTAGAAGTAATAGCTCTGGGGGTAGGGGTAGTTGGACCAGGAGTGACTTGGAGTCATGGCGAAGGAAGGAGGTTGGGCAGGCCGGGGACATGAGGAAGAAGATAGGGGAGGAGAAGGAAGTCACCAGTCCTTTAAAGCTCCCTGACCCAAGAGTGACTTTGACAAACAACAAAAAGAAGCTTGAGTTCCCAGATGGGGAGATGGTGAGCTGACCACACAAAGGAAAGTACAGGAGAGGGTGAGGAGTTCAAGGAAGGAGGAAGGGAGGGAAAGAAGGATGACATGGGAGGAGTGGCGCAGGAGAAGGGAGTGGTGGGTGTCCTAGGAGACCCTGCCTCAAGCGAGCTGGGGGCTGGAAGTGCAGAGATATGTATGAAAAACAAAAAGGGGAACATCAAGAAGGTAGGGGAAGGGACACAGGCAAAAGGAAGAACATACAGAAGGGTGAACAGAAGCGGCAAGGGAGAGCGGTGTGAAGAGGGAGTGTTGGAAATATGCCCTAGAGGCAATAATAAAAGCATTATTATTATATTTCCTTGTTCATGATAATTGTCTTTTATTCATGCTATAATTGTATTATCCGGAAATCGTAATACACGTGTGAATACATAGACCAAAATACGTCCCTAGTAAGCCTCTAGTTGACTAGCTCGTTGGTCAACAGATAGTCATGGTTTCCTGACTATGGACATTAGATGTCATTGACAACGGGATCACGTCATTAGGAGAATGACGTGATGGACAAGACCCAATCCTAAGCATAGCACAAGATCGTGTAGTTCGTTTTGCTAGAGCTTTTTCCAATGTCAAGTATCTCTTCCTTAGACCATGAGATCGTGTAACTCCCGGATACCGTAGGAGTGCTTTGGGTGTACCAAACGTCACAACGTAACTGGGTGACTATAAAGGTGCACTACAGGTATCTCCGAAAGTGTCTGTTGGGTTGACACAGATCAAGACTGGGATTTGTCACTCCCTATGACGGAGAGGTATCACTGGGCCCACTCGGTAGTGCATCATCATAATGAGCTCAAAGTGACCAAGTGTTTGATCACGGGATCATGCATTACGGTATGAGTAAAGTGACTTGCCGGTAACGAGACTGAACGAGGTATTGGGATACCGACTATCGAGTCTCGGGCAAGTAACATACCGATAGACAAAGGGAATTGCATACGGGGTTGATTGAATCCTCGACATCGTGGTTCATCCGATGACATCATCGAGGAGCATGTGGGAGCCAACATGGGTATCCAGATCCCGCTGTTGGTTATTGACCGGAGAGCCGTCTCGGTCATGTCTGCGTGTCTCCCGAACCCGTAGGGTCTACACACTTAAGGTTCGGCGACGCTAGGGTTATTAGGAAGACTTGTATGTGATTACGAAAGTTGTTCGGAGTCCTGGATGAGATCCCGGACGTCACGAGGAGTTCTGGAATGGTCTGGAGGTAAAGATTTATATATGGGAAGTTGTCATACGGACACCGGAAGGTTTCGGGGGCATATCGGTATTGTATCGGGGCCACCGGAAGGGTTCCGGGGGTCCACCGGGAGGGGCCACCCCTCCCGGGGGGCCACATGGGCCGCATGGGGCAGGAGCCAGCCCCTGGAGGGCTGGGCGCCCACCCCCCCTTGGGCCCATGCGCCTAGGGTTGGGGGGGAACCCTAGAGGGGGCGCCCCCCTTGCTTGGGGGGCAAGCCCCCCTCCCTGGCCGCCGCCCCCCCCCCCTCTAGATCTCATCTAGAGGGGCCGGCCCCCTTCCCCCTTCCCCTATAAATAGAGGGGTGAGGGGAGGGCTGAACACCCAAGCCAAGGCGCAGCCCCTCCCCTCCCCAACACCTCTCCTCCTCCGTACGTGCTTGGCGAAGCCCTGTCGGAGTACTGCTGCACCAACAACACCACGCTGTCGTGCTGCCGTTGGAGCTGTCTTCCTCATCCTCTCCTTCCTCCTTGCTGGATCAAGACGGAGGAGACATCGTCCGTTCCGTACGTGTGTTGAACGCGGAGGTGCTGTCCGTTCGGCACTTGGTCATCGGTGATCTGAATCACGTCGAGTACGACTCCATCATCACCGTTCCCTCGAACACTTCCGCACGCGATCTACAAGTGGTATGTAGATGCAAACTCACTCCCTTTGACTCGTTGCTTAGATGAACTCATAGATGGATCTTGGTGAAACCATAGAAAAATTATAATTTTCTGCAACGTTCCCCAACAGTGGCATCATGAGCTAGGTCTATGCGTAGTTCTCTATTGCACGAGTAGAACACAATTTTGTTGTGGGCGTAGATCTTGTTAACTTGCTTGCCGCTACTAGTCTTATCTTGCTTCAGCGGTATTGTGGGATGAAGCGGCCCGGACCAACCTTACACGTACGCTTACGTGAGACCGGTTCCACCGACTAACATGCACTAGTTGCATAAGGTGGCTGGCGGGTGTCTGTCTCTCCCACTTTAGTTGAAGCGGATTCGATGAAAAGGGTCCTTATGAAGGGTAAATATAGGTTGACAAAATCACATTGTGGTTATTCGTAGGTAAGAAAACGTTCTTGCTAGAACCCAATTGCAGCCACGTAAAAGATGCAACACCAATTAGAGGACGTCTAACTTGTTTTTGCAGCAATTGTCATGTGATGTGATATGGCCAGAAGTTGTGATGAATGATGAATGATATATTGTGATGTATGAGATCATGTTCTTGTAATAGGAATCACGACTTGCATGTCGATGAGTATGACAACCGGCAGGAGCCATAGGAGTTGTCTTTATTTTTGTATGACCTGCGTGTCATTGAAGAACGCCATGTAAATTACTTTACTTTATTACTAAACGCGTTAGCCATAGAAGTAGAAGTAGTCGTTGGCGTGACAACTTCATGAAGACACGATGATGGAGATCATGATGATGGAGATCATGGTGTCATGCCGGTGACAAGATGATCATGGAGCCCCGAAGATGAAGATCAAAGGAGCTATATGATATTGGCCATATCATGTCACTACTTTATATAATTGCATGTGATGTTTATTATGTTTATGCATCTTGTTTACTTAGAACGACGGTAGTAAATAAGATGATCCCTTATAATAATTTCAAGAAAGTGTTCCCCCTAACTGTGCACCGTTGCTAAAGTTCGTCGTTTCGAAGCACCACGTGATGATCGGGTGTGATAGATTCTTACATTCACATACAACGGGTGTAAGCCAGATTTACACACGCGAAACACTTAGGGTTAACTTGACGAGCCTAGCATGTACAGACATGGCCTCGAAACACAAGAGACCGAAAGGTCGAACATGAGTCGTATGGGAGATACGATCAACATAGAGATGTTCACCGATGGTGGCTAGTCCGTCTCACGTGATGATCGGACACGGCCTAGTCGACTCAGATCGTGTAACACTTAGATGACTAGAGGGATGTCTAATCTGAGTGGGAGTTCATCAAAATAATTTGATTAGATGAACTTAATTATCATGAACTTAGTCTAAAACTTTTTGCAAAATATGTCTTGTAGATCAAATGGCCAACGCTCATGTCAACATGAACTTCAACGCGTTCCTAGAGAAAACCAAGCTGAAAGATGATGGCAGCAACTATACGGACTGGGTCCGGAACCTGAGGATCATCCTCATAGCTGCCAAGAAAGCGTATGTCCTTGAAGCACCGTTAGGTGACCCACCTACTCTCCCAGCACTGCAAGACGATTTGAACGTTTGGCAGACACGTGCTGATGATTATTCCCTCGTTCAGTGCGGCATGCTTTACAGCTTAGAACCGGAGCTCCAAAAGCGTTTTGAGCAACACGGAGCATATGAGATGTTCGAGGAGCTGAAACTAGTTTTCCAAGCTCATGCCCGGGTCGAGAGATATGAAGTCTCCGACAAGTTCTATGGTTGTAAGATGGAGGAAAATAGTTCTGTCAGTGAGCATATGCTCAAAATGTCTGGGTTGCACAACCGCCTGTCCCAGCTGGACATTAACCTCCCGGACGAGGCGGTCATTGACAGAATCCTTCAGTCACTCCCACCAAGCTACAAGAGCTTTGTGATGAACTACAATATGCAGGGGATGGTGAAGACCATTCCTGAAGTATTTTCAATGCTGAAGTCAGCAGAGGTTGAAATCAAGAAAGAACATCAAGTGTTGATGGTCAATAAGACCACTAAGTTCAAGAAGGGCAATGGTAAGAAGAACTTCAAGAAGGACGGCAAAGATGTTGCCGCGCCCGGTAAGCCAGTTGCCGGGAAGAAGTCAAAGAATGGACCCAAGCCTGAAACTGGGTGCTTTTATTGCAAAGGGAAGGGTCACTAGAAGCGGAACTGCCCCAAATACTTAGCGGACAAGAAGGCCGGCAACACTAAAGGTATATTTGATATACATGTAATTGATGTGTACCTTACCAGTACTCGTAGTAACTCCTGGGTATTTGATACCGGTGCCGTTGCTCACATTTGTAACTCGCAGCAGGAGCTGCGGAATAAGCAAAGACTAGCGAAGGACGAGGTGACGATGCGCGTCGGGAATGGTTCCAAGGTCGATGTGATCGCCGTCGGCACGCTACCTCTACATTTAACTACGGGATTAGTTTTAAACCTCAATAATTGTTATTTAGTGCCAAGTTTGAGCATGAACATTGTATCTGGATCTCGTTTAATACAAGATGGCTACTCATTTAAATCCGAGAATAATGGTTGTTCTATTTATATGAGAGATATGTTTTATGGTCATGCCCCGATGGTCAATGGTTTATTCTTGATGAATCTCGAATGTAATGTTACACATATTCATAGCGTGAATACCAAAAGATGTAAAGTTGATAACGATAGTCCCACATACTTGTGGCACTGCCGCCTTGGTCACATTGGTGTCAAGCGCATGAAGAAGCTCCATGCTGATGGACTTTTAGAGTCTCTCGATTATGAATCATTTGACACATGCGAACCATGCCTCATGGGCAAAATGACCAAGACTCCGTTCTCCGGAACAATGGAGCGAGCAACCAACTTGTTGGAAATCATACATACCGATGTGTGCGGTCCAATGAGTGTTGAGGCTCGCGGAGGATATCGTTATGTTCTCACTCTCACAGATGACTTGAGTAGATATGGGTATGTCTACTTGATGAAACACAAGTCTGAGACCTTTGAAAAGTTCAAGGAATTTCAGAATGAAGTAGAGAATCAACGTGACCGAAAGATAAAATTCTTACGATCAGATCGTGGAGGAGAATATTTAAGTCACGAATTTGGTACACACTTAAGAAAATGTGGAATCGTTTCACAACTCACGCCGCCTGGAACACCTCAGTGAAACGGTGTGTCCGAACGTCGTAATCGCACTCTATTGGATATGGTGCGGTCTATGATGTCTCTTACCGATTTACCGCTATCATTTTGGGGATACGCTCTAGAGACAGCTACATTCACTTTAAATAGGGCACCATCTAAATCTGTTGAGACGACACCGTATGAATTATGGTTTGGGAAGAAACCTAAGCTGTCGTTTCTAAAAGTTTGGGGATGTGATGCTTATGTCAAGAAACTTCAACCTGAAAAGCTCGAACCCAAGTCGGAAAAATGCGTCTTCATAGGATACCCTAAAGAAACCATTGGGTATACCTTCTACTTAAGATCCGAGGGCAAGATCTTTGTTGCCAAGAACGGATCCTTTCTGGAAAAAGAGTTTCTCTCGAAAGAACTAAGTGGGAGGAAAGTAGAACTCGATGAAGTACTACCTCTTGAATAGGATAGTAGTGCAGCTCAGGAAAATGTTCCTGTGATGCCTACACCAACTGAGGGGGAAAATAATGATGATGATCAAGGTACTTCAGATCAAGTTGCTACTGAACTTCATAGGTCCACAAGGACATGTTCCGCACCAGAGTGGTACGGCAACCCTGTCCTGGAAATCATGTTGTTGGACAACGGTGAACCTTCGAACTATGAAGAAGCAATGGCGGGCCCAGATTCCAACAAATGGCTAGAAGCCATGAAATCCGAGATAGAATCCATGTATGAAAACAAAGTATGGACTTTGACTGACTTGCCCGATGATCGGCGAGTGATAGAAAACAAATGGATCTTTAAGAAGAAGACGGACGCAGATGGTAATGTCACCATCTATAAAGCTCGACTTGTCGCTAAGGGTTATTGGCAAGTTCAAGGGATTGACTACGATGAGACTTTCTCTCCCGTAGCGAAGCTTAAGTCCGTCCGAATCATGTTAGCAATTGCCGCATACTATGATTATGAGATATGGCAGATGGACGTCAAAACGGCATTCCTTAACGGTTATCTTAAGGAAGAGCTGTATATGATGCAGCCGGAAGGTTTTGTCGATCCTGAGAGCGCTAACAAAGTATGCAAGCTCCAGCGATCCATTCATGGGCTGGTGCAAGCATCTCGGAGTTGGAACATTCGCTTTGATGAGATGATCAAAGTGTTTGGGTTTATGCAGACTTATGGAGAAGCCTGCGTTTACAAGAAAGTGAGTGGGAGCTCTGTAGCATTTCTCATATTATATGTAGATGACATACTTTTGATGGGAAATGATATAGAATTCTTGGACAGCATTAAGGCCTACTTGAATAAGTGTTTTTCAATGAAGGACCTTGGAGAAGTTGCATATATATTAGGCATAAAGATCTATAGGGATAGATCGAGACGCCTCATAGGTCTTTCACAAAGCACATACCATGATAAGATTTTGAAGAAGTTCAAAATGGATCAGTCCAAGAAAGGGTTCTTGCCTGTACTGCAAGGTGTGAGATTGAGCTCGGCTCAATGCCCGACCACGGCAAAAGATAAAGAAGAGATGAGCGTCATCCCCTATGCCTCAGCCATAGGATCTATTATGTATGCCATGCTGTGTACCAGACCTGATGTAAACCTTGCCGTAAGTTTGGTAGGAAGGTACCAAAGTAATCCCGGCAAGGAACACTAGACAGCGGTCAAGAATATCCTAAAGTACCTGAAAAGGACGAAGGACATGTTTCTCATTTATGGAGGTGACGAAGAGCTCGTCGTAAAGGGTTACGTCGACGCTAGCTTCGACACAGATCTGGATGACTCTAAGTCACAGACCGGATACGTTATATGTTGAATGGTGCAGCAGTAAGCTGGTGCAGCTGCAAGCAGAGCGTCGTGGCGGGATCTACATGTGAAGCGGAGTACATGGCAGCCTCAGAGGCAGCGCATGAAGCTATTTGGGTGAAGGAGTTCATCACCGACCTAGGAGTCATACCCAATGCGTCGGGGCCAATCAAACTCTTCTGTGACAACACTGGAGCTATTGCCCTTGCCAAGGAGCCCAGGTTTCACAAGAAGACCAGGCACATCAAGCGTCGTTTCAACTCCATCCGTGAAAATGTTCAAGATGGAGACATAGATATTTGCAAAGTACATACGGATCTGAATGTCGCAGATCCGTTGACTAAACCTCTCTCGCGAGCAAAACATGATCAACACCAGAACTCTATGGGTGTTCGATTCATCACAATGTAACTAGATTATTGACTCTAGTGCAAGTGGGAGACTGTTGGAAATATGCCCTAGAGGCAATAATAAAAGCATTATTATTATATTTCCTTGTTCATGATAATTGTCTTTTATTCATGCTATAATTGTATTATCCGGAAATCGTAATACACGTGTGAATACATAGACCAAAGTACGTCCCTAGTAAGCCTCTAGTTGACTAGCTCGTTGGTCAACAGATAGTCATGGTTTCCTGACTATGGACATTAGATGTCATTGACAACGGGATCACGTCATTAGGAGAATGACGTGATGGACAAGACCCAATCCTAAGCATAGCACAAGATCGTGTAGTTCGTTTTGCTAGAGCTTTTTCCAATGTCAAGTATCTCTTCCTTAGACCATGAGATCGTGTAACTCCCGGATACCGTAGGAGTGCTTTGGGTGTACCAAACGTCACAACATAACTGGGTGACTATAAAGGTGCACTACAGGTATCTCCGAAAGTGTCTGTTGGGTTGACATAGATCGAGACTGGGATTTGTCACTCCGTATGACGGAGAGGTATCACTGGGCCCACTCGGTAGTGCATCATCATAATGAGCTCAAAGTGACCAAGTTTTTGATCATGGGATCATGCATTACGGTACGAGTAAAGTGACTTGCCGGTAACGAGACTGAACGAGGTATTGGGATACCGACGATCGAGTCTCGGGCAAGTAACATACCGATAGACAAAGGGAATTGCATACGGGGTTGATTGAATCCTCGACATCGTGGTTCATCCGATGACATCATCGAGGAGCATGTGGGAGCCAACATGGGTATCCAGATCCCGCTGTTTGGTTATTGACCGGAGAGCCATCTCGGTCATGTTTGCGTGTCTCCCGAACCCGTAGGGTCTACACACTTAAGGTTCGGCGACGCTAGGGTTATTAGGAAGACTTGTATATGATTACCGAAAGTTGTTCGGAGTCCTGGATGAGATCCCAGACGTCACGAGGAGTTCCAAAATGGTCCGGAGGTAAAGATTTATATATGGGAAGTTGTCATACGGACACCGGAAGGTTTCGGGGGCATATCGGTATTGTACTGGGGCCACCGGAAGGGTTCCGGGGGTCCACTGGGAGGGGCCACCCCTCCCGGGGGGGGCCACATGGGCCGCATGGGGCAGGAGCCAGCCCCTGGAGGGCTGGGCGCCCCCCCCCCCTTGGGCCCATGCGCCTAGGGTTGGGGGGGAAACCCTAGAGGGGGCGCCCCCCTTGCTTGGGGGGCAAGCCCCCCTCCCTGGCCGCCGCCCCCCCTCTAGATCTCATCTAGAGGGGCCGGCCCCCTTCCCCCTTCCCCTATAAATAGAGGGGTGAGGGGAGGGCTGAACACCCAAGCCAAGGCGCAGCCCCTCCCCTCCCCAACACCTCTCCTCCTCCGTACGTGCTTGGCGAAGCCCTGTCGGAGTACTGCCGCACCAACAACACCACGCCGTCGTGCTGCCGTTGGAGCTGTCTTCCTCAACCTCTCCTTCCTCCTTGCTGGATCAAGACGGAGGAGACGTCGTCCGTTCCGTACGTGTGTTGAACGCAGAGGTGCTGTCCGTTCGGCACTTGGTCATCGGTGATCTGAATCACGTCGAGTACGACTCCATCATCACTGTTCCCTCGAATGCTTCCGCACGCGATCTACAAGTGGTATGTAGATGCAAACTCACTCCCTTTGACTCGTTGCTTAGATGAACTCATAGATGGATCTTGGTGAAACCGTAGAAAAATTATAATTTTTTGCAATGTTCCCCAACAGGGAGTGCAGAGTTTGGTGGGCACAAAACGAGACCCAACAGCAATGGAGATCGAGACTGAACTGGAGGAGGAGATACAGGCGAAAAGGCAGAGGGGGTTGGAGATCAATGTGGAAACGGCCAGTGAACTACCAACAGAAGCGGGGCTGCAGTCACAGCCCTGCAAGAGCCAATGAAGATCGTGGCGTGGAACTATCGGGGGTTGGGAAATGCCCCGACAGTTCATGGACTTCTGGACGTCCAGAGGTCCGAGCACCCAGACATTTTGTTCTTGTCTAAAACAAAGCTCAAGGCGAAGAAAATGGAGAGATTTAAGTGGTTTCTCGGGCTGCCATGCATGGTGTCACGAGATAGTGAGGGCAAAGGAGGTGGGGTGGCAGCTTTCTGGAGAAGAGGATTAAATGTGGAGTTGCGAAATTTCTCTAGGTTCCATATGGACCTGGAGATCAAGGAAGAGGACGGTTTCAAATGGAGGTTCACAGGCATGTATGGGGAGCCGAGGGCGGAGAAGAAGCATCTCACATGGAAGCTGATGAGGATCCTTCATAACCAAGTCTCACTCCCTTGGCTGTGCGCGGGAGACTTCAACGAGGTGTTGTTTGCTAACGAGAAGGAGGGCGGGAATGAAAAAACCCAGCATGCATGGGCAGATTCAGGGAGGCCTTGGAGGTATGTGGTTTAGAGGACCTGGGGTTTGAGGGGGACAAATTTACCTGGCGGAATAACAACCACCGATGGGAGAACTACATCTAGCAAAGATTGGATAGGGCGGTCGCAAATGAGGGATGGAGGAAGCAGTTTGAGGGTTTCAAGGTAGTGAATGGTGATCCTAGACACTCAGACCATAGACCCATTGCCATCACAACAGAGAAAACTGAGGGGGAGGGAGCAACAAGAGAGGTAGGGAGAGGAGGTGGGAGTCACAAGTTTAAGTTTGAGGCGTGTTGGCTGGAGGAGGAGCAGTGTGATCAACTAGTGAAGGAGGCATGGTGTCACACAATGGCAGAGGGTGGTCGGTGTGTGAGGGAGGGACTGAAGCAGGTGGCGGGGAAGCTTCAGACTTGGAGTGGAAACGTTTTGGGTGGACTGGAGAAAAGGCTGAAGAGAGCAAGGAAAGAAGTGGAGAGATGGAGACGTATGCCGGTGAGTAAGGAGAAGGTGGCAGGGGAGGAAGTGGCACGGTATAGAGTGGAGAGGCTAGAGGAGCAACTGAACACCTACTATGAGCAGCATGCACACATGACCTGGTTGAGGAAGGGGGACAGAAACACCTCGTTTTTTCATGCGAGTGTTAAAGAGCGAAGGAGAACTAATAGGATAGGGAAGCTGAGGCGTGAAGATGGGAGCTGAGCGGTGAAGGAGGAGGAAAAGAAGGAGGTTATCACTAAATATTTTGCGCAGCTGTTCAGGTCAGAGGGCATAACACATCATGATGAGGTTCTGAATTCAGTGGAGAGCAGGGTAACGAGGGACATGAACTCGGGCCTAATGGCAGAGTTTAGTGCTGAGGAGGTCAAGGCGGCCCTGAGGGACATTAGGGATTTAAAGGCGCCTGGGGAGGATGGTATGCCAGCCATTTTTTACAAGCACTACTGGGTGGATGTGGGTGACAAAATCACACAGGAAGTGCTAGCTTTTTTAAATGGGGGGCCTATGCCAACTGACTGGAACAACACGTCCATCACGTTGATCCCCAAGGTGAAGAACCCGGACTATATCAAGAATCTGAGACCAATAAGTCTTTGTAATGTGGTCTATAAGATCATATCAAAGATTCTCTCAAAAAGGTTGAAAGTGATATTGCCCGAGATCATCTCTCCAACTCAGAGTGCCTTTGTGCCAGGTAGGCTCCTAATTGACAATGTACTGCTCGCTTACGAGGTCATCCACTATATGCGCAACAAAAGAAGTGGGAAGGCCTATGCTGCGGTGAAATTCGATATGAGCAAGGCATATGACCGGGTTGAATGGCATTTCTTGGAAGCTATGATGGTCAAAATGGGTTTCCACCGGAGGTTTGTGGAGCTGATTATGAAGTGTGTGAGGACAGTAAAGTATCGCGTCAAGATTAATGGTGATCTCACCGAGGAAGTGTTACCGGAGAGGGGGCTGAGACAGGGGGACCAGTTGTCCCCTTATCTCTTTTTGTTGTGCGCGGAAGCTTTTTCGTGTCTACTAACAAAAGTTGAGCAGAACAACTTGATCCAGGGGATTAAGGTGTGCCCGAATGCCCCTAGCATTTCCCATCTGCTGTTTGCAGATGATCCCCTCATCCTTTTCAAGGCAAATAAAGAGAGTGTGGAGCAGATCCAACGTATTCTGCAGGTTTATGAGGCAAGCTCGGGCCAAACCATAAACAAAGATAAATCTGCCGCTTTCTTTAGTGCCAATGTGCAGGCAAAGGATAAGAAGGATGTGATGTGCATTCTGGGGATTGAGAAGGAGGCACTGAATGAAAGATACCTGGGAATGCCAATTCATGTGGGCAAATCAAGAACCAAGACTTTCAGGCACATAGTTGAGAGGATTCTGCAAAGAATTAGTGGATGGCAGGAGAAGCTACTCTCTCGGATGGGAAAAGAACTCCTGATTAAGGCTGTGGCGCAGGCGATACCCACGTTTACTATGTCATGTTTTGACTTGACGAAGACCATCTGTGAGGAAATCAGCACCTTGGTGTGTAAATACTGGTGGAGCCAGCAGGATAAATCCAATAAGATTCATTGGCTGAGTTGGGAGAAGATGGTAAAGCCAAAGAGTGAGGGGGGCCTGGGGTTCCGCGACATCCACAGCTTCAACATGGCTATGCTTGCGAGACAAGGATGGAGAATGCTGCAACGGCCAGAGTCTTTATGCGCACGGGTCTTGGGGGCTAAATATTTCCCCGATGGGAATCTGCTGAGTGTGGAGGAAACGAACAATATGTCCTACACCTGGAGGAGTATTTTGCAAGGAATCAAAATCCTGAAGAAGGGGCTCATCTGGCGAGTTGGCGATGGACAGTCAATCAATATGTGGAAGGACCCATGGATACCTAGGGGAACAACTAGGCGACCGTCTACACCAAGGGGCACAAACATTATGTCAAAGGTCGGAGAGCTTATTAACCCGGCTGCTGGGTCATGGGATGAAGAACTGGTTCGGGCCACTTTCAATGAAGAAGATACCTCCTGGATATTGGCAATCCCCACAAATTGGGAGCTAGAAGATCTGCCGGCCTGGCACTTTGAAAGAAGGGGCAAGTTTTCTGTTAAATCTGCATATTGGGTGCATATGCATGATAAAAACATGGAGGGGCTGAGGAAGCGAACAAAGTGTCCCCTTGGAAGAAGATCTGGCGGATGACGGTCCCAGGTAAAATAAAACATTTTATGTGGAGGTTGGCTCACAACTCGATGGCTGTTTGCATGAACCTGCAAAGAAGAGGACTGGATATCTCCATGCGGTGCCCTGTTTGTCAAGCCAATGGGGAGGACGGGGGCCATCTGCTTTTCAAATGCAAACAAGTTAAGGAGATCTGGAGGCTGTGCGGGCTGGAGAAGGAGAGACTGCTGCTTATGGATCAGAGCACAGCTTTAACAATGATGGATAAATTGACAACTTTTGCTGGGGAGAAGCAAGCCATTATTGCCACTCTCATGTGGAACTGGTGGTGTGAGCGCAATAACCGTAGAGAAGGAGGAAAAGGAAGACGAATCGAAGAGCTTGCTTGGATTATTGAGCATCAGACGAACGAGTTTCGAGACATCTAGCTGGAACCAACGAATTATGGGCTGACTCCGCAGCAGCGATGGAATCCACCGCCGGTTGAGTGGATTAAAATTAACATTGATGACTCTTTCAAACCAAACGACTGCAATGGAGGCTGGGGCTGTGTTCAGGGATCATGTGGGTGAGGCGATGGCGTGTGCTGTTGGCTTCCTGCCAAACTTGCTGAACCCGCTACATTCTGAGATGCTAGCTGCTGAAGCTGCTCTTCACTTGGCGTCAGACTTGGGAATGGGCAGAGTTTTCTTGGAAACTGATGCTCTGCTGCTGAAGGAAGCGTTGGATGATACTAGTGTTGATCTCTCTTGCCTAGGTGTTGTAGCTGACCGCTTAAAAATGTTCATCGTGTGTAATTTTATTGAGTGCAAGATTGTGCACTGCTCTAGAACCTGTAATCAAGTAGCGCACACCCTCGCGACGAAGGGCTCGCTGATGGCCGTGGTGCCAAACAGTGTAACTGATGGGTCTGACCCATGTGTATCAGTTTTAGTGGCGAGCGATTTTGCATCGCTCACTGTTTAATGCAAATTGCATTGAATCTCGAAAAAAAAATCTGATCACCATTTTACATAGCACGACAATACGAGCATATAGCGTCCAGCGCATCATCTTATCCCCCTGCGATGGTTGTTGGCAAGATGGAGAACACACCGAAAACCGGTGCGGTACCCCTTGGATCTCCAAGAACCGCAGCAAAACGCCGTTCACCGGAGGAAGTCCGTGGGCCCTGGGCCCGGCCCCGGCCCCGCTTATAAGAGAGACGGACCCTCTGCTTCCCCGCGTCCCTAGAGCCGAGCCAACGAACGAACGCCGCAACTCCCTCCACCCCCTAAAAAAACTCCCTCTCCCTCCGAAACCGCGAGCGCCAGCGGGATCCATCGCAGCCCAACGGACGGACGGACGGCGCGGAGGGATCGGTCCATCGGCGCACACATGGGCATGCCCGGCGACGACTCGCGCTGCCGGAAGCACCCGCCCGTGCCCTGCGGCGGCGTGTGCCCGCACTGCCTCTGCGACCGCCTCCTCCGCCTCTGCCCCGACTGCGCGCGCACGCGCCCCTGCGCCTGCGCCTCCCCCTCCTCCCCGTCCTCCTCAGCGTCCTCCACCTCCGTCGGCCGGGTCTGCAGCCTCATCGAGCGGGAGCGCCGGATCGGGCGCTCGCGGTCCGTGGCCGGCGGCATCGGCGCCGACGAGAGGCGCCGGTCCAGGGTCTGGGGCTGGGCCTCGTTCCGGAAGCCTGCGGTCGGCAAGGGAATGGAGTTGGAGAGCGAGGAGGAGCGCCACGCCGCCGAGGACGCGGCGGCATTGGAGCGGTCGAGCTCCGCCTCCGCGGAGAAGTTGGCGCCCAAAACGGGAGGGTGGGGGCGGTTCCTCCCCGGCCCGATCAAGGCGCTGCGCCACCGCAAGTCGCGCGCTTCCGCCGGCGCCAGCGCCCGAGGCGATCGCCGGGAGGGCGTGAGGTGAGATCGCCGGCCGGCGCGCGGCTAGGTTGTTTTCTTTCCGTGCCTGTTGTGATGATCCATGGATCTCGTTGGTTGGTGATCCTGTAACCCTGAGTCGTCCCGGCCCCTTCGGGTCTCGCCCGTGATTATACATAATAAAGTTGTGAATAGAATGTGTTAGCTGATCCCAATCCCATTCCCCCCGAGCCTTGGAAATGGGGTTCCACATCCACAGTTCTTTCTGGTTCGGCAATGGTGATCGGTTTCTCGATTGATTTGTGCGACGTTTCAATCTGCATAGATGTATCCTGTAGAAGAGATACGCCCGGGCGCGGCGCGTGTGCCCTGTAGCCGGCGTCACCGCGCCAGCGTCTCTGAGCCGTCCTTTGCCAACAGTTTTGGCTGTTTGCGCGGGTTTCTGCATGCCGCCGTTCCGTCCGCACCATGGCGGCAGAGCACGGCGCGCACGCCACCGCCTCGTCATTTTCCGCTTGGGACGGGTCGAAGGCGCCAGCCGAATGTGCGTGCGTCCGTGGCGATGGAGACGTCTCGCGAAGCTCTCTCTGTCTTGTGCACGTCCGCCGCGCAAAGCCGCTGTCCCGTTCGATGCCGACATGCGCGCCATGCCGTCGCGTGTCGCGCCCCTGGCGAGCCGTCGTGGGCCGCTGGGACGGGTGGGCATGGCCGGCCGGTGCACGGTGATCTGATCTCTGCTGGCGTGGCAGTAGCGTCGATACGTTCGAAGACGACGAAGAGACGTGAGCAGCGCGCATGCGGCTGCTCTGTTTCGACCGCTTCCGTGTGTATGCGCTCGCGCGGACGGACTGCACGAGGCTGGGCCACACGTGCTGGCATGCAGCGAAAGTACTCCGTGGTGACGTCCGCTCTGCATGCGTTCATGGTGACCACTCGTGCGCAGCGGACGCATGGTGATGGCCGCTCGTACCACGTCGTGAGCAGGCGAGCAGGCACCCCACACGCATGTACAATTGCACGCTACACGGTGTTCCATTCCAGAGCGTCGATCAGCGTGTGAAAACAAGCAATCCTGCTGCATCGGTCGAGCCATCTGTGCGTGCGTGTGCATGTCGTCCTATGCCAGGGACGGTCGGATGGGCTCTGCATCTGCATCACTGAATGCGTCCCCTGTCCAAATTGGCGCGCGTACAGTAAGTGGGAACGCCGTAGAACAAAGTTTGCGTTTCTTCCGGCTAGGAATAGATGAGATTATTGTTAGAGCTTGTGAGGTTGATCGTGCTGGAGAGGCGATATTGGAATACCTTTTAGTTCTTCCAGATCAAGATTTGCGTATTATGGGGTACCAAAATGTACGAGAAATGATAGCTATTTCAGCTTGGTATCTATGGTGGGAGAGAAAGAAATTAGTGCACAAGGAAACAACTCAGAATGCAACTCAGATATCAATGGGGATCCTAGCCCTTACATACAATTTTGTAAATGCATCATCTTCAAAGGCGTCCATGAAAAAGGGGTTGGCATTGTCCCCCTAGGGGTTTCGTGAAACTCAATGTTGACGCCTCGCCCAACAATCGCAACCCCGGCCCGGATGGTTTCACGAATGAGTTCTACAAGGCTTTTCATAATGTGCTTAAGGAGGACTTACAGCTTTTTTACGAACAGTTATACCACAACCAGGTGGATCTCTCTGGCATCAATCAAGCTCATATTTCACTCCTACCCAAGAAGGACTCACCTCTGGAGCTGCGCGATTTCAGGCCAATTTCGATTGTTCATAGTGTCCCCAAGCTGGCTAGCAAGGTCCTTGCTCACAGACTACAGCTGCAAATCCCTTCCCTGGTTCACCCTCTACAATCTGGCTTCCTCAAGGGTCGTTCCATAATTGAGAACTTTGCTATGGTTGCTGACATGGTTCAAACAACCCACAAAAGGAAACTGCCTATGGTGGTTCTCAAGCTGGATTTCCAAAAGGCGTTCGACACTGTCAGCTGGGCCTGTCTCTTCAGCATTCTTCAAGCCCGCGGTTTCCCTTCAAAATGGATCAGCTAGATCTCGTCGCTCCTGACCACGGCTAGTTCAAGAATCATGCTTAATGGTAGGCTTGGCGAGTCTTTCGTTGCAAGGAGAGGTTTTCGCCAGGGCGACTCCATGTCGCCATACCTATTCATTTTAGTCGCTGATGTCCTACAGAGATTGTGTTGTTTGCGTTTTGAGGACGGCAGCCTGATACACCCGCTTGGTTCTGACAGACTGTACCCGGTGCTACAATACGCTGACGATACACTTATTTTGTTCCAAGGCAACACTCAACAGGCGGTCATCGTCAAACAGATTTTGTCTGATTTCTCACTTTTCACCGGCCTGCAAATCAACTACCATAAGAGTACTATGATCCCTATCTGCATCGACCCAAATAGCACACAGGAGATTGCTGGCATGTTTGGCTGCCCTGTTTCAAGCTTTCCCTGCATGTACCTAGGCATGCCGCTCTCTTTGCACAAGATTAAACATGGCCTTCTTCTGCCTATCATTCATCGGGTGGACAAGAGATTGTCAGGTTGGCTAGCCACCTTCCTGTCTTTTGGTGGTCGTTTGACTCTGGTTAATTCAGTCCTTGCTGGCATCCCTAGTTATTACATGTCATGTTTTCTTTGGCCCAAGGAATCCCTTAGTAAGTTGGAAAAGTTGTTGAGGGCCTTCTTCTGGCAAGGCAAGAACACAGTTAAGGGAGGCCAGTGCCTCGTTGCCTGGCGGTTCGTCACTCTCCCAAGATCTGCAGGCGGTTTAGGCATCAGGGACCTCCCTGCTCATAACCAAGCTTTGCTCACCAAATTTGTTTCTAGAGTATTGCAGACCTCTAAAACCCCCTACTTTCAATGGTTTGCTCAGCAGTACTGTAAACAAGCTACCCCTCTCAAGTTTTCAAACCGTGACATGGCCATATGGAAGAACTTCAAACCTTTCATTCCTACAATTTTGGCAGTATCTAGGTGTTCAACGGGCCCTGGCAAACTTATCTCTTTCTGGCATAATCACTGGTTGCCCGCGGGGCGGCTTCGGTTCTTGCTGCCCGCTCTCTTCTTGTATGCTAAGGATGGCGCTTGTACTGTGGCTTCCCAACTCTGCAACGACATCTGGTGCATTCAACTACACCCCAACCTGACTGCCATTGCTGCCCAGGAACTGCAGATGCTGCAATCTATTCTGCCCCCGCCTCCTTCAAATGTTGCAGCTCTCGGCTCGGATGTCAGAATTTCTGCTATGCACCATAAGCCATTGACTACTTCTCAAGTTTATCAACTTGTTACCTTCAGAGGTGTGACTTGTGAGTTCAGCTCCTGGGTTTGGGACAAGATCATTCCTTTGAGATACCACGTCTTCCTCTGGCTAGCTTTTCGGGGGCGACTAAACACAAAAGATAACATGGTTCGGAAGCATTGGACTCTACTCACCGAACACCAGGACTGCGACCTTTGCCCTGCTAGCGAGTCTGCCAGCCACATTGTTCTGCGCTGTTATCCAGCCTCTGTTATCTAGACCGCGTTCCATATGAACGACCTAGCTTCTACCTCCACGGACATCGTTCATTTTATGCATAGAGCTCAGCGGGCTTGGTTTAACTCTAGAGGTGTGCACATTCTTTTCGCTGCGGCTGCGATTACTCTCTGGCACGCGAGGAATGATAGGATCTTCAACAACAACAGATGGCCCCCGTTCTATCTCAAAAGATATATGTCACAACTCCTTCAGGCATGGCAGCACCGGGCTAACAGGCAGGACGACAAGGATGCTATTACGAGCTGGATGTACCTCCTGAACTAAGTTAGTTCTAGCTTTGTAGTAATCTTCTTTTCTCCTCGTTTGCCCCATTCTTCACTCCTTCAAATGGTTGTTTACAGCCATGGCACTACGGTGCTCAATGTAAGCTTCATGTAATCGACCTTTGGTCCCAGGCCCTGGCCTGTTTTGAAATATATAAGGTAGAATCTCATCTACCTTTTCATTTCAAAAATAAATGTTGACGCCTCTTTTGACCATGACATGCTGAAGGGTACGATGGGGGCAGTTTTGCGAGACGACAAAGGTAGGTTTATTGCAGGAGGAAATGGAAAGATTGACCATTGCGCGGATGTTCTGATGGCAGAAGCTTTAGCCCTCAAATTTGGACTAACACTAGCGCAAAGGACAGGGTGCAGTCGCCTAATCATCAACTCAGATAATCTAGAGGTGATTGAGACCATGCAAGATGGAGGACAGTCAACGGGTGCGGCAGCGGCAATTTTTGATGACTGCTTCCACTACGCATGTGATTTTATTATGACTAGATTCGAACATTGTAATAGAGAGGCAAATAGAGTAGCACATGAACTTGCTAGATTAGCTAGATTTTCTTCAACTTCAGATTGGTTTGAGGAGCCTATCAATGAAATTGTACTCATCCTCACAAACGATGTATTGGTTATTTCTAATGAATAAAGTTTCGTTTTATTTCAAAAATAAAAGTTTGCGTTTCTTCCTACACGCCACTGCGTGATATTCGTATTCATTGCTCCTAAACAGCCATATTGAACGCAAGAGAGCACCGTGTCGTGCTATCCGATCTGAGCGGCCCTGGTTTTCACATGAACATGCTAGAGGCCCTACAGGTAGGCATGTGCCAAGCATGGAACAGTCATCTCACAAAATGAGACAATGATGGCATGGTGCAGTTGATGCAAGTTCCCCCTACAATGATGGCATGGTGCAGTTGATGAGTATGGTTACTACGGATCTTCCACGGACCAAAACTACTACCTCCGTTCGAAAATACTTGTTAGAGAAATGAATAATCTTTTTCTCGTGTCCAAACTGTGAAGTCAAAATCGTCTTGCGGAGTAATAGGAGGAAACAACCGCAAATGCAAATTTTACCTATGAAACCGAGATTACCCCGCTTCTGCCCTGTAGGAAGAAAAAAACAGAGACACGAGAAGGCCATGAGCGAAGAAGCTGTACTTTGGTCGTTCAACTCAGTTTGACTCTAATTACCTTTCTTTTTGCGGGTAAAGAAATGTATTACTCAATGATCAAATTCTTATGATCATCACGGACAATCCTCACCACTTCCTCCGGGCCCGATCCAACCCAAGTAATGGTTTGGCCCTCGGATCTAGCGAAACTAGCAAGCTTATCACTAGCTTTATTTTGGCTACAAGGTACATGAGTAATACAAGACTTTCTAAGACTCAACATGTACTTGATCTCACCCACCAAAGGGGCATAAACTGAGCGGTCCATCTCCTCACAAGAAATCATAGACACTGCATTGCTCGAATCCATCTCAACTTCAATTGGTAGCTCCGACCGTTGGATTACAAAGGACAAACCTTCTATGCATGCACATAGCTCTGCCTCCAATGCATCTCTACAAGAGAACAAGGTTCTGCATGATGAGAAAATTATCGCTCCAGCGTTATCCCGCAGGACCATCCCGGCTCCCGCTCCACCTGATTCAGCAAAGGAACCATCTGTATTTAATTTGACCCAGCCCCTCTTGGGGGGCTTCCACGGTGTATCTTGTACAGGCTTCTTCATATTGCTCCGCACCACCAATGATTATGCTTTCTTTCCCTTTTGCTGGATCCCAGCAGTCACCAACCCGAATCCCAATCAGTTCATCCAGGTACCTTTGGAGGAAACGTACTGACACTGCCATGGGAGGGGCCGGTTTGGCATGTGTAACCTCATTGCGTATGAACCAGCATCTCCAGAAAATTAGCAATATCATGCATCGTTGAGTATCACCCAGTTGGCCAAGCGCGTTGAGGAGCCATTCCTTTCTCGAGTTTTGAAATGATAACAGGTCGGGGATCTGCCATATGGTGGACATCTGCTCATATAAGTCCCGCCTCAACTGACACCTTATAAAAGGGTGGAAATTATCTTCTTCCTCCATGCCACAGACAGGGCATGTACTACTCAGCTCCAGACTAATCTTGTGTTTATGCTTCCAAGTGGGCAGTGAATCTATTGATAATCTCCATGCAAAGTTTTGAATTGTAGGGGTAACGTTGCACTTCCATATATATTGCCAACACGAATGATTACCGTCCGGTGACGTACTAGACGCCACAGTAGTAGCCCTGTTAGCCTCCTTGAACGCTAGATTATACGCCGACTTGACCGTAAACCTGCCATGCTTCTCTGGACCCCATGCAATAACATCGTCCCCAAGCCTAGGGGATGCTCTAATTTTTAAAATTTCCTCCACATACGCTGGTACAAAGAAACGTTGCAGCACCTCCAAGTTCCAGGATCCATTCTCATTCAGTAAACCAGCCACGAATCGAATACGACACCGGCCACGTTGCGATACTGGTTTGTAAGAGAATGGTATTCGGGATCCAGTTATCTCTCCACACCCTAATATTGCGCCCATTCCCAACTCTCCATATCAAACCTTTCTTCAAAAGATCAAGACCATGAGATATTGCCAGCCATGAAGAGGAAGCATTGCCTGAAAATAATGTGTCCTCCAAACTGCCACTGGGGTAATATCTCGCCTTAAGAACTTGCACGCACAAGTTTTCAGGTTTCGTCAACAAACGCCACGCCTGCCGGGCCAGCAAAGCTTGATTGAACATCCGGAAGTCCCGGAAACCAGCCCCCCCTTTGTTCTTAGGCTGTAACAGGTGATCCCATCCTCTCCAGTGGACTTTCCTCTTTCCTTTACTAGAACCCCAATAGAAATTCTGTACCATTCGAGTCAAATCATCACACACAGAAAAAGGTAGCTTGAAAACCCCCATGATGTATGTTGGCAATGCTTGTGCTACTGCTTTGATCAAGACCTCTCTTCCTGGTTGCGCCAAAAGGCCATCACCCCACTGAATCAGACGCTTGGTTAAACTAGTTTGAAGATTCTGAAACTTCCCCTTGGACATGCGCCCCTCGGGGGTTGGGAGACCCAAATATTTTTCTTCAAACACCGTCGAAGTGACATTCAGAACATCTCGAACTTGCTCCTGTACCACCCCTGGACAAGCAGCACCAAAAAATATTGAACATTTATTAAAGTTCAAACTTTGCCCCGTTGCACTCTCATACACGATCAAAGCTGCCTTCACATTCTCTGCTTGTTCACTAGTAGCCTCAAAGAACAGTAAGGTATCATCAGCAAATAACAATTGTGATATACCCAGAGCCCTTCTTCAAACTCTCAATGGTGTTATACTACCAGCTGCAACCTTACTCTTTAAGATCTCTGATAACCCATCCGCAATAAACAAAAATAGGAATGGAGATAGAGGGTCGCCTTGCCGAAGCCCACGTGATGGTGCAAATGAATCCAAGAGGGTCCCGTTTAATTTAACACGATATCTCACTGATGTGACACAAGTCATAATCCAGTCAATCCATCGCTGAGTGAAACTCCACTTTTGCATCACCTGCTCCAAGAAAACCCAATCCACTCTGTCATAAGCTTTTGATAAATCCAGCTTGTATGCACAAAAACTCTTAGTAGGATCCTTCTCCTGTTTGATGTAATGTAAACATTCAAAGGCCACAAGAGCATTATCTGTGATCATCCTGCCTGGCACAAAGGCACTCTGTTCCGGAGAAACCAAAGAGTCTAGGAGAGGCCTAAGCCTATTCATCAAACACTTCGAAATCACCTTATAGATTACATTACAGAGGCTAATAGGCCTATAATCAGAAATCTTTGCAGGGTTAGAAATTTTAGGAATCAGAGCAATGGATGTAGAGTTTACCCCTTCCGGCATAATTCCACTGACAAAAAAGTCCTTAACCGCTGCAGTCACGTTAACTCTGACAGTGCTTCAATTCTGCTGAAAAAATCTCGCAGGAAAGCCATCTGGCCCTGGTGCCTTAAGTGGCCCAATTTGGAACATTGCGTCTGATATCTCCTTATCAGAAAAGGCCGCACATAATTTAGCATTATCCTCCTCCGTCACTGTTTGCTTCAAAAGATCCAGAACCGGGGCGGCATCAAGAGTTGTATCCGCTGTGAAGATCTCATGAAAATAATTATTTGCAATCTCGCTCATCGCTGCAAATTCTGAATGCACCACGCCAACACTATTTGTTAGTTGTCTGATTTTGTTTTTCTGTGCCCTCCAAACAGCCTTATTTTGGAAAAACTTCGTATTCCGATCCCCCTCTTTCAACCATGCGATCCTCGATCTTTGCAACCAAATCATCTCCTCTTGATACAGTAACTCATTCATTTTATCTGTCACCCTACGAATATCCTGCTGGTCCGCATTCATGTGCATAAGCTCCTCAAGTTGGGTTCTGGATTTAGCCAGTTCCCTTGTGACATTCCCAAATTTCCTTCCCCAAGTGTCGAGTGAGATCATGGTCTTTGTTAGGGCGTCACGCAACTGGGCAAGGTTGCGTACACCCCCCACCGCATCCCATGCTTCCTTAATCACCTCCGGCAATGTACCATCTGTCTCCCAGAATAACTCATACCTCCTTGGCTTTGCACCCGTCGGCCCTGGGTCGGCCGAGGCCTTGAGAAAAAGAACTATATGATCTAAACATGGTGATGCAATATGAGAGACAACCGTGAAGGCAAACATGTTCCTCCACAAATTTGTAGCCACCGCTCTATCAAGCCGAACCCGAACATTATTTGCGCCAGCTCGTTTGTTGTCGTAGGTGAAAGGCACCCCTCCGAATCCAAGATCTACCAAGCCACATACTTCCAAGCAGTCCCGAAAAGCACCCATTTGAGATTCAGCTCTCGGAGTCGCCGACAAATGTTCAAAATCCCACATAGCCTCATTAAAGTCACCCAGCACCAACCAAGGTAAATCACTCACGGTTTTAAGGTTCTGCATTGTTGCCCACATAAGATGTCTATTCTCAACTCTCGGCTCACCATAAACGCAAGTGATCCTCCACTTTTCTGCATTTTGATCTATCTGTACATGAGCATCAATATATCGTTCTATTTTATTCAGAATCTCCACTACATACGACTCGTGCCAAAACAGGGCCAAACCACCACTCATCCCTTCACTATCCACACCACAAAACCCCTTGAGGCCGAGACGACCCTGAATCCTCCTCATCTTTTCCGCCTTTTGCCTAGTTTCACACAGGAATACCAAATTGGGGGAATGCGACTGGCAAATCGTCGCAAGCTCACGAACTGTGCAGGAATTCCCCCCTCCCCGACAGTTCCAACTGAGTATACTCATTGGGCTCGGCGGCCCTCCAACTCGGAGGCCGCCTCAACATGCATTAGTGAATCAACTCCATCTTCCTCACCTCCCTGCTTCCTCCTCTTTACTATCGGCTTCTTCCCAGGAGTTGCATTGCTTACACCACCGCTTGATGAAGTTTCAGCTGCTGTTACATATTCTATCTGTAGCACTGTATTCGATACTTTACCCTTCAGGTTTGGAACCTCATGGCCTCTCACATTAATAGACCCATCTGAACTGATCAAACGTTTTTTGACATCCCCCCATCCTCGCCTAACACAAGATTGACACCAGGAGCCACTTGCCCCGCAACATGCTCGCTTACTGGAACATGTCCCTATCCACCTCTTCCTCCACCACCAAAAACATCTCCTAACCCTCCTCTCCCTCTTCCACCCATAGATCCACCACCGCGCCTCGAACCCATCCCGCCCCCTCCTCTATCACCACCACCAAGACTAGTCGGTTCATTTGTCCAGTGAAGCCAATCTCCCCACTCACATGATGCAGGATCATGTATGCCATCACCGCATTCCTCCACTACATGCCCCATGCGTCCATAGAAAAAACAAAAATCTGAGAGCTTCTCATATCTAACTGGATACTTCTTCCTCTCCTTCAAAGTAATCAGCACAAATCTCACCAAAGGATCCACATTCACGAAAACTCTTACTCGAAGATGATTTGAAGGGTTTATCCTCCCCTCATTAACAATCACTGTAAAAGGTGGCTTCCCCACCTTCTTTACCACCTTCTCCGCTAACTCTTTCTTCCTTGTGAGGCCGTCCGGGAGGCCCTTAATACGCGCCCATAATGGATACATGTCCAGTGCATACTCTTCCACATCCGTGAAGCCATCATATTCAACAAGAATCATTGGATCCCTTCGAAACTGCCATGGGCCTCCCTCCATTACCCTCTTCCAATCTCCAAGACAGTCACATTGAGCCAAGAACAAATTCGGCCCCTTGATGTTGAACGTAACCCCTTGCGCGCATGTCCACGCGTTCCTCATCGAATTTAGCAACGCTGCATGGCTAAACGGTCTCATCGTGTGAACCCTAAACAGAGCCAACCAACGCACGTCCCTTATCAGATCATCCACTTCTCCAGACAGGTCTAGGTCTTCTTCTTCCTCCCCACGCAGGTTCATGCCTTCGAACGCATCATCTAGGTTTGGATCTGGACCCAGGTGGCCGAAATCCTCATCCGATTCCTCTTCTCGATCTTCCCCCATCGCCCTCTCCTTACTTCCATCATCCTCCCCATCGGTCACCTCCCTCTCCTGGCCGGCCCCCGACTCTCTACTTCCTGCTAACCCGCCCTCAAACTGTGTCTCCATCAGCACTTCCTTCGATGCACCATCGTTCCCATCACCTAGATCCTCCATGCCTCCCTGAACGCGAGCTACGGAGCAGGCGGCCGCGAGAGACGGCCCGATCGGTGTAGAAACCCTAGGTAGACTCCGCCGTCGCCGTCGGAGGAAAGGTTGGACCCAAGGGAAACCCTAGGGGAAACTGACTCTAATTACCTTACAACGCATGGCTCTGGACATCATACCAGGTCCATGATCTCCAACCAATAGAGTTGTTGCACGGCAAATCTTGCCATTGCAAGAGTTTTAAGATATACTACTTAATACAAAGTCAAGTCACTTATTTTAGGATGGGGGTAGTACATTATTTTTCACGGTCATGTGTTGACATAAACCATGCTTTAAAGTCGGCTGAACCCACCTCACTCATAACTATGAATAAGACTTTCTATGTCACAACCGAGAATCGCTTGATGCTACTTAAAGATTTGTGCAGTTGCAAAATGAGAAAATATTGATCATATGGCTATAACTATTTCTAAGTTGACTCAGACATGATCATTGCATGGCTCTGCTATTTCCAAGGCGAAAATAATATTTTTATTTCAATTTATATTCTAAAGTTTCTTTCTACTTCCAAAAGCTTCCTTTACACGTCAATTCTTTTTAAAGCAAATGAAAAATAGATTCTGATGAAGCAGTTAACCTATTTAAAGAACATTCCTTTTTGCGGAATAAACTAATTCAAATAAGGGTACGAGGTTCAATATCATAGCAGTTTCCGTGTTGTACGGCCAAGGATCTGATTAAGAACTCTTTGTGCTCTGAAAACAAAGCAAAACTATTTGATAAAGAAGTTGGTTATGATCATGACTTTTGTAATCATTTGTAGGGGTTTAGTTTCGTTGATCTGATGTTTTAAATATTGTTGATGAAGAAAACTTTTCATAGAAAAAAGAGTAAAATAAGCCACTCCTCACTTCATTTAAAAATAATTGAAGTTCTAGTTTTTCATAAGTCAGAATAAATTAAGTTAGATCAACTATACAAAAGACATGCTAAGGTCTACAAACCAAATACACATAGTATGAAAATATATCTCATAAAGAATCTCGTAAGACTAAATTTGTCGTCCTTTATGTTAATATATATTTCTATAGACTTGATCAAACTTAAATAAGTTTGACTTAGATAAATCCGGAAAATTGAATTATGTTGGAACAGAGGAGAAAAGGGCAAACCCTAGTAGGCTCCTGCGGCCGTCAACCAGTGGGGGCTCCGCCCGCACGAGTAAAAGTAGGCTGGCCCAGTTCGGGGCTTCGTTGTCCGCTAATGTTTTCTCGTTCATTTTTTTATTGTGGCTTTTGTGTTTCTGCTTTTATCGGTTTTTTGTTTTGTTTATCTTATTTCTAGTTTTACTTATTTATTTTTATTATTGTTTCATTTTTCCTTTTTTTTGTGGGAAAAACTTTCTACATATTCATCAACTGTCAAGGTAGTATAAAAAACGCCGGAAGTAAAAATTACATCCAGATCCATAGACCATGCAGCGACAACTATAAGCACTGGAGCGAGTTGAAGGCACATCGCTGTCATTGCCCCTCCATCACCGGAGCCGGGCAAACCTTTTTGTGGATGACAGTTGGAAAGTCGTCGTGCTAAGCCCCCAGAGGACCAACGCACCAGAACATCAACCGCCGCCGATGAAGAGAATTATAGAATGGAATGATCCAACTTATAGACACACCAATATCGACGAACAAAGATCGGATCCAACCGGACCCATCGAAGGCAAACGCCAACCGAATCCCAGGAGATCGGCGGAGACAATCCTCCACACGCCCTTTTGACGATGCTAGAAGCATCATCAGAATGGGGCTAAGCAGGGAGAAACCTATTCCATCTTCAAGGAGTTGCCGCCGCCTCGTCTTCCTGAGCAGGACACAAACGCTACCAAAACTCAAAACAAACTCAAAAAATGGAGCTCTCCCGCCGGCAAGGAGCAGGATCCACCGCACCTCCATGACCCTAAGGCCATGGGAGACGAGACAGCCCAGCGGGAGGAACCAAAGCCCTAATCGCTTGCCCATGAGAGCCGCGCAGGCATACACATATGGGAGTCTTCCCTTGTTTATTTTTTTCTTTTTCTTCTGACTTTTTTTTCTGGATTCAATTTTTCTCTTTATTTATTTTTTGCACTTTTCTTAGTTTTGGTAATAAAAGTTTCTCTAATATATGGTGAACTTTTTCAAATGCACACTGGGCAGTTATATAATATGCATTGAACTTTTTAAAATACAGTGAAAATTTTGTAATACTGATCGAACTTTTTTATATATATGTTGAAGTTTTTTTAATGTATGGTGAACATTTTTCTAATACAGACTGTTTTTTAACACATAATAAGCATTTTCAATATATTTTTATTTTATGCAAATAGTTTTTTTAATTATTTAGCTATGTAAAAAACATTTAGTTTTATGAAGAAAAAAAAAGAAAGTTTGTTTCATGAAAACCCCCAACATTAAAACCACAGAAAACTGTTTAAGTGAGACTCGCCTGAATGGGCCGGTCAGTTTGTGCCTGGTTCAGGCGAAGCCCTCGAGAGGGAGCTGCACTATGGGTTGCTTATATTGTAGCAAGCAGTACGTACGTGTGCTTTTTTCGTTTTTTATTCCGGTTGGTTTAAGTTTAATTAGAACAAACAACGAATAATAAATAAAATCATGAATTAGAAAAAATGTTGTATATTTAATGAAGTAGTTCTTGAAATTTGGAAAGTTTCACAAATCATAGAAAAATTTCATGAATTGAAATTTTTTCGCGTATTACAAAATAATTGTTCACGAATTTGTAAATTCTTTAGTGAATGATATTTGAAAATTGCTCATGTTTTTTAAAATACTGTTCATGAATTCGAATAAAACTAATAAATAATATATAAAATTCCCATGAATTCAATTTTTTTGCGTATTTGACAAAATATTAAATTTGTATAAAAATTTCATGAATTACAAAATTACGTATTTGGAAAAAGGAAAACAATACAAAAGAAAAAAGGGTGCGGAAAAAATTCACAATCCTTGCTGAAATTAAACATAAGGTTTAAGAAACTTCCTAAAACCAGCCACTTGTTTACGCCCCGTGCGGCCGAATGTAGTGCTGTAGCGAGCGATGGCGCTGGTATTGCTCGCAAAGAACGACCTATAGTCTTTGCGTCTATTTGATGTAAACGAGTGTCAAGCAGGAGGTCTCTAAGAAGAACTGCCGTGAATCAGAGAAAAACTTGCCATTGTATGGGTGATTGGGCAGCTTGAAGTGAAAATGTCCCCCGAAAAAAAAGACCCCTCAGAAAAAAAATCGAAGTGAAAAGATATATCCGCTGATTCCTGTGAGCGGGCTTGTTTCAAACTTCTTTAACGTCCACTGTTCAAGTTATTGAAATTGTGTTTTTCTATTTCGTGTTGCCAGCCCAAGATTCTTTAGTTTTCCCTCTGCGCTTCGAATGCGCCGTGATCTTGTAGCTTTTTGTTTACTGAAAAAATGCAAACCAAGTATAAAATTACATTGGTTTTTTTCTTTTGCTCCCCACTTTGTAACATACTTTGTAAGGAATAAAAATTACGGTAGAACTATTGTTCCACGGTTCATAGCTTCAAAAAATCTTAGATTGTTCGGTTTATCTTGCGGTGGAAACAATCAAAAGGTTGCGGCACCACACATTTCATAAGCTAATGACGTCAGCACGCAGTTCATCAAATTGCACATCTGTACATCCAAAGCTAAAGAGGGACGCCGAGATCAAACGCCGAAGGGAGACACAGCTTAACTTACTAAGTGGACCGCAAATGTTACGCGGTACGAATTCTCCAAGTAACTGGCATTGACACGAGCAGTGGAGTACATAAATCACATAGGTACAGAAAATCGGATGCGGAAATGTGCAAGTCGTGCGCGCTGCCAGTGCCACGACCACCTGACAACGACTGCGAATTACGGAGCATCACACCTTGGCATGCATCAAAGGCGATCAAACATCAGGTCGGTGCAGCTATCGCAGCACGGCGAAGCCTCCGAGCGCGGTGACGAGCACGAGCGGCACGACGGAGGCCCAGAGCACCACCTTCCCCTTGCCGCGCCGGCCGTGCGGGTCGCCGGCGACCCAGAAGCCCATGGTCACCTCCACCGCGCTGAAGACGACGACGGCTGCGAGGATCACGTAGTAGGCGGCCACGAGCAGCCCGTCGAGCAGGAAGACGCCGGACGGGGCCCTGAAGAAGGCGAGGAACAGAGCCGCCGAGGACTTGGCGATGCCGCCGCCGACCAGGGCGCGCTGCAGCTTCGCGTCGTCGTGCAGGGCGTCGACCACGCCCCCGGCGGGTGGGTGTGGCAGCGGGTCTGGCATCTCGATGCTGACACAGTCCATTGCTTGCTTATCAGTGTGTTCTCTCAGGTCGCTCTGAATTTTGGGAGAAGGTGAGCTAGCATTTGAGCTCGTATAGTCGTATATATAGGCGATGCGCGGCCGCAGGGGAAGCCCGATGCTGAGCCTGAGCCCGGCAGTTGGGTGCGCATGTTGACTTTTGGTCAATCTTATAGTATAAGCATTTTTTTTTGTGTGTGTGAGAGAGAAAGAAAGCAGAGGACTGATTGATCGGGGGTGCCCGTGGCCGTGGGTGCCAGTGGCCGAGCCCGACGCTACCACTAGGCACCAGAATAGAAAATAGTTTCTGATGATTACACGAGCCGAGCAAAGGCAGTGTCATGTGAAGGCACTGGCTGGAATGCCAAGTCGGCGATGCTGCCGATGCCCGATGCGGAAGTGCGGCATTCCGCGCAGCACACCTGCAAGGACCCACGGCACGCACTAGGCCCCGGTGCGGGATCCGGACGGAGCTCTAATGGAGTACTAGTAGAACTACTCGAAATAGCAAACCAACCTATGGTTGAGATGATTAGGTGGACAGTGGTATTTCCAACCCACCAGAGTTTAAATTCTGGTGCTCAAAAAAAAAGAACTACTCAAAATATACCCAGCCCCTGCCCAGACCGATCGGTGGCTGCTTGGTAAAAGAGTGAAAAGCTATAAACAAGGCGACGACGATTCATTTATAGACTTTATTAATTTAAAATGAAACATCAAAGGGATACAAACACAATAAACATCTTCTAAATAAAAAAAGATGCAAACTCAATAAACACAAATCTGACCTCTGCATCCTCTAAAACACCAAACTCCCTAGTTTTAGAGAGATGAGAATCAGTTGAGGGCAACATTTGGCTTCTGATTTTGACTGGGTCGCCTCCCCGGGCTTATACAGTTTTGTGGGCCCTATATGTAAGTGTCCCATTGTTGTGGGCTTTCTGGTCTTTTCGGATGAAAGCGGCGTGGCGGCTGGGGGCTTCCTTGGTGGCCGGGTGTCCATCGATCGTCGGTTACTGCATCGGGGAGAGGGGCTGAGGTGATTTGCGGCGTGTTGGGCGGCATTTGTGTCCTCCCTTCAGCGACGCTGTTTACCCCTCCATGGCCCTCCCCATTCCTTGCGGCAACGAACTCCATATTCACTCATATGGCCCAAATCAGATCCCTTTTTTCTACTTCATGTGTGTTTGACCAATCTTTTTTAATTCTTTGATTTATATTTGAGGGAGTAAATCTAGCTGTGTCAACGGTAGTCCATTTGAAAACTGGAAATCAAAATCATTGTATTGCAGGTCTGTTGCCCGTTAGTTTGTTCTTGCTACATAATAAGATCCTTCAAAAAACATACTAAGCATTTTTTCTAATATGATTTTTATTTTGTATAAGTAGTCTCTAATTATTTAGATCTGTACAAAAGACAACAGTCGTTTTTCTAAAAAAACAGTTTGTATCTTTTTTAGTCTATAATTAGTTTGTTTCATGAAAAAACACGACATGAAAACCAAAGAAAACTGTTTACGTGAGACTCTCCTGAATGAGCCGGCCAATTCTACTCGAGGGAGCTGCTACGGGCGTGTTTTTTTTTTCGTTTTTTATTCTGGTTGGTTTAATTTTAATTTAAACCATGAATAACAAATGAAGTCATGAATTTGAAAAATGTTTGCACCTTAAGAAAAATATTCTTGAAATTTGAAAAGTTTCACCAATCATATAAAAGTTCATGAATTGAAAATTCTTCATGTATTACAAAAGAAATGATCACGATTTTGCAAATTCTTTAGTGAATGATATTTGAATTTTTTTCATGTTTTTTATAAAAATATTGTTAAAGAATTGGAAGAAAAATAGAAAATAATATATAAAATTTCCATGAATTCATTTTTTGCGTATTTGACAAAATATTCAAAATTTTACAAAAATGTTTGTGAATTAAAAAATGACGTACTTTATAAAAAATAGAAAATAAAAAAAAAGTGCAAAACCTCAAACCTTGCTGAAACTAAACATATGGTTTAAGAAACTTCCTAGAACCAGCACTCATTTCCGCCCCGCACCTATACTAGGGTGGCTTAATGGGCCAGGCAAATATAGCGGCTCTGGTATTGATTGCAAAGAGCGATGCATAGTCTTTGCGTCTACTTGATGCAAACAAGCGTCAAGCAGGAGGTCTCGAAGAAGAACTACCGTGAATCAGAGAAAAGCTTGCCATTGTAGGGTGGTTGGGCTGCTTCAAGTGGAAATATCCCCTGAAAAAACAGACCCCTCAGAAAGAAAAAAAGTGAAAATATATGGCCGTCGATTTCTGCGAGTGGGCTTGTTCCGAACTTCTTTAACGTCGATTGTTCAAGTTATTGAAATTGAATTTTTCTATCTCGTGTTGCCAGCCCAAGATTATTTAGTTTTCCCTCTGCGCTTCGAATGCGCCGTGATCTTGTAGCTTTTTGTTTACTAAAAAAAATGCAAACTAAGTATAAAAATACATTTGGTTTTTTCCTTTTGCTCCCCGCTTTGTAACATACTTTGTAAGGAATAAAAATTATGGTAGAACTATTGTTCTACGGTTCATAGCTTCAGAAAAATCTCAGATTGTTCGTTTTTTCTTGCGGTGGAAACAATCAACAAGTGACTGCAGCACACATTTCATAAGCTAATGACTTCAGCACGCAGGTTATCAAGTTGCACATGTTTACATCCAAAGACAAGGAGAGACACCGAGATCAAACGCCAAAGGCACACACAGCTTAACTTAACTAAGTGGACTGCAAATGTTCAGCGGTACGCATTCGTTGAAGAAACTGGCATTGGCACGAGCAGTGAACCGATAGGAGTACATAAATCACAGACGTGCAGAAAAATCGGACGGCGAAATGTGCAAGTCGTGCGCTCTGCCACGACCACCTGACAACGACTGCGAATTACGGACTGTCACACCTTGGCATGCATCAAAGGCGATCAAACATCAGGTCGGTGCAGCTATCTCAGCACGGCGAAGCCTCCGAGCGCGGTGACGAGCACGAGCGGGACGACGGAGGCCCAGAGCACCACCTTCCCCTTGCCACGCCGGCCGTGCGGGTCGCCGGCGACCCAGAAGCCCGTGGCCACCTCCACCGCGCCGAAGACGACGACGGCGGCGAGGATCACGTAGTAGGCGGCGACGAGCAGCCCGTCGAGTAGGAAGACGCCGCCCGGGGCCCTGAAGAAGGCGAGGAACAGAGCCGCCGAGGACTTGGCGATGCCGCCGCCGACCAGGGCGCGCTGCAGCTTGGTGTCGTCGTGCACGGCGTCGACCATGCCCGCGGCGGGCGCGTGCGGCAGCGGGTCTGGCATCTCGATGCTCACACAGTCCATTGCTTGCTTGTCAGTGTGTTCTCTCAGCTCGCTCTGAATTTTGGGAGAGGGTGAGGTAGCATGTGAGCTCGTATATATAGGCGAGGCGTGAGCGCAGGGGAAGCCCGATGCCGAGCCCGAGCCCGGCAGTCGGATGCGCATGTTGACTTTTGGTCAATCTTATACTATAAGCATTTTTCTTTGGTGTATGTGTGTGAGTGAGAGAGAGAAAGCAGAGGAGTGATTGATCGGGCTGGCCCGAAGTTGAGCGGCCGTGCCCGTGGCGTTCCCGTGGCCGAGCCCGAGGCTACCACTACCACTACCACTACCACTACCACTAGGCAACAAAATTAGGAAGTAATGTATGATGGTTAGACGAGCCGAGACAAGCAAACGCTGCCGTGTTGTCAGAGAGAAGGGAAAGGTTTCCGGGCAGCGTATGTGAAGGCGCTGGCTGGAATTGGAATGCCGAGTCGGCCATGGTGCCGATGCCTGATACGGAAGTGCGGGACTCCGCGCAGCAGACCTGCAAGGACCCTCGCCACGCCCACGGCACGACCACGGCACGCACCAGACAACTACCCGTCGGCCCCGCCCCGGTGCGGGATCCCGTTGATCCAATTGCCTATCGGAAACCCGCTTCTGGATCGGCTCCGTGTCCGGGCCCCAATGGAGTACTAGTACTCGAAATATACCCTGCCCGATCGGTGGCTGCTTCCTTGGTAAAAGAGTGAATGAAAAGTTATAAAATAAGGTAGCGACGATTCTTTTATTGATTTTATCAATGTCAAATGAAACATCAAAAAAATGCAAACGCAATAAGCACACACCCGACCTCTGCACATAGACATTATAGACGCAGCCAACACCAAAGCTCACAAACATGCCCTGGCAAACAGCAGTCATATAAGAGCATCTCCAACAAAGACGCTATGACGCAGCGCGCTAAAATAATTATACAGCACGGAAAATGTGTTTTTTGCGCACAGGAGGGCGTTTGGTTCAACATGCGCTGCAAAATATGTCGCCCCGCTATAGCTCCAGTAGATGCTGCAAAATCCAGCACGCGCGAGCGGCCGGTACTACGATGCAATACTTACGAAAAGTATGGAACAACAAATAGATTTAAATTCATAGCATAGTTCAAGCCCAACACCGCATGTAGTCCATACGATACAAATAAAAACGATAGTACGATGCAAATATAGTAGATAAAACACGTCGACAACAAACTACATAAAAGTACTACTCCTCTTCCTTCTCGATGGTGTCGTCCGACAACAGAAACACGTCTTCCCAACGAGGACCATTGTCATCAAAGGTCGACGCAGATCCCAGTTCGCTGGGCACCTTCAAAAAAAAGAAGCGACGCTCAAGCACCTTTGTCACAGGATCCAATCACCAAAAAATAGATTATAGGTTTTCACCATGAATAACCGGTCCAAGCATATCCCGGCAATGCCTTCAACAAGGTAATGACACGAAAACATCGCCATTGCTAGGTAGTATACCAACTCGAGTAAGACCTAGGTTTTCGTCCCGAAGCTCGAGACTGGATACGCGAGAAGCACCAACATCGAAGTTAATCATGTGTTGTCGCCATCATTTTTTCGTGATCCCAGTGCCTCCATATGTTGGGCTAGAAAATGACCCGACGCCACTACACAACCATACCCTCTGCATCAAGTTGTTGTTCATAATTTACGTCTCATCGCCGAAGGCAACCACCAGATTTGGAGAGAGAAATCCCCTCAAAGCACTAGTAGAAAACATGGCATTTGTCCCGGTTCGTAAGGGCCTTTAGTCCCGGTTCATGAACCGGGACTAAAGGGTCGTTACTAATGCCTCCCCCCTTTAGTCCCGGTTCTAACACGAACCGGGACTAAAGGTCGCGGCCACGTGGAGCTCCACCTTTAGTCCCGGTTGGTAACAATTTATCCTCGAATCTCTAATCACCCCTCATCATTTCAAACCATCTAACTTCCCGAACGGTCACCCATCCTCCCACTCCCCAGCCTGAGCACGCTTAACTTCCGGGTTCTATTCTCCCTCGTTTACAAGTCTGCACTTGTTGTTTTCCTGACAATAGTAAGATGTCAATCCTATTAACCCTTAGGAATTTTGCTTGAGCATGAAGTGACACATTTCACTGTTTAAGTTTGAAACTATTGTTTAAAAAATATATTTAGTAACACTAATATTTCTTGAATAATTAGTTTGACCATTGTTTGACCACAGTTTGACCACAGCTTGACCAGATTTGACCAAAATTCAAAATAACTGAAACAAGTATTTAGTAACATTAATATTCTAGAATAATTAGTTTGACCATTGTTTGACCACAGTTTGAAATTTTTTCGATTTTTTCCACTCTAGATCTTAAAAGCCCCGTAACTTTTTTCTGTTAGGTTTTTGAGGATTTTGAAAATGCTTAACGGAGTTCCCCCGTTAAATTTGGATGTAACTTTTCGAGTAGATGATTTTTCATATAAAAAACTTTTTCATCCGAGTTAGTATGCAAAAGTTATGCCCATTTTACTAAATTCTAGAGAGATTTTGCAAATAAAGTCGAAATTCACATTTGCAAATTTTCCCAACAACTATACCACATACCACATGGGAAACTTATTTTTTTTATTTTTTTGACATTTTCATCATTTTCTTTTATTTTTTTTAAACTGAAAAGGCGATCCGGGGGGGTGGAGCTTGAAAATGGGACCTTTAGTACCGGTTCGTGCCATGAACCGGTACTAATGCCTCCAACCCCATTAGTACCGGTTGGTGGCTCGAACCGGGACTAAAGGTCTAACCTTTAGTACCGGTTGGTGCCACGAACCGGTACTAATGGGCATCGCACGCTTTAGTCCCGGTTCGTGGCACCAACCGGGACTAAAGGTCCAGATGAACCGGGACAAATGGCCCACGTGGCCCCTGGGCGCACGAACCGGGACTAATGCCCCCATTAGTCCCGGTTCTAACCCAGCCTGGACCAAAGCCTTCTTTTCTACTTGTGAAGATTTCTCGATGGCCATCGTAATCCGTACTGAGGCCGCCACTGCAGGTCAGAGTAGTCACCACATGGACCATCACCTACTGCCACCTCGTCGGAGAGACCCCTGCCAAGGCCCGTCAGCCCAGGTTCTGATATGGACAAATTGAGGGACGAAAGACAGATTTTTTTCAGCAGCCAAGAGCCAGGGTGTCGTAGCCCACGTGGCCGTTCAATACGCACATTGTCGGATCAATGCGTGAATTTTGGAGCGCGGCAGCATGGCAGATCGCAAGGTGCAGCTTGTTCGCTTCATCGTGTGTGATCTGATCTGTTCGCCCCAGCATGAATCTTTCAATTGGTTGCCTTTATTAGCACTTTCTTCCGAAGTTTTGTTGCCATTTCTCTCCTCCACTGGACATGGAGTTTTCGAACCCGAGCTCTCATGCTCTCTCATAGAAAAAGAAAAAATATAGTAATAATAAAAAAACTGAAATTTCTTCATGATAATTATTGATGAATGTTTCAACAGTGTGCAAACTTTTGTGATGAAATGGCATTCGTTGAGGTCGGGCAGTATTAACTTGAAGTTGGTCTTTTTTTTTTTTGCGGGTAACTTGAAGTTGGTCTATTTTGCCTTTTCTCTAAAAGTTAAGCGTTCGAAAGCAGTATTCACATGTATATGTAAAACTTGAACGAAATTTCACTACCTACCAACGAATTCAAAACTTATCACTTCAAAAGTTGTTGCACGGAATGATTTTAATTCGTACGGACACACACGCACGCTTGCATACAAATCTGAAATGAAAATATACAGTACGCAAACTGGATATGCAAGACGAGCATTACCAATAACTAGTAGACTGCCCGTGCGTTGTCACGGGCTCTTAAAATAGTTTGCAAGAGTTACATGTTAACTTTCTAAGGCCTCGCCCCGCCGTAGATCCAGACCCCCGCCACTGAGTCCACCCCGCCTAGGCCGCCGCCTGCCGCCGCGCTGTTCCATCGCGTTCGCCTCCGCTCCGGCCACCCCGACCCCGCCTGCCTCCTCTCCGGCCGCCTCCACCTCCGGTCCATCCTCCGCCCGGCCCCGCTCCGTCCGCCTCCTCTCCGGCCCTGCTCCGTCCGCCTGTCTCTCCGGTCCGCCCGCCGCCCCGCTCCGTCCCCTTCCGCCCCGCACCGCACGCCGCCGCCCCGCGCCGCACGTCGCCGCCCCGCTCCCCGCTCGGCCGCCGCCCACTCCCCGATGGCGTCGAAGAAGACGCCGAAGGGAAAGTCCGGTTTCTTCGGCATGAGGGCGAAGCCCTCCGGGAACTTCGGACTGGAGTTCTCCGACTCCGGGCAGCATTGGTGGCTCGGCATGTATCCCACCGCCGATGAGGCTGCTTGTTCCTATGGTGGCGGTGTGGCGTGCCAGACGGCCGAAGACGGACATAAACTTCCCGGAGGTCGAGTCCCAGCCGGTGGCGGAGTGGCTTGTGCCGCAGGGCATCCGGATGGAGGAGATGCCGGCTAAGAATGCGAAGAAGAGACAGGCGGTGTCGCTCCCGGCGAGAGCGACGAGGCGGCGATGGCTTGGTTTGCGCGATTTGCAATTTGCTGCAAAGCCATCTCTAATGAAATGCTATTTGCTACATTTTTAAATAGGAAAATTATTCCGATCAGCCAGCCTTAACTCAACAGACCAATCTATAATGAAATGCTATTTGCTATATTTTTTAAATAGAAAATTTATTCCGATCAGCCAGCCATAACTCAACAGACCAATCCGAACCCATATTTTCTAAAGTAAAGAAATTATTTTCCTTGATAGATCAAGATGCCAAAGTGTCATTTGCCTGACTGCTATGTTCCTACACACGCAGAGCAAATTATTTTTGAAATCAAGGAATTAAGAAAAGGAAGAATATCATGATGTTCGTGGCACTTGCCAGGTCTACCATGCTACCATGGCATCGTCTTTTTAGTCTCTACCCACATGCCGAGTTGAGAAATAATCTTCAGATATACCCACTGCTAACACACTCACGTACATAATGGCCCTTGGCTGATTGATTTGGCTGGCTGTTAACCCAAGCACACAACATACAAAATCAGTTAATGGCCACATGTATGCATTGTTTACTTTATTCCAATTGTGATGCAATCGTGACACCTACTCGCCCCGTCCGCTCGCCCATCACGGTAATTGCCTACTCGCCGCTGGTGCCAACCGCTCGACCTCGCCACAGCCGCTCGCCACTCAGTCTCCACCGACTGCCCATTGCCTCTTGCGCCACCCGGTGGCAAAGAGTGTAATGCGGCGATGAGTGTACGGCGTGTCCACGGTGGGCGGCGAGGCGGCGCTGCCGGAGTAGGTGCTGGAGATTGTTCATGTGCGTGCAATAGAGAACCTGATCGGGACCTGAATAATACGGCAAAGGATACACTCTCGCCGGTGAGTGTGGTGCAAGTCAGCTTGTACCAATGCCTACCTGCTCTGTATTTAGCCATCCATCACAGTTTTTTTTTGCATGGTAATACGTCTCATTCATATCATAAAGATTAAAGTACAAGTCATGTAAGGATCACGTAAGGACCGACATGACAAAACTGAAAAGATAACAGAACATCTCTGAGCTGACACCAACGCCCATCACCTGCCTCCGGCACCACAACAGCAGCCACCGAAGAAAAGAATGATGGATCACCTCCTTACCCGAGCTCGACGCGGCTCCATCGCTGATATGCAGCTTTGCGGACCTCCAAGGTGGCTCACCAAAAGTGAAGCCCTTACCATTGAACGAATCAGACCGGGGCAACACCCCGGACACGCCATCGAACTCCAGATCTGGCACCCCACCGCGACTAAGACGTCGCGGAAGGAAACCATACCTGCCATCCACGAACCACGAACCCAGCACATGTTCAATCTTCCAGATGTCGTCGATGCAGACCACAATCTGCATCCGCTCCTGGACTACCTCCCAAGCTCCGCGCCGACGCTGGAGCAAACGCCGTCGCAACGGCGGAGCCCGAGGACACAGGTCCACCACGAGGATGTCACCGCCGCCACGCCATCCTTGCTTGAACAGACTGGTTTCCAAATCTATCCCCAACCATAGGACCAATGGCCTTGTCAAGGAAGGATCCAAAGAATCTTTATTCAGCGCTGTCATCGTCGCCGCCGAAACAAAGACGATGAACAGCCTAAAAATCTAAAACTACAAGGGAGTAAAAACGATCCACATGCGTGGATCCGGCGACCCCCCTCACTACCGACAACCGAGGTCGCCGGCGGAGGGGAGCCGCCGGAGGACGGCGCTGAAAGATTGGGTCTCCTGGAGACGGCTAGGGTTTCCAGCCGCCAGGGCCAGGAGGAAAACGATTCACGCGCTGGATGTTTACGGTTACTGCCATCCGTCGCAGTTGCATGGCGCATCTTGTGTAGGTTAGCTATAAGATGTAGGAGTACTCCGTAGGACTATGAACGCCCGCGTTAGCCAGTGCGGGCTGGTCGCTGCTCGCTCCGCTTGCATCCAGAGTCAGGGGTAGGGACTAAAGGGAGAAACAGTTGGGAGAAAGCCACCGCCGCTGGCAGAGCGCCACCATCAGGAGGACGCGCAATCGCCGGGTGCGCACCACCATCAGGAAAAATGAGCCTCTACTCAGACCGACGAGGGCAGGGACCGCCGCGTGCAACTACTGGGAGGATGAACGAATCAATGTGGCAGCCATCGGCGACCGGCTCGTGGGGCGAACGAAGGACGGCAGATCTACGTTGTGTGGGCTGCTACCACTCGTTGGCGGCGGAGAAGATCTACAGGGGCGAGGGGAGCGGGCCATCAAGTGGGGGCGAATCGAGATCTGAAGGGAGGGGTACTCACCTACATGGCCAGAGTCGCGAGATCGCCAAGACAGGGGCTGCCGAGTTCGATTGGCCGGAGTCTCGGGCTTGGGCTTTGGCGATGCCTTGGCGCGCCTTTCCTACCCTATGATTGATGCTGTTTACTGGACACAAAACAAAAGCAAAAGTGAAAAAATATATGGATGCAAGCAATAATCAAATGTATAGTCAAATTATTATTTTGGTAGTATAATGTTGCATGCTTATGGTTCCCCAAAAAAAGTAATGACAGATTATATGGTTGTACAATGTTGCATGCTTACATTATCATGACACATTCTGGTTTATATGAGTAAAACAAATTTTAATGATTCATATCTTAAATTATACAGTATTCAGTGCCATTAGAAAACATCACATGTCACAGACTAAGTTCTTCCAATTTGAAATATCTTGAGCTATTTGCTTCATAACTAAAACTATGTACGGAACATATGAGCTTCAGAACTTGGCATGTACAGTTGCACATGCATCATATCTGTTTTAACTAAAAAATAGAAAAACCAATAACGAATATCCTGATTTTACAGAAGTATTTAGAGCTACATTCCAGGCAGTGTATTATACATAAAAGATTTATTGATAGTTAGCCTACTGTATTTAGGAATCAAGATTTTCCTCCGCTAATATGACAATAACCTAAGTTTAACTATATCTCGCCAATTTGAAATCAACACCAGAAACCACATCGTACATTTGAGAAATGGTAGGTATGCAGCAATCAGTAAGCTAACAAATTGAATTGAATTGAACACTGAAGTCTGGTAAATGAGAACATATATATCTCACTGAATTACATTCGATGGATTGAGGTTGCAGTATGGTATCCTGGACTGCAATCATGTTCCTGGTGTCCTAACGGAGTCACCTGCACGTTAAGTTGAGGCGCAGCTAAATAAAAAATCATTCTTTACCGAAGAGAACGGGGCAGCGATTTTTGATTATGTGATTTCTCAATACATTATACAATGCCATGAAGCAAGTTTTTACCGAAGAGGGTAGCCCATCAGGTTCCCTACTGGATTTTTCTGGTGTCCTATTTTATTCTGTTGTTCTTCTCTGGAAATACTCCCTCCATTCCAAAATAGATGACTCAACTTTGTACTAACTTTAGTACAAAGTTGAGTCATCTATTTTGGAACGGAGGGAGTACCATACATCTAGTTAGCTACTCTATGTGTCCCGATGTCTTGGTATATCTTAATTTTGGTTTCAGTTCAAAGGTCTTGATCTTCCAAGTTCTCATTTTGACACCTCAAACTGAAAACAACTTAACAAATCAATTGTTTGAATTGAAGAGAAGAATTGCTTATTTCTTCTCCATTAGAAGCTTGCTTGATATATGCCTCAGAGAACAGGCCTCTGGATTATTTGTACATGAAAGTATAGTGTGTGCACAATAAAAGACCAGATTACCTGTAGTAGATGAAGCAAATCATGCCAAATATTGTCTTCTTTCTCCAGGCAGAGTGGTTCTGGGTGGCTGGTTTTAAGCTTTCCAATACTTAATTTATCTCCTCTTTGTCCTATACACACACGAATCAAGAAATGAAAATCAATTGAAATTGGAGGAAGCAATGATATTGGTATGTAAAATAACGACAGTGAAGTTTCACGTGCCTTAGATTGATAAACAACATAAAGCCTCGAGTAGTCCATATGTTCGCATATTGTGAAAAGAGGCACCCTCATGCTTGCATTACCTCATAGCATTGTTTTTATACTCATTCAGACAGATGGTTGCAATAACTGTCCAAAAAGATCCAAATTTCTCCTAAAACATAATAGAAACGTTGTCGGCTTTCTGATCTTTACTTGGAAAACAAATCTGAAACGTCATTTTAAATAGGGTCACCTCCATCATTTTCTAATGAATATATGGGCGGCTCGTCCGCTTAAAATGTAAAGAAATCGTAGAGAAAAAACCAAGCATCTGTACCTGAAGGTGTGTACGAATCTTAGAAAGTTTTCAAGTTTGTGTACTTGGAGATGGTTGTTGGTATGGTAGACTGTCAGGCCATCCAAGTTCATCAGCTTCAGAACCCCCTTTTGAGTCACATCTGCAAGTGTTGGATGCCATGATAAAAGCAATGACATTCAATGGGACATGCCAGCGGAAAATTGCATCGGAAGGTTCTTCGACGACGAAGCAGCCACGCCGCCAAAATACTACATTACTATGCCATTTCAGTGCAAACACTCCAGAACAAAACACCACACAGTCTGTTTTAGAAACAAAATTCCATAATACCCCATGCAGTAAAATAATTTGGCTAAGTAAAAAGAGAGCAATTTGCGACATACCTGACATTGACAACGCTATGAAATATCACGTCATTGTCAGTATTGTCAATTCTCTTACTGGAAACGTTATCTTCACTCAGGGATAGTACTAATTTAGTGCAAAGCTGGAGGAAAACAAACAAACGCCTAAACATAGTTTATGAACAAGCAACTGCATGTAGTCTGCAAATGTAAATGAACCTGGGATATAACTACAATTACTAAACTGACATGAGAATCAACACACTTGCAGGGGCATGTAGTCAGCACACATATATGTTTGACACGTGAAATTCCATTACAAGTGACATTGTATTTTCCTCTACTAAACTACTCCCTCCATCCGTATGTAGTCCGTATTGAAATATCTAAAAAGACTTATATTTAAAAACGGAGGGAGTATGATTTGAAGGCCTTAGTAAGGTAAATAAACCTATTCTCATTCAGATCTCTAGCTATTGGTTGATCCAGGGTGAGATCTCAGAGGGAAACAAAACATACTTGGCTTCGGGATCGAGATATTTATTGTATTTTTTATGATTGTTCAGTTTTTGTGCCTGTAACTGGGCTTTGTACACCACCTGGATTTGGCACGAGTTATTTATTGTATTTTTTATGATTGTTCAGTTTTTGTGCCTGTAATAGATATACAACGCACCACATGTAAAAGATTTGTGGCCAGAAAAGAGAAAATACCAAGAAAATAGAAATAAGCTAGCAAGCCAAACGACAAAGTACCTGTTACAGCGAGCGAGCAAAGGGAAGTGTTTCTCCATGATTATTAACTGAAGATGAAGACACACATGGTTACCTGCAATTGCAACTCCGACGACTGGTGCTGTAAATACAAGAGAAAGTATTCCCTTTTCCAATAAATTTGTAGCAAGCCCACAGCGCACAACAACAACAACAACAAAGCCTTTAGTCCCAAACAAGTTGGGGTAGGCTAGAGGTGAAACCCATAAGATCTCGCAACCAACTCATGGCTCTGGCACATGGATAGCAAGCTTCCACGCACCCCTGTCCATAGCTAGCTCTTTGTCGATACTCCAATCCTTCAGGTCTCACTTTTGGGTTTCATCTCCATAAGAGTGGCTGAGTTTTTACGTTGGCTCGCCAAGCCTATCACAACCCTCCTCCTTTACCCGGGCTTGGGACCGGCTATGTTGAGACAACATAGGCGGAGTTGCCCACAGCGCACAAAAAGTGATAAAATGTACCAAACCTGCAACTATCTCGAACGGACCATTGAGCAAGCACCTCTGGCCAATAATCTAAGAAACATGGATTATATGCGGGATATATTCCAATTAATCGGAATGCATAATTTATAAATCCTTGCCACCGCTTGTGAGAATGTCCAGTGGAAGAATCCTCACAAGCAATAAGTACCAATGTAGATGGTACGTGAATGCAAACTAATGCTAGAAAGGGTAGCCACGGCCGCGTGCTCCATAATGTAAGACTTGCTGTTGCTTCGGGGTGAGATCTCAGAGGAAAAGAAAACATACTTGGCTTCGGGATCGAGATGTCACTACACGAATCCATCAAAACTCGTCGTGTATGAGGCGCTCACCCATGGCGACGGCTGCATCTGGAGCGGCAGCGAGGGAGACTTTGAGCCGCCCCCTCCTTCCTTGGTGGAACATGGCGGCGGAAGTGATCCTGGACAAGGTGGGGGCTTGGTCTTCGGCGGCGGTGGCGGCCACCTCGATCCCCTCCGTCACGGCCGCGCGAGCGCAAGATCCGGGAGCCGCTTCCTTGATGAGCACGTGTGCGCCACGGACATGGAGCTCCGTCGCCTAACCTTGACGATTTGTAATCGGATCCGGCGATGGAGAGGAAGGGTGGGTGGGGGGGGAGGAGGTGGCTGAGCTGGAGATAGGGGAAGCCAGGGGGAGGGGGCGGCGGCGGCGGAGCGGCTGATGGGGGCGGCGCCGCATCACGATAAGAGGGAGAGAGAGGTCGCATCGCCAGGGGTGGATCGAGAGAGGAGCGGGTGCTGCGATGCGAGGTGAAACGAAAAAAACCCTACGAAGGTTAACCTACGAAAAAAATGGACGAAAGTGGTGGGACGAAAATTGACCGGCGGAGACTACCAACTACTCCATTAGGAGTAGAGATGCTGGTTGGTAACTTAGCAAGACGCGCGCGAGATCAACACAATGCACTGTCACTTGAGGATCGCATGGCCTCCAACACCCGCCAAGAGGAGCAGCGAAAGAACCGACGCCCAGAGCACTGTCATCCCGACGGCACGCCGGCGTAGCGGGTCGTGCGAGACCCAGAGCCCCGTCCACGCCCCCGCCAAGCCGAAGAGGATGATGGCGACGAGGACGCCGTAGTAGGAGTTTGACCTGACGAACAGGCCCGCCGGATTCCTGAACAGCGCCAGGTATAGCGCTGTTGTAGCTTCGGCAACCCCGGCGGTGACCAAAGGCTCGGGGTCGTGGCTCGCCGCCGTCGATCCCGGTGTCAGAGGCAATGGCCGCGTCCATTGGGCGATCGATAGTAGTTTCAGAGATTGCTCATGGGCCGTGTGCGTGCGCTGAGCTGGTCGGCAAGTGGTACTTGTTGCATTGTGCTTGTTTTCAGCCTTAGAGCATCTCCAACAGGCGCCGAACGCGGCGCACGCTAAAAACTGCTTAGGCGCGCGCCCATCGCCTGGTTTGGCGCGACGCGCAGCGTTTGCTCCAGCAGCCGCGCTAAAAAACAGCGCGCGCACGCAGCTCCAGCAGGTGCGGTAAAAATGCAGCGCGCGCACTCATTGTACAACATTTTTTAAAATTATATTGCATAGATCGAAAAAACGATACAAATATATTTTACATCGGTGCAACTAGATAGATAGTCCGACATACATAGATAGATAGATACTACTACGGCATACATAGATAGAAACTACTCCAAGTCGCTACCATCATCACCATCATCATCCTCGTCGGTGTCGTCCGAGGTTGAGAGTCATATGTCGTCCCAACGTTCATCGTTGGCCGTGAAGAACGACCTCCCACCCGCTTGAACAATATCGCACTGCTCATTCACCAATGCCTTCCGCTGACGCCGGTCAGCCCGCTCCGCGCGGCGCCTTGCCGTCCTCTTCGCCCAGTAGGCATGCTCGTCGGCGACGTCCTCCGGGTGGCGATGGCGCCACTCCGCCATGGCTCGCTCGTCCTCCTCGGCGACAAGGTGGCGGCGCTGCCGCCGAGCGTGATCGGCACGGTCCATGTCGGTGATGAGACGCGGCGGAGGGGCGACGCACTGCGCCTGCTCGCGCGTGAAGACGTCCCGGAAATTCAACTGCGACCGGGGCCTCTCCAAGCGCCACGCCGCCGCGTCATACGCGCGGGCCGCCTCGTACGCGCTCCGGAACGTCCCGAGGCCGAGCCGGACGTCGCCGGCCCGTATCTCGGCGGAGCACCAGCCATCGGGGCGCTCGCGGACGCCGCGGTAGCCCGAAGCACCCCGGCGGCGCGGCGGCATGGTGGCGCGGTGGTGGCGCGGAAAGCGGCGAAGCGGCGAGGCGGCGAAGCGGCTAGGTGGCAAAGCGGCGAGGTTGCGAGGAAAGGGCGCGTGGCTGTGTGCTGTGCGCATGACGAGCACGGAAATTTATAGGCGCGCGTGAAGCAGCGCGCTAAATCTACCGCGCCGCGTGCCGCTTTCTCCCCGCGCGCGGTAAGTTTCCGCCACCGCTGAAGCGTGCGGAACCAGCCGGCGCGCGCTAAAAGCAAACTTTATCGCGCGGGCGCGCCTTTTGCCGCGCCTGTTGGAGATGCTCTTATATATAGGCGATTATGATGAACGATGCATGGCCCTGGTCTAGCAAGGACGAATGCCCTGGCCCGAGGCGTACTGTCCGATCAAAACAGAACAGAGTATGTCACAGCACTGGGCCGTCTCAAAAGAGCGCTACACGAGCAAAATTTGGAACATTGGCCAGGCTCAGCCAGAAGAGGGCTCCTATCTGCCGCTAACTGCGGCAAAACATCTGAGGGAACGCACAGGCAGGTCTCCCCGACTGGGCCGGCCCATGTCGCTCTCCCGTTCCGCCTAGCGAAGAAACTACAGCACACGCTCGCAAAAAATACTACGCCTACCAAAGATTCGAACACAAGACCACCTGCAACACAACTAGTACTCCAACAACTTGAGCCAGCGAGCTGAGTATTTAAATAGGCAGCACAAACACTTAAGAACCAAACCAAGCGCGGATAAGAACCTTTTTTAAGAACCAAACCAAGCGAGCTGGGTATTTACAATCTCTTGTAAATATTTGTTCTCTCTTCTATAAAGCTAAGGTACGCCTTTGGCGTACTCTCGAAAAAAAAACATTTTTTAAATTTAGACGTGAAATATTATTTTGGAGAAAAAGGGAATTCTGTATGAAACCGTGAACACGTTCCCAAATTGTGTATATTTGAAAAAACTCAAACAATTCTATAGAAACGGAAACAATTTTTAAACTCCCCCCAAAAACTGAAAAATACTAACATTTTTTTAGAAAACTAGAACATTTTTTGAATGGCAAAACTGTTTTTGGATACGTGAACATTTTTGAAAAATGGGAACTTTTTTTGAATCTCCTGAACAAAATTTGAAAACACAAACATTTTTTGAAACTCTAGAACAAAATTCAAAGCACGAACAATTTTAGAAAAATGCGAACAATTTTTGAAATCCTAGAACAAAATTTTAAAACAAGAACATTATTTTAAAAATTGTGAACATATTTTAAACTCCCGAAGAAAATTTCAAAACACCAACATTTTTTTAAACTCCAGAACAAAATTCAAAGCACGAACAATTTTTTAAAATTGCAAACAATTTTTCCAATCAGAGAACAAAATTTGAAAACAAGAACATTATTTATAAAATCTTGAACATTTTTGAAACTCCCAAACGAAAATTTGAAAACCGAAATATTATTATAAATTTGAGACAATTTTCGTAATACTGAACAAAATTTGAGAAGTTGTGAAATTTTGAACAAATTTTTCAAAGCATGAATATTTTTTGAATTTCTGAATACAATTTGGAAACATTGAACAAATTATGATAAATAAACTTTTTTTTGAAAATTAAGAACATTTTTTCAAAAACACAAAAAAGGAAAAAAGAAATAAAAAAGAACATGAAAATAGAGAGAAAAGAATATACAAACAGGAAAGGAAAAGAAAAACGAAAAACAATGGTTCAGGAACCTACTAGAAGGTTCCCAAAATCTGGAAAACCCGGGTGGAACCTTCCAGCAGGTTCCCAAAACCAGATCGGTGGAACGCTTCTAATGGGCCGGCCCGTTTCGTTCGATCGCTGAGAAACAGTATCTGATACCCAGACTTTTTGACGCAGAATGCGTCGTATAGGATTTTCCCAGCCAGAACCCGATGACTGCTCACCTTCCGGAACTGGGCCGTCTCGAAAGGGCCTCAGAAAGTCAGAACACTGGCCGGGCTAGCTACAGCTGATGGGCTGGAGCCCGACGATGGCCTCCTCTTCTTCTTCGACGCATGCCGCCGTCCCTTTCAACGTCAGTTTCAACAGAACGAATGTTTCCGCCTTTTTTTTCGAGAAAGACATTTGCTTCCGCCTACAGAGGGAGAGAGGGGGTAAAGTCTATTTTAAACCTTGAACTCATAGAGCTGGTCGGAACCGAAACCCGACGTCTGAATCCTTGAAATCGGTACCCTCATCTCTTTAATCCCGGTCAATATCAACCCTGAACCTGTTTGGTGCACCGGGAAAATATCCATCCCACCCAGTATCACAGTTTACTGTCACCGACGTCCATGCCCCACATGTCATATATACATCCTTTGTCCTCAATCCCGTCCACTCTTTCTCCTGAAAATTAGCGCCGGTCCAGCCACTACCTCGTCCACTTCCTCCTCAACTGTGCTGGCTCTAGCACGACGTCGCCGACGCCATCACGCCAACACTGGCGGCAAGGCGACAGAGGAGGGACAGGAGCTGTAGGGGGACGGACCGTGATGGCATGTTTTTTAGAAAAGGAGGACGACCCCCGGCCTCTGCATCTGGGCGATGCATACAACCACTTTATTAATTATTCTCACAAGACCTCACAAAGCCATAGAACAACAAGACTAAAGCCACCGTCTAAGCAACAACCGTCGCTACACCTATCCAATTGATGAAGGGGCGCAGATAGTCTGGGCCTAATACCAAACAGACATCGCAGCCAAACCTAAACATCTAAGACCTGAGGTCCCAACCAGGACGCCTGCCGGGTATAGGGCACCTACCAGTTCGACGCACTCCTCAACCAGGACGCCTGCCGGGTATGAGGCCGCCACAGCCATCTGCCACCAATCCATCTTCAGAGCTCTACTGTTGCATGTTCCGTGTCAGGTCTCTCTGCCATCGACGCCACCACGATGCCCGACAGCGTTGTCCTCCTGCGCGAGTCCATCCTCCCACACCGAACTCCAAATCTGCACTACGCCACGCCGTCAAGATCTGTCGCCACCAGTGTGTAGAATGAAGCACCGCTCCACCAAAGAATCCGTCCTCTGGTCCCTCGATCACGTGTGTACCTCCAAGAATGACGCCCCCAAGGGAGGAACGACACCAGAGCGCCGTCGTCATCCGATCATCCGATCTAGGGTTTCCCCCAGAGGTAGCAGAGAGCGGCCTTGAACTTCTCCACGGCGATGCCTTCAAGAAGGGAACGACGCAGATAGCGCCGCCACCGCCGGCCTTAGCAGACGCCGAAGGCAAGTTTTCACCCAGATCAGTTCGAAGGGATCCAACTCTCGTGCACGGGCCGCCGTCACCACCAGCACCACCAGGCAGAACCCTGGAGCACCGGCAGATCAGCGAGCCGCCGGCACCACCGTATCCAGATCGCCGGCCACGCCGGGATGCCGCGATCCCCCGCGCCGTCCGGGTCAGAGACGGAGCCGCCGACCGCGCACAGGGACCACCGCCGCCTGCACACGCCGGAGCGCCGCCGAGAGCCCAGCGCCCGCCACCGCTTGCCGAGGGCCGCCGTCGCGCGCCCCGAGCGGACTCCCACGCACTCCAGGGGAAAATGTCGTCGTTCCCAAGCCCGCGCCGGCGCGCCCCGCCTCCAGCGAGGCCACCAACCACCGCCGCGATCCGCTCGCGCCAGATCCAGCGAGCCGTGGGAGAAGAGATCCCGCCGCCGCCGACGCCGACCGGGCTTTGCCTGGCGACGCACCCCGGCGGCAGCGAGGAGGAGAGGTCGGGTGAGGGACGAGGACGCGGCGGCGCTAGGGTTCCCCCCCGGTCGCCGCGCAGGGGCGACACGGGAGGAGTCAAGTCGTGGTGTTCTTGAACTTATCCATCAGGACGCCCTGATGCAGTGAATGTGGTGAGAGATATCAACTTTGGGCTTTAAAATGAGAGAGATTTTCACTTCCCAGCCTCTGCACCAACCAAAGATGCATACGACCATTTTAGTATGAGTACCAAGATAAACATGGTCCTTACAATTTCCTCTGTGCATCACCTGTCAATTTTAGGAATTGAACTCGGGTCGTTAGGCTGCACAACCGCATGCCCAACCACCAAGCCAAGGCTCTCTCGGGTCGCTAGGCTGCCCAACCGTGATGACATGTGCGTCTACATGGTGGAACAATGCATGCACGTCCAGGATGTGGGAGAGCGGCACGGCGCGAGCAGCTTGGTTGATGTGCCGGACCCGCGTGCCGGCGATCTTTGTCACGACGTTGGCCGCCATGTGGTGCACAACGCGGCGCGCGCGTACATCGGCTGCACGGGTCAGCTCGACTTCGTGTTAGAGTCCTCGGTACGCAAACTGCACCTTGATTGTGAGGAACAAAACTCAGAGCTGGTTCTGCCGTACGAGACGATGACCGTGTCGGCGCATCCCACCATGGTCGATTACGCACAGCCCCAAGACTAGTCGTCGCCGAGTACACTATTGTGCAAAGCTGACTCAGCCAATGATTTTGGTATTGCAGAGTATTCACGTACTTTGAAGCTGGTAGGCATGTGGATCGATTTGCCAGGAGCTACCTGACATACGTAGTGACTTACACGCCGGCTAGCTTGATCAATCTGTACCGGCAGAACTCAGCTAGCTAGCAGCCGTTCAATGGACGCGCAAGTAGAGCAGGGCCTCTGACTCGGCTTCGGCGTCTCGGCGGGTGTCTGGGCATTGCCGTGGAGTCTACCACGCACCGCAGTACTGTCGCTGGGCGAGCTCGGCGCGACAGCAGAGGAGAAAAAAGATGTATATGACGTGTACAGTAGGAGAATCTGTAATCCCGCCAAGGATTGCTTTTTTCCCGTGCAACAAATATGTCTAGGATTGGTGTAGGGTTGGTATTGACCGGGATCAGAAATGTCAGGGTATCAATTTCAGGGATTCAAATGTTGAGATTCAATTTCGACGAGGTCTATGAGTTTAAGGTTTAAAACAGACTTTACTCGGATAGAGGATAAGGCTTTTGCTGTCAAGAAAAAAGGTATTATTTTTGGTCGGACAAGAAAAGGAGATGCCTTTTTCCGGGAGCTCCTATTTGCCGCGTACTGCGTTGAATAGATTTTTTTTTGAGTCTGTTAAATAGACGTCCCTTCGCACAGGACGCGCCCGACTGGGCCAGCCCATTGGGGCTGAGCCGGAGCTAGCTGTCTGGAGGAAATGAGCAGAAAAAAAAGTGGACACCCGAGTGGGGATTCAAACTGTAGATCTCGTGTTTGTGTAATCACCTTGCTTGCCAGGGCAACTACTGAGAGTCGTTGACAAATCCGTAGCGCAAGCTTTAAAGAACTAAAATCGGCGGTGTAAACTGAACATTACTTAACAAAATTACAAACACTTTTTTCTGATAATGCGGACAATTTTTGACAAATGTGAACAAGGCTTTAAATTTATGAACATCTTTGAAATTGCAAGTACATTTTAAAATTCCCGAACATTTTTTGAATTTGTAAAAAAAACTTGAAAAGGGTATTTCTTTTGAAATTTTGAACAATTGAGAAGAGTCCGTTAAGAGAGACCTGAAAGATTGGAGTATCACCAAAAAAATTAGCTATGAACAAGGGTGCGTGGAAGCTTGCTATCCATGTGCCAAAGCTATGAGTTGGTCACAAGATCTTATGAGTTTCACCTCTAGCCTAACCAACTTAATTGGAACTAAAGACTTTGTTATTGTTGTTGTTGTCCTCTTAAAATGCGAACATTAAAAAAAACAAAAAACTTTCCATAAATCCATAACATTTTTGAAAATGTGAACTTTTTTAATTGGTGAACAGAAATTGAATACGGGAATAATTTTTCAAATCTAGCATATTTTTTGAAAATTTGAGTTTTTCGAATTCTTCAACAAAAAATGAAAACAGGAATTTTTTTTGAAAATTAGAGCAACATTTTGAACAAAAGATGTACATTTTTAAAAGCAGAAACATTTTTTTAAGTTTCTGAACAATTTTCAAAACATGAACTCTTTAAGAAAAGAAAATAACCTTGAAAAAGAAAAGAAAGAAACAGAAAGGAAAAGACAAAAGAAAGAAAGAAGAAAAATAAACAGAAATCAGAAAATGATAACTAAAAAGAAACAAGAACCTGGTTCAGTGAACCTTCTAGAAGGTTCCCAAAACCAGAAAAACTGCTGGAAAGGTTCCCAAAACCGGAAACACGTGTAGTCGTCTGCGGCTCGACCAGGCCTCCCCGCCACAACAAACAAAGCTCAAGCAGGCCGCTGACCACTCCAACAACCCATAGCTCACTTGGGCAAGTTTTGGTGGGACGCGGAAGAAGCTCACGGAAGAAAGCGGGAGACACGAGATGGGCTGGCCCAGGCGAACAGGAGGCGACAACCTCGTTTATTTTTTTTTCACTTTTTCTTTTTTCTTTTCTGCTTTATTATTTCACTTTAGTTTACATTTCCAACTATTCCAAAAAAATAAAAATAAACATTTGAAATGAATTATTCATCAAGCATTTGAAAATTGCTAAATATGTATAGAGAAAATGGATCTCACATATACAAAAATTGTATACAATAAAATAAAGTGTGTATCAGAAACTTTGATCAAGTATTCAAAAAATGTTGATCAAACATTTAAAAAATATTAGATGTCTTCAAAATTTTTTGACCATGTATTCAAAATATGATAATCTTGCATTTCAAAAATGTTAATCAAACATTAAAAAAATGTTAAATGTGTATAGGTAAAAGGTTGACCATGTATTAAAAAATTTAATCTCATATGTCAAAAATATTAATTAGACATTTCAAATATTAAAATGTATAAAAATATATAGGCCATGTATTAAAAAATATTAATCTTGTGTTTAAAAAATGTTAACCAATCATTTGAAAAATAGTTAAAATGGTTATAGAAAAATGTTGCATGTATTAAAAAAAATATTAAACTTGTATTTAAAAAATTCTAATTAAAAGGAGTTTCTTGACGTATATAAAAATGTAGAATAAAAACCAAAGAAACAAAGAAAAACAAAAGAAAGTAAAAACCAAAAATGAAACAAAGAAAAAAACTAAAACTAAAATCAACAAAAGAAGTGTAAAAAGAATGGAAAACAGTGAAAACCAATGAAGAAACGAAGAAAAACAAAGAAACAGTTGCTATGGGCTGGCCAATTGTTTCATGAAAACCCCTGGCATGAAAACCAAAGAAAACTGGTTACCTGAGGACTCGCCTGAATGGGCTGGCCAATTTGCGCCTGGTTCAGGCGAATCCTATTCTACTCGAGGGAGCTGCTATGGGTCGCTTTTTTTTTTTTTTGAAGTTGCTATGGGTCGCTTCTAGCAAGCAGTACGGACGTGTGTTTTTTCCTTTTTTATTCCGGTTGGTTTAATTTTAATTAAAACTACGAGTAAGAAATAAAGTCATCAATTTTAAAAATGAACGTGTTTTAATAAAAATGTTCTTGAATTTTGAAAAATCACAAATCATATAAATGTTCCTGAATTGAAAATTGTTCATGTGTTATAAAGGATATGCTCACGAATTTGCAAATTCTTTAGTGAATGATATTTGAAAATTGTTCATGTTTTTCCTAAAAATATTATTAAAGAACTTGAAGAAAAATAATAAATACTACAATAAAAATTTACAAAATATGTATGTGAATTAAAAATTTAGGATGCCGATATCCACCACACGTGTGGCATAATAGGCATTTGCCCACACACTGTATGTGTCATGAGCAGGGGCAGCCCACACGGACTGTGTGTGGGCGAACAGTAGAATTGCCCACACGTGTGGGCGTAGCTACTTCGTGTCACACGTCCAACCAGTACTACTCATCCCCATCCCGCGCGTGTGGCACGAAGCAAATATGTCCACACGTCCTGGCGCAGCTACATTAGATACCCGCAGGATGACGATTTAGTTGCCGTCTGGGATGGCGGATGTAGTTATCCGGGATGGCAAATGTGGTTGTAAAATCATGGTAGCTCTCTCTGTTTTGCTTAATTATAGTTGCCATGTTTAATTTATGATAGTTGCCACGTGTAATCATACCATAGTTGTCGTGTGTGATTAACTACTTGCCATATGGTCAAACAATAGTTGTCATGTGTGTTTACCTAGTTGCCACTTGCCACGTGTGGTTAATCACAGCTGCCATGTATCTTTATCTGATTGCCACGTACACGCAACTGAAGTTGCCGTCTAGCAAACGAATCATAGTTGCCATATGTGTGTTGCCTAATTGCCATGTACGCGCAACTGCAGTTGCCATCCAACAACGTACGACTGTCGTGTGGGCGAAAAGCAGTCCGCCCACACACGCGTGGACTAGTTGGTGGCTGTGGGGGCGGAAACTAGTTCGCCCACACAGCGCAGCTGGCAACCGCGTGATGTGGGACGCGTGGGCGACCTCTCCAACGCCCACACACCGGCCTTGTCCTACGTGGCACGCGAAAACTGTCTCGATGTGTCAAGATTCATGCAAATTTAACTGGATGGTGATCCAAGCGTGTGGGCGAGTTGCAATGTTGCCACACTTGTGGGCGTTAGTCTTTTTAAAAATTTACGTATTTAAAAAAAGGAAAACAAAAAAAAGGGTACAAAAAAAATCTTAAACCTTGCTGAAACTAAACATATGGATTTAAAAACTTTGTAAAACCAATTACTCATTTCTACCCCGCACCTATACTAGGGCGGCCTAATGGGCCAGCCATATATAGCGGCGCTGGTATTGCTCGCAAAGAGCGATGGATAGTCTTTGCGTTTACTTGATGCAAACAAGCGTCAAGAAGGAGGTCTCGAGAAAGAACTACCGTGAATCAGAGAAAAGCTTGCCATTGTACGGTGATTGGGCAGCTTGAAGTGAAAGTGTCCCCCGACAAAAAAAGACCCCTCGGAAAAAAAATCGAAGTGAAAAGATATAGCCGTCGATTTCTGTGAGCGGGCTTGTTTTGAACTTTTTTTTTGCGGGGAGTTCCGAACTTCTTTAACGTCGACTGTTCAAGTTATTGAAATTGAGTTTTTCTATTTCGTGTTGCCAGCTCAAGATTCTTTAGTTTTCCCTCTGCGCTTCGAATGCGCTGTGATCTTGTAGTTTTTTGTTTACTAAAAAAATGCAAACCAAGTATAAAATTACATTTGGTTTCTTCCTTTTGCTCCCTGCTTTGTAACATACTTTATAAGGAATGAAAATTACAGTAGAACTATTGTACTACGGTTCATAGCTTCAAAAGACACTTAGATTGTTCAGTTTCTTGCCGTGGAAACAATCAACAAGTGACGGCAGCACATATTTCATAAGCTAATGGCTTCAGCACGCAGTTAATCATGTTGCACATCTTTACATCCAAAGACAAGGAGATACACCGAGATCAAACGCCAACGGGACACACAGCTTAACTTAACTAAGTGGACTGCAAATGTTATGCGGTACGCACTCGTCCAAGTAACTGGCACTGGCAGGAGCAGTGAACTACTAGGAGTACATAAATCACAGACGTGCAGAAAAATCGGATGCCGAAATGTGCAAGTCGTGCGCGCTGCCACGACCATCTGACAACGACTGCGAATTACGGAGCATCACACCTTGGCATGCATCAAAGGCGATCAAACATCATGTCGGTGCAGCTATCGCAGCACGGCGAAGCCTCCGAGCGCGGTGACGAGCACGAGCGGGACGACGGACGCCCAGAGCACCACCTTCCCCTTGCCGCGCCGGCCGTGCGGGTCGCCGGCGATCCAGAAGCCCGTGGCCACCTCCACCGCGCCGAAGACGACGACGGCGGCGAGGATGACGTAGTAGGCGGCGACGAGCAGGCTGTCGAGGAGGAACACGCCGGCCGGGGCCCTGAAGAATGCGAGGAACAGAGCCACCGAGGACTTGGCGATGCCGCCGCCGACCAGGGCGCGCTGCAGCTTGGTGTCGTCGTGCACGGCGTCGACCATGCCCGCGGCGGGTGCGTGCGGCAGCGGGTCTGGCATCTCGATGCTCACACAGTCCATTGCTTATCGGTGTGTTCTCTCAGCTCACTCACAATTTTGGGAGAAGGTGAGCGAGCATGTGAGCTCGTATATATAGGCCATGCGTGACCGCAGGGGAAGCCCGATGCCGGCAGAGCCCGAGGCCGAGCCCGAGCCCGGCAGTCCGATGCACATGTTGACTTTTGGTCAATCTTATACTATAAGCATTTTTTTTGGTGTGTGTGTGTGAGCCTATGAGGGAGAGAGAGAAAGCAGAGGACTGATTGATCGGGCTGGCCCGAGGTTGAGCGGCCGTGCCCGTGGCGTTCCCGTGGCCGAGCCCGAGGCTACCACTAGACGAGCCGAGACAAGCAAACGCTGCCGTGTTGTCAGAGAGAAGGGAAAGGTAGTGAAGGCGCTGGCTGGAATGCGGAGTCGGCGATGCTGCCAATGCCCGCCCGATGCGGAAGTGCGGGATGCCGCGCAGCAGACCTGCAGGGACCCACGGCACGCACTAGACAACTACCCGTCGGCCCCGCCCCGGTGCGGGATTCCGTTGATCCCCGCCCCCGCCCCGGACGCGTCCCATTTCAAGTACTCACAGATAGCACCTTCGCCCCAAACTACCCGTATACCAGTAAGAAGTGCAACTTTGTTTGCTGCCCCGACCAACCGCCTTGTAGTTGATATGCAAGTATTTCCTTACCTATGAATGTTCAGTTTTCACTATTTGTTGCCTCGGCACACTATCTAGCAGTGGATGTGCAACTTCAGATGCTACCCGGTAAACTACCTACCATTCGACGTGCAACTTTTCCGTGTATCCATGGATGTTTAGTTTTCATTGCTAGGACCTCGTTCCAACCACACCTGCTAGTGAGATGTGCAATAGAAGGCCCCGCCTATAGACAACTTTTTCTCAACCCTCATGGATGTGCAGTTTTTCACCATTCGAATAATCCCCTACCATTGAGATGGGCAAATTTGTTTGTTATCCCGACCAACTACCTAATAGGCTATGTGCAACTTCATTCATCCTCCCACCAATTAAAACTGCACATCCACAAGTAAGAAGGGGCAAGGAGTTGCACATCGACTACTAGAAAGTTGGATGAAACAAACAAATTAAGTTGCACATACCGCTGATAGGGGAGGTGTGTATGGTGTGCCTCTAGTGAAAACTACACATCCACGAGTAAGGAGCGAGTTGCACATCGACTACTAGTAGTTGGCCAGGGCAAGGGTTAGTTGCACATCACAAAAAGTTGGTTGGCTAGGTTGCAACCTTTATAAAAGTTGGATCATGCAGATGTTGGAAATATGCCCTAGAGGCAATAATAAAAGGATTATTATTATATATCCTTGTTCATGATAATTGTCTTTTATTCATGCTATAATTGTATTATCCTGAAATCGTGATACACGTGTGAATACATAGACCACAACATGTCCCTAGTGAGCCTCTAGTTGACTAGCTCGTTGATCAACAGATAGTCATGATTTCCTGACTATGGACATTGGATGTCTTTGATAACGGGATCACATCATTAGGAGAATGATGTGATGGACAAGACCCAATCCTAAGCATAGCACAAGATCGTGTAGTTCGTTTTGCTAGAGCTTTTCCAATGTCAAGTATCTTTTCCTTAGACCATGAGATCGTGTAACTCCCGGATACCGTAGGAGTGCTTTGGGTGTACCAAACGTCACAACGTAACTGGGTGACTATAAAGGTGCACTACAGGTATCTCCGAAAGTGTCTGTTGGGTTGACACGGATCGAGACTGGGATTTGTCACTCCGTATGACGGAGAGGTATCTCTGGGCCCACTCGGTAATGCATCATCATAATGAGCTCAAAGTGACCAAGTGTCTGGTCACGGGATCATGCATTACGGTACGAGTAAAGTGACTTGCCGGTAACGAGATTGAACGAGGTATTGGGATACCGACGACCGAATCTCGGGAAAGTAACGTACCGATTGACAAAGGGAATTTTATACGGGGTTGCTTGAATCCTCGACATCGTGGTTCATCCGATGAGATCATCGAGGAGCATGTGGGAGCCAACATGGGTATCCAGATCCCGCTGTTGGTTATTGACCGGAGAGCCGTCTCGGCCATGTCTACGTGTCTCCCGAACCCGTAGGGTCTACACACATAAGGTTCGGTGACGCTAGGGTTGTAAAAATATTAGTATGCAGCAAACCGAAAGTTGTTCGGAGTCCCGGATGAGATCCCGGACGTGACGAGGAGTTCCGGAATGGTCCGGAGGTAAAGAATTATATACGGGAAGTCGAGTTTCGGCCATCGGGAAGGTTTCGGGGTTCACCGGTATTGTACCGGGACCACCGGAAGGGTCCCGGGGTTCCACCGGGTGGGGCCACCCATCCCGAGGGCCCCATGGGCTGAAGTGGGAGGGGAACCAGCCCCTAGTGGGTTGTGTGCCCCCCTGGGGCCCCCTCTGTGTTGGGGAACGTTGCATAAAATAAAAAATTTCCTACGTTCACCAAGATCCATCTATGAGTTCATCTAGCAACGAGAGAGAGAGATGCATCTACATACCCTTGTAGATCGCGTGCGGAAGCGTTTAAGAGAACGGGGTTGAGGTAGTCGTTCTCGTCGTGATCCTATCACCGGAGATCCTAGCGCCGAACGGACGGCACCTCCGCGTTCAACACACATACGGTCAGCGTGACGTCTCCTCCGTCTTGATCCAGCAAGGGGGAAGGAGAGGTTGATGAAGATCCAGCAGCACGACGGCGTGGTGGTGGATCCAGCAGGGCTCCGGCAGGGCTTCGCCAAGCAACTCCGGGAGGAGGAAGAGGTGTAGCAGGGGGAGGGAGGCGCCAAGACTCAGGGTGCGGCTGCCCTCCCTCCCCCTCCTTTATATAGGCCCCCTGAGGGGGCGCCTGCCCTGGAGATGGGAATCTCCCAAGGGGGCGGCGGCCAAGGGGGGTGGAGTGCCCCCCAAGGTAAGTGGTGCGCCCCCCATCCTAGGGTTTCCAACCCTAGGCGCAGGGGGGGCCCAAGGGGGGGCGCACCAGCCCACTAGGGGCTGGTTCCCCTCCCACTTCAGCCCACGGGGCCCTCCGGGATAGGTGGCCCCACCCGGTGGACCCCCGGGACCCTTCCGGTGGTCCCGGTACAATACCGAGTGACCCCGAAACTTTCCTGATGGCCGAAACAACACTTCCTATATGTAATTCTTTACCTCTGGACCATTCCGGAACTCCTCGTGATGTCCGAGATCTCATCCGGGACTCCGAACAACATTCGGTTTGCTGCATACTCATATTCATACAACCCTACCATCACCGAACCTTAAGTGTGTAGACCCTACGGGTTCGGGAGACATGCAGACATGACCGAGACGGCTCTCCGGTCAATAACCAACAGCGGGATATGGATACCCATGTTGGCTCCCACATACTCCTCGATGATCTCATCGGATGAACCACGATGTCGAGGATTCAAGCAACCCCGTATACTATTCCCTTTGTCAGACGGTATGTTACTTGCCCGAGATTCGGTCGTTGGTATCCCAATACCTCGTTCAATCTCGTTGCCGGCAAGTCACTTTACTCGTACCGTAATGCATGATCCCCTGACCAGACACTTGGTCACTTTGAGCTCATTATGATGATGCACTACTGAGTGGGCCCAGTGATACCTCTCCGTAATATGGAGTGACAAATCCCAGTCTCGATCCGTGTCAACCCAACAGACACTTTCGGAGATACCTGTAGTGCACCTTTATAGTCACCCAATTACGTTGTGACGTTTGGTACACCCAAAGCACTCCTACGGTATCCGGGAGTTACACGATCTCATAGTCTAAGGAAGAGATACTTGACATTGAAAAAGCTCTAGCAAAACGAAGTACACGATCTTGTGCTATGCTTAGGATTGGGTCTTGTCCATCACATCATTCTCCTAATGATGTGATCCCGTTATCAATGACATCCAATGTCCATAGTCAGGAAACCATGACTATCTGTTGATCAACGAGCTAGTCACCTAGAGGCTCACTAGGGACATGTTGTGGTCTAAGTATTCACACGTGTATTACGATTTCCGGATAATACAATTATGGCATGAATAAAAGACAACTATCATGAACAAAGAAATATAATAATAATCCTTTTATTATTGCCTCTAGGGCATATTTTCAACAGTCTCCCACTTGCACTAGAGTCAATAATCTAGTTACATTGTGATGAATCGAACACCCATAGAGTTCTGGTGTTGATCATGTTTTGCTCGCGGAAGAGGTTTAGTCAACGGATCTGCGACATTCAGATCCATATGTACTTTGCAAATAGCTATGTCTCCATCTTGAACGTTTTCACGGATGGAGTTGAAATGACGCTTGATGTGCCTGGTCTTCTTGTGAAACCTGGGCTCCTTGGCAAGGGCAATAGCTCCAGTGTTGTCACAGAAGAGAGTGATCGGCCCCGACACATTGGGTATGACTCCTAGGTCGGTGATGAACTCCTTCATCCATATTGCTTCATGCGCTGCCTCTGAGGCTGCCATGTACTCCGCTTCACATGTAGATCCCGCCACGACGCTCTGCTTGCAACTGCACCAGCTTACTGCTCCACGATTTAACATTTACACGTATCCGGTTTGTGACTTAGAGTCATCCAGATCTGTGTCGAAGCTAGCGTCGATGTAACCCTTTACGAAGAGCTCTTCGTCACCTCCATAAACGAGAAACATGTCCTTTGTGCTTTTCAGGTACTTTAGGATATTCTTGACCGCTGTCCAATGTTCTATGCCGGGATTACTTTGGTACCTACCTACCAAACTTACGGCAAGGTTTACATCTGGTCTGGTACACAGCATGGCATACATAATAGATCCTATGGCTGAGGCATAGGGGATGACACTCATCTCTTCTTTATCTTCTGCCGTGGTCGGGCATTGAGCCGAGCTCAATCTCACACCTTGCAATACAGGCAAGAACCCCTTCTTGGACTGATCCATTTTGAACTTCTTCAAAATCTTATCAAGGTATGTGCTTTGTGAAAGACCTATGAGGCGTCTCGATCTATCCCTATAGATCTTGATGCCTAATATGTAAGCACCTTCTCCAAGGTCCTTCATTGAAAAACACTTATTCAAGTAGGCCTTAATGCTGTCCAAGAATTCTATATCATTTTCCATCAAAAGTATGTCATCTACATATAATATGAGAAATGCTACAGAGCTCCCACTCACTTTCTTGTAAACGCAGGCTTCTCCATAAGTCTGCATAAACCCAAACGCTTTGATCATCTCATCAAAGCGAATGTTCCAACTCCGAGATGCTTGCACTAGCCCATAAATGGATCGCTGGAGCTTGCATACTTTGTTAGCATTATTAGGATCGACAAAACCTTCCGGCTGCATCATATACAGCTCTTCCTTAAGATAACCGTTAAGGAATGTCGTTTTGACGTCCATCTGCCATATCTCATAATCATAGTATGCGGCAATTGCTAACATGATTCGGACGGACTTAAGCTTCGCTACGGGATAGAAAGTCTCATCGTAGTCAACCCCTTGAACTTGTCGATAACCCTTAGCAACAAGTCAAGCTTTATAGATGGTGACATTACCATCCGCGTCCGTCTTCTTCTTAAAGATCCATTTGTTTTCTATCGCTTGCCGATCATCGGGCAAGTCAGTCAAAGTCAATACTTTGTTTTCATACATGGATTCTATCTCGGATTGCATGGCTTCTAGCCATTTGTTGGAATCTGGGCCCGCCATCGCTTCTTCATAGTTCGAAGGTTCACCGTTGTCTAACAACATGATTTCCAGGACAGGGTTGCCATACCACTCTAGTGTGGAACGTGTCCTCGTCGACCTACGAAGTTCAGTAGCAACTTGATCCGAAGTACCTTGATCATCATCATTAATTTCCTCTCCAGTTGGTGTAGGCACCACAGGAACATTTTCCTGAGCTGTACTACTTTCCAGTTCAAGAGGTAGTACTTCATCGAGTTCTACTTTCCTCCCACTTACTCCTTTCGAGAGAAACTCTTTTTTCAGAAAGGATCCGTTCTTGGCAACAAAGATCTTGCCTTTGGATCTAAGGTAGAAGGTATACCCAATGGTTTCCTTAGGGTATCCTATGAAGACGTATTTTTCCGACTTGGGTTCGAGCTTTTCAGGTTGAAGTTTCTTGACATAAGCATCGCATCCCCAAACTTTTAGAAACGACAGCTTAGGTTTCTTCCCAAACCATAATTCATACGGTGTCGTCTCAACGGATTTAGACGGTTCCCTATTTAAAGTGAATGTAGCTGTCTCTAGAGCGTATCCCCAAAATGATAGCGGTAAACCGGTAAGAGACATCATAGATCGCACCATATCTAATAGAGTGCGATTACGACGTTCGGACACACCGTTACACTGAGGTGTTCCAGGCGGCGTGAGTTGTGAAACGATTCCACATTTCCTTAAGTGCGTACCAAATTCGTGACTTAAATATTCTCCTCCATGATCCGATCGTAAGAATTTTATCTTTCGGTCACGTTGATTCTCTACTTCATTATGAAATTCCTTGAACTTTTCAAAGGTCTCAGACTTGTGTTTCATCAAGTAGACATACCCATATCTACTTAAGTCATCAGTGAGAGTGAGAATATAACGATATCCTCCGCGAGCCTGAACGCTCATTGGACCACGCACATCAGTATGTATGATTTCCAATAAGTTGGTTGCTCGTTCCATTGTTCCGGAGAACGGAGTCTTGGTCATTTTGCCCATGAGGCATGGTTCGCATGTGTCAAATGATTCATAATCGAGAGACTCTAAAAGTCCATCAGCATGGAGCTTCTTCATGCGCTTGACACCAATGTGACCAAGGCGGCAGTGCCACAAGTATGTGGGACTATCGTTATCAACTTTACATCTTCTGGTATTCACACTATGAATATGTGTAACATTACATTTGAGATTCATTAAGAATAAACCATTGACCATCGGGGCATGACCATAAAACATATCTCTCATATAAATAAAACAACCATTATTCTCGGATTTAAATGAGTAGCCATCTCGTATTAAACGAGATCTAGATACAATGTTCATGCTCAAACTTGGCACTAAATAACAATTATTGAGGTTCATAACTAATCCCGTGGGTAAATGTAGAGGTAGCGTGCCGACAGCGATCACATCGACCTTGGAACCATTCCCGACGTGCATCGTCACCTCATCCTTCGCCAGTCTCCACTTATTCCGTAGCTCCTGCTGTGAGTTACAAATGTGAGCAACGGCACCGGTATCAAATACCCTGGAGTTACTACGAGTATTGGTAAGGTACACATCAATTACATGTATATCACATATACCTTTAGTGTTGCCGGCCTTCTTGTCTGCTAAGTATTTGGGGCAGTTCCGCTTCCAGTGACCCTTCCCTTTGCAATAAAAGCACTCAGTCTCTGGCTTGGGTCCATTCTTTGACTTCTTCCCGGCAACTGGCTTACCGGGCGCGGCAACATCTTTGCCGTCCCTTTTGAAGTTCTTCTTACCCTTGCCCCTCTTGAATTTAGTGCTCTTATTGACCATCAACACTTGATGTTCTTTCTTGATTTCAACCTCTGCTGACTTCAGCATTGAGAATACTTCAGGAATGGTCTTCACCATCCCCTGCATATTATAGTTCATCACAAAGCTCTTGTAGCTCGGTGGGAGCGACTGAAGGATTCTGTAAATGACCGCCTCGTCCGGGAGGTTAATGTCCAGCTGGGACAGGCGGTTGTGCAACCCAGACATTTTGAGTATGTGCTCACTGACAGAACTGTTTTCCTCCATCTTACAACTATAGAACTTGTCGGAGACTTCATATCTCTCGACCCGGGCATCAGCTTGAAAAACCATTTTCAGCTCCTCGAACATCTCATATGCTCCGTGTTGCTCAAAACGCTTTTGGAGCCTCGGTTCTAAGCTGTAAAGCATGCCGCACTGAACGAGGGAGTAATCATCAGCACGTGACTGCCAAGCATTCATAACGTCTTGGTTCTCTGGGATGGATGCTTCACCTAGCGGTCCTTCTAGGACATATGCTTTCTTGGCTGCTATGAGGATGATCCTCAGGTTTCAGACCCAGTCCGAATAGTTGCTGCCATCATCTTTCAGCTTGGTTTTCTCTAGGAACGCGTTGAAGTTCATGTTGACATGAGCGTTGGACATTTGATCTACAAGACATATTTTGCAAAGATTTTAGACTAAGTTCATGATAATTAAGTTCATCTAATCAAATTATTTAATGAACTCCCACTCAGATTGACATCCCTCTAGTCATCTAAGTGTTACACGATCCGAGTCGACTAGGCCATGTCCGATCATCACGTGAGACGGACTAGTCATCATCGGTGAACATCTCCATGTTGATCGTATCTTCCATACGACTCATGTTCGACCTTTCGGTCTCTTGTGTTCCGAGGCCATGTCTGTACATGCTAGGCTCGTCAAGTTAACCCTAAGTGTTTTGCATGTGTAAAACTGTCTTACACCCGTTGTATGTGAACGTAAGGATCTATCACACCCGATCATCACGTGGTGCTTCGAAACGACGAACTTTAGCAACGGTGCACAGTTAGGGGGAACACTTTCTTGAAATTATTATAAGGGGTCATCTTATTTACTACCGCCATTCTAAGTAAACAAGATGCATAAAACATAATAAACATCACATGCAATTATATAAAGTAGTGACATGATATGGCCAATATCATATAGCTCCTTCGATCTTCATCTTCGGGGCTCCATGATCATCTTCGTCACCGGCATGACACCATGATCTCCATCATCGTGCCTCCATGAAGTTGCTCGCCAACTATTACTTCTACTACTATAGCTAACGGCTTAACAATAAAGTAAAGTAATTACATGGCGTTAAATCATTGACACGCAGGTCATACAATAATTAAGACAACTCCTATGGCTCCTGCCGGTTGTCATACTCATCGACATGCAAGTCGTGATTCCTATTACAAGAACATGATCTCATACATTACAATATATCATTCATCATTCATCACAACTTCTGGCCATATCACATCACATGACAATTGCTGCAAAAACAAGTTAGACGTCCTCTAATTGTTGTTGCATCTTTTTTTATGTGGCTGCAATTGGGTTCTAGCAAGAACATTTTCTTACCTACGAATAACCACAACGTGATTTTTTCAACTTCTATTTGCCCTTCATAAGGACCCTTTTCATCGAATCCGCTCCAACTAAAGTAGGAGAGACAGACACCCGCTAGCCACCTTATGCAACTAGTGCATGTCAGTCGGTGGAACCTGTCTCACGTAAGCGTACATGTAAGGTCGGTCCGGGCCGCTTCATCCCACAATACCGCTGAAGCAAGAAAAGACTAGTAATGGCAAGCAAGTTGACAAGATCTACACCCACAACAGATATGTGTTCTACTCGTGCAATAGAGAACTACGCATAGACCTAGCTCATGATGCCACTGTTGGGGAACGTTGCATAAAATAAAAAAATTCCTACGTTCACCAAGATCCATCTATGAGTTTATCTAGCAACGAGAGAGAGAGATGCATATACATACCCTTGTAGATCGCATGCGGAAGCATTCAAGAGAACGGGGTTGAGGTAGTCGTTCTCGTCGTGATCCTATCACCGGATATCCTAGCACCGAACGGACGGCACCTCCGCGTTCAACACACGTATGGTCAGCGTGACGTCTCCTCCGTCTTGATCCAGCAAGGGGGAAGGAGAGGTTGATGATGATCCAGCAGCACGATGGCGTGGTGGTGGATGCAGCACGACTCCGACAGGGCTTCACCAAGCAACTGCGGGAGGAGGAAGAGGTATAGCAGGGGGAGGGAGGCGCCAAGACTCAGGGTGCGGCTGCCCTCCCTCCCCCCCTCCTTTATATAGGCCCCATGGGGGGCGCCGGCCCTTGAGATGGGAATCTCCCAAGGGGGCGGCGGCAGGGGGGGGTGGAGTGCCCCCCAAGGCAAGTGGTGCGCCCCCCCACCCTAGGGTTTCCAACCCTAGGCGCAGGAGGGTGGGGGGGCCAATGGGGGGGGCGCACCAGCCCACTAGGGGCTGGTTCCCCTCCCACTTCAGCCCATGGGGCCCTCCGAGATAGGTGGACCCCGGGACCCTTCCGGTGGTCCCGATACAATACCGGGTGACCCCGAAACTTTCCCGATGGCCGAAACAGCACTTCCTATATATAATTCTTTACCTCTAGACCATTCCGGAACTCCTCGTGACGTCCGGGATCTCATCCGGGACTCCGAACAACATTCGGTTTGCTGCATACTCATATTCATACAACCCTAGTGTCACCGAACCTTAAGTGTGTAGACCCTACGGGTTCGGGAGACATGCAGACATGACCGAGACGGCTCTCCGATCAATAACCAACAGCGGGGTCTGGATACCCATGTTGGCTCCCACATACTCCTCGATGATCTCATCGGATGAACTAAGATGTCGAGGATTCAAGCAACCCCGTATACTATTCCCTTTGTCAGATGGTATGTTACTTGCCCGAGATTCGATCGTCGGTATCCCAATACCTCGTTCAATCTCATTGCCGGCAAGTCACTTTACTCGTACCGTAATGCATGATCCCGTGACCAGACACTTGGTCACTTTGAGCTCATTATGATGATGCACTACCGAGTGGGCCCAGTGATACCTCTCCGTAATACGAAGTGACAAATCCCAGTCTCGATCCGTGTCAACCCAACAGACACTTTCGGAGATACCTGTAGTGCACCTTTATAGTCACCCAGTTACGTTGTGACGTTTGGTACACCCAAAGCACTCCTACGGTATCCGGGAGTTACACGATCTCATGGTCTAAGGAAGAGATACTTGACATTGGAAAAGCTCTAGCAAAACGAACTACATGATCTTGTGCTATGCTTAGGATTGGGTCTTGTCCATCACATCATTCTCCTAAAGATGTGTCCCGTTATCAACGACATCCAATGTCCATAGTCAGGAAACCATGACTATCTATTGATCAACGAGGTAGTCACCTAGAGGCTCACTAAGGACATGTTGTGGTCTAAGTATTCACACGTGTATCACGATTTCAGGATAATACAATTATAGCATGAATAAAAGACAACTATCATGAACAAAGAAATATAATAATAATCCTTTTATTATTGCCTCTAGGGCATATTTCCAACACTCTGCGCCTAGGGTTGGGAACCCTAGGGGAGGGGGCGCCTCCACTTGCCTTGGGGGGCAAGTTTCCCCCCTTGGCCGCCGCCCCCCTAGGAGATCCCATCTCCTAGGGCCGGTGCTGTTGGGGAACGTAGTAATTTCAAATATTTTCCTACGCACACGCAAGATCACGGTGATGGCATAGCAACGAGAGGGGAGAGTGTTGTCCACGTATCCTCGTAGACCGTAAGCGGAAGCGTTAGCACAACGCGGTTGATGTAGTCATACCTCTTCACGATCCGACTGATCCAAGCACCAAACGTACGGCACCTCCGAGTTCAGTACACGTTCAGCTCGATGACGATCCCCGGGCTCCGATCCAGCAAAGCTTCGGGGATGAGTTCCGTCAGCACGACGGCGTGGTGACGATGATGATGTTCTACCGGCGCAGGGCTTCGCCTAAACTCCGCGACGATATGACCGAGGTGGAATATGGTGGAGGAGGGCACCGCACACGGCTAAGGAACGATCCGTAGATCAACTTGTGTGTCATGGGGTGCCCCCCTGCCCCCGTATATAAAGGAGCAAGGGGGAGGAGGCCGGCCCTAGGAGGGGGTCCTAGTAGGATTCCACCTCCCTTGTTGGAGTAGGAGAAGGGGAAAGAGGGGGAGAGGAAGAAGGAAAGGGGGGCTGCGCCCCTTGTCCAATTCGGACCAGAGGGGGGGCGCAGGCCTCCTTCCTTTCGGCCTCTCTCCTCTATTCCCGTATGGCCCAATAAGGCCCATATACTCCCCGGTGAATTCCCGTAACTCTCCGGTACTCCGAAAAATACCCGAATCACTCGGAACCTTTCCGAACTCCGAATATAGTCGTCCAATATATCGATCTTTACGTCTCGACCATTTCGAGACTGCTCGTCAAGTCCCCGATCTCATCCGGGACTCCGAACTCCTTCGGTACATCAAAACTCATAAACTCATAATATAACTGTCATCGAAACCTTAAGCGTGCGGACCCTACGGGTTCGAGAACTATGTAGACATGACCTAAAACTATTCTTGGTCAATAACCAATAGCGGAACCTAGATGTCCATATTGGCTCCTACATATTCTACGAAGATCTTTATCGGTCAAACCGCATAACAACATACTTTGTTCCCTTTGTCATCGGTATGTTACTTGCCCGAGATTCGATCGTCGGTATCCAATACCTAGTTCAATCTTGTTACTGGCAAGTCTCTTTACTCGTTACATAATGCATCATTCCGTAACTAACTTATTAGCTACATTGCTTGCAAGGCTTATAGTGATGTGCATTACCGAGAGGGCCCAGAGATACCTCTCCGACAATCGGAGTGACAAGACCTAATCTCGAAATACGCCAACCCAACATGTACCTTTGGAGACACCTGTAGTACTCCTTTATAATCACCCAGTTACGTTGTGATGTTTGGTAGCACCCAAAGTGTTCCTCGGTAAACGGGAGTTGCATAATCTCATAGTTATAGGAACATGTATAAGTCATGAAGAAAGCAGTAGCAAGATACTAAACGATCAAGTGCTAAGGCTAACGGAATGGGTCAAGTCAATCACATCATTCTTCTAATGATGTGATCCCGTTAATCAAATGACAACTTTTTTGTCCATGATTAGGAAATATAACCATCTTTGATAAACGAGATAGTCAAGTAGAGGCATACTAGTGACACTATGTTTGTCTATGTATTCACACATGTATTATGTTTCCGGTTAATACAATTCTAGCATGAATAATAAACATTTATCATGATATAAGGAAATAAATAATAACTTTATTATTGCCTCTAGGGCATATTTCCTTCAGGTGCCCCCCTGGGGTCCCTATATAAAGAGGGGGGGGGGGGTGGGTGGGCAGCCACACCCTGACACCTAGCGCCTCCTTTCCCCCCTTGCTACACCTCTCCCTCCCGTAGTCGCTTGGCGAAGCCCTGCCGGAACCCTGCTGCATCCGCCACCATGCCGTCGTGCTGCTGGATCTTCATCAACCTCTCCTTCCCCCTTGCTGGATCAAGAAGGAGGAGACGTCACGCTGACCGTACGTGTGTTGAACGCGGAGGTGCCTTCCGTTCGGCGCTAGGATCTCCGGTGATTTGGATCACGACGAGTACGACTCCCTCAACCCCGTTCTCTTGAACGCTTCCGCTCACGATCTACAAGGGTATGTAGATGCACTCCTCTCTCTCGTTGCTAGATGAACTCATAGATTGATCTTGGTGAACGTAGAATTTTTTTTATTTTATGCAACGTTCCCCAACAGCAGATTCAAAAATTGGCTTTGAAAAAAATTGCACCATGTAGTAGTAGAGTTGCACCATATGGCACCAAAGTTATCATAAAAAATTTTGTCCAAACATATACAAATGGGGTCTTGTTTCAAAGAGCTCGTCATAAGAATGCCAACGGTGAAAGCGGATTTGAATTTTAATGTGTGGTTTAAGAGTTATAGCTCTCGAAAATTTTAAAACACGAAACAAAAGAACAACAAAGTAAGCTCTGTATGGATGTGAACACATTTATCGCATGGATTGTTTCCCACGTCAGTTACTCAAGTGCTTTTTGTCACGCGAGACCACCTGCGTTTTGACAAGAGCGGCCGCCCGATTCGGCGAACGGACGCATGCACTAATAAGTACTTCCTCTGTTTTCAAATTACTCGTCGCTGAAATGGATGTATCTAGAACTAAAATACATCTAGATATATTCATATGTGTGACAAATAATTTGAAACGGAGGGAGTACTTAGGCTCGAAAATGCCCAACCCTTGCCTAGCCCGATCGTGTGGCTGCTCGGTAAAAGAGTGAAAAGCTGTTACTAAGGTGACGATTATTCTTTTATTGACTTTATTAATGCAAAATAAAACATCAAAGGAATACAAATATAATAAACACGCCCCCGACGAAAATCCATCTCCGCACTTGAGCTTATGTGCACCCGCGCTTACGAAAAAAATCAAAACAAATACTAGAAAAATTCAAAAATTACATTTTTTTCTGTGTGGTAGACAATTTGATGCATGAGGTCCGCTCCAATTTTCAAATCATCTGAACATCTGAGTAACTCTCCGCAAAAAAAGACAAATTGGGGGCCTGTAAAAACATTTACTGTTCATATGTACTGTTTTGGTCCGATTTGTCTTTTTTGTTGAGAGCTGCTCAAATGTCTAAGAGCAACTCCAATGGGCCGATCCAAACGGACGGCGCATTTGTTCGCTTATTGTCCGTTTGGGTTGGCGGCCCGCCCGACGTCCGTCCAGTTTTGCATTTGGGTCGGTAGTGCGCCCAACGCGCCGACCCATTTCATGTCCGCATTCAACTTTAAAAAAAAGGCCCGCGGGCGATCATGCCAGCGGTCATGTCTCATGCCGGTACCATCGCAGCATCGGCATACAATGTCGGCTTCAGAAAATAACACCACAGTTCATGCTGTCGCACTCGCCAGCCGGCCAGCACACATGCCAGCACGCAAAAAAGGGTGGGACTTGAGTTCGACCACGCTTGCCACTCACTGGGCGGGCCTTGACGCTCTCAAGAGTGGCGCAAAACTTGTTGCACTCTTGTTGGATCACCCTCCACCGCTTGAAAATGAAGACCCACCCACGCGTGCTCACAAATTGGTAAGGCGGAAACTTCTTGCGCTCATGAAACTCTCGGTGGACACGAATTCAAAAGGTTGAACGCTTTTGCTCGGCGCCCGTCTTGGGGTCTTGTCCAATGTCTCGTCAACACTCGCAAAGAAGCTTGTCCTCGGCCGCCGTGTACGCCTTCGTGTGCTTGCTCTTGCGCTTTGGCTTAGGACCGGCGGCTTCGTTGGCGAGCTCGTCCTCGAACAAAGGCTCCACTTTGATGTCGCACTCGTCCTCTTCCTCTAGCCCGTAGTCGTCCGGGAACTCGTGGTCGAGGGGGAAGTCGTCCAGGTCATGCCGACCTGATCACGCATGAAGGCTGCCTGGTCCGGATCATAGACAACGGCCGGTGCGAACGCCCCTCGGCTGTCCTGGTTTTGTGTCTCATCGGGATCATAGCCAGCGGCCGGCGCACCGCCCTCGAAGATGAGGTTCTGCGTGTAGTCGTCGTCGACAACGGAAGACATTTCCTCGAACAGGTTGCGGGCGTCCGGGAGCACGCCGGCCGGCGTCTGCCGCGCACGTTTCCTCGCGCCGCCGGATGACGAGCCACCGGCCACCAGGGTGGCGTTGAGGTCGATGGGCGCTGGCGTGGAAGGCGCGACCACGCTCATATCGGGCGAGCACTCCCCAGAGAGGCGGGAGGCCTGCGGGTAGACGTGGAAGCCGGGGATCAGGTTGCAAGCCGACGCGCGGGGCGAGTCGGGCAGTACCATCCGAGGAAACGCCGACGAGCCGGTGCTGGCCGCGGTGACGGCGGCTTGGACGAGGTCGTGCAGACTAGGGTTTAACCCTAGCATGTGGAGAGCCTCCCTCGTTGTCGCCGCAACGCGGGCGTTGGTGACCTCCTGTTGCGGCGCGGCGACGGCGGCGGCCTGCGCGGCGGCCTCATCCCATGTGTCCGTGGCATGCTTCCGGCCCTTCCGCTTGGCCGACTCGCGTGCCCGCTGTTCAGGCGTCGGTGCCTTCTTTGGCTTGGTCGTGGCGGCCATCTTGCGCGGGGCACAAGGCTTGCCTTTCCCGGAGCGGGCGGCGACGCCAGACGAGGCGAGGGAGGCGAGGCCGGCGGCGGCGTCGAGGTCGATCGCGTCGTCCATGGCTGGTTGGGGCGGGAGCGCACGCGGACGGGAGTGTTTTGGGGAAAATGGGGGGAAATGGTGGTGGCTGCCACCGACCGGCGGGCCCGGGGAGAGAAGTAGGCACGTGCGCGCACATCCTTCTCGTGTCCGCGCTGACCCAAATTCGGCTCAAAAATAGGCCGGGAATGGGTCGTCATGCGGACGCCAAGCGGACACGCGTCCGTTTGGGTCGGCGCGTTGTGCTACCTTTTCTATCCGCGCCGACCCAAACGGACGGCGGCAGACGAAATGGGTCGCCCCATTGGAGTTGCTCTAAATGACTTGAAATTTGAAGCGGGTCTCACGCATCAAATTGTCTACCGCACAATTTATATTTGAATTTTTTTAAAATATGAATTTTTTTCTAACCGGGTGCAGATGAGCCTAGGCACCGAAACGCCCTACTCCGCCCCCGATCTCTACACAGATATAATGAACACAACCAACATCAAAGCACTCACAAAAACACGCCGGCAAATAGCAAACGAGAATGTATCCTATGCACCGGCCCAATCTGTGCACCAGGTGCTCCACGGGCTTTTGGGGCATTAGATGAAAAAGCGACGGACTAGATTTTGCCATAGGTTGGACTATAACATACTTACAGAAGCAACCTTATAGACTATAACATTCAACCTGCGCTTCACATCCCATCCCCACATCAATAAATTTGTGTGTTATTTTTTGGCAAAAACACAAAAGTTCCATATATTTTGAACTGAATGTATGATTTTGAATCCGTTTTGACTGTCAACTTTTTCTTAACGAGATATTTGAAACAAGATAATGTTGAATATGCTTTAGAATTTTCTTTTGTTTGTGGAACTCAAATTAAAATTCAATTTAGGCATGTGCGCGTGGGATCAACGTGTGGTGGGACAGCCAGAGTTCAAAAACGCATAGAATAAATCTAGGTTTTAATATAAAATGTATAAATGTCACGGTTACATTTGAAAATAAAAAAAATCAAAATTTCAAAAAAAATTATTTAACACTGATCTTGTTTCGAACATCTCATCGAAACAAAAGTGGTGGTCAAAGAAAAACCAAATTCGGATGTGTGGTTCAAGATATATGACCATATTTATATTTAAAGAAAGAAAGAAAGAAAGAACACGGGCTAAATAACAGGAAAGGAAAGAGTGAAGTGAGGGTTGTTTTCAAAATAACATGAGGTCTTTTTCGCAAATGTTCAACCAATCTAGCTTTCAGCCTACTGCCATCCCTCAGATTTATATCCAACGGCTCAAAAGCCTGCGGAACACCCGGTGCACAGATTGGACTGGTGCACTGGATACATTCCTCAATAGCAAACTCATATCGGATCATTGTGCCCGATAAGAAATAATTTCGAACTTAATTACACAGCGGCCCCATGCGAGTCTTCCCGTGCGGCCGCTACTTCCCTCTCTCCATCATGCATGCATGCAATGCAATGACCCCTACCAATCGCTCGCCCCCTTTCTCCCCTTGTGGAACTAATCTTTTTTTTTTGAGAATTTTTTCATTCAAATCACGAAACAGTACAAAGTAGTTGACCCTTACAAACACACTGAAACGCAAATACAAAGGACCATGAACACCTAGAGTACCCTAAGCCAACCATAACACAAGAAGAGCTCTGGAGCCATGTGACATCATCCCTGAATCTTGAGAGAAGACCCCTGCAGCAGAAGGATCTGCAACCAGGCGCAAGCTGGTCATCATCTTCGACCACGGTACAATTGCCACCACGCTGCTTTCTCCTTTCTTGACACCAGCGCTGAGAGGGCATGGATATCAATCCAACACACCTGCAACAGCCGTCGCCATCTTTGGCTTTGAGTACCGCGAAAAATGTCCCTTTCGAAAGGAAGAGAACTCGAGTCATCCGACCGGTCCAGCACCGCGGCCGGGCTATCCACCCGGGCAAAGCAGAATCTCCCTCCAGCATCAGCGCAGAGGAAGGAGAAAAACAGCCGCAACAAATCATACTGACAAGGAAGAAGAAGGGTCTTCGTCTCCCTGCATCCAATGCCCATCTGAGGACCCAAATGGCCAGTGCCGATGGACCTCTAGTCACCATAGCCCGCGACCTCGACGAGATCCGGGGATACCCCACCCCGCTGGCTCCTAGACGAAGGCAAAAGCCTCGCCTGACCGCGAACGGAGCCCGGAGAAACTTATTCCGACGCTACACCACTGCAACGGCCTCGACATCGTCACCCTCAACTCTAATCCTACCACACACCCACCTAGCGGACAGACCCGAGGTTCCCCCTTCCTCCCGCCGCCGGAGCAACCGACGGAGAGAGAGGGAACCGGCGGCGCCACCGGCGGCGCGCAAGGGAACCGACATCGTCGCCTCCTTTGATCGCCCGTGCGATCCTACTTTCACGGGAGCGATGTTTTTTCTTGTTGGGGAGGGCGTACTGCACCTGACCCCGTGGGGGTGGACTCCCTGCCACAAAGAAGATCGCGACTTCTTTCCCCCCGCTTCAGTCGCGTCAATGAGAGACCTAACGTAAGAGAGAGAGAGGCGAAGCTGATTTTTTCCACGGGTAGGCTGGAGCTGATTTTTTCCTCGTGGTTTTGAGTGATCTGGACCGGGGAAAGATCCGCTCGAGGCTTAATCGAATGCGTCAAACGGAAAAGGCGGAGATTATTTCCTTTTTTTTTGAACAACTATATTCTTTATTAATAATCAATGTTTAAGGGAATACAGATGATATCGGGCAATACAGCTAGCCAAACATGGCGCCCAAAAAGGAGAGAGGAGGCAGCTTTGGCTAACGAGTGTGCTTCAAAGTTGTGCTGGCGTTTTTCATGGATAATCTTGATGGCTTGAAATGAGGTGCGCTGCTCCTTAAACTCCCTTAATATTACAGAATACCGGCACGGAGCATCGGCCTCCAAGTTTGCCACAACTTCGGCACAGTCTGAGGCCACACAAATATATTGCAGATTTAAATCAGTTGCCAACGCCAACGCCTCACTGCAGGCTCGCGCTTGGAGTACTGCCGGATCTAGACCATCAAAAACGACGGCCGAAGCACCAAGGTACAGCCCGTTTTTGTCTCCGCAGATCACTGCTGCCACGCCTCTGTCACCACCCCTAGATAAGCCTCCATCCACATTTAACTTTGTATCAAAGCCCGTAGGTGGAATCCAAGTAGATCTCTGTCTCGCATGCGGGTGATCTGTAATTGTATGAGCGTGCCTGAGACTCACATGTTGGTCCCTGGTAGCCTGATGTACCTCCTTGGCTTTACTGTGATTCTGGCTCACGACCAAATCTAGCTCTTTCAAGAACTTTTTTATGAAACAGTGAGTGATAAACGGGTTCTGAAACTGTTCATCATGGATAGCTCGGCGTCTGGCCCACCATATGGCCCACATAGTAACCAAGACTCGTGTCAGCTCCTCCGGTGGTAGGGTGTCCACGAGCCAAAGTACCCAGAGTTTTGCATCGTCAGTCCTATTCGAAACAATTACATATGTGATCTCTTCATCAGCGAGTGCCTAGACACATCTTGCCATATGGCAATCGAAGAGTGAGTGTCACCAATTGTCATGGGCCGCATGGCAAATCGAACACTTATGTGTTTCTGTCATCTTTCTGTAGTTACGCACATCGCCAGTGGGGAGAGATGTCTTGGCAAGACGCCAAGCAAATACCCGAATTTTGGATGGAATCGCTGCACTCCATAATTTAGCCCATGACTTCCAATCCGCCCCCACATTTGAATGACCAGGATTGTGTTCCAACCAATCAGTGCGTTGTTGCTTGGTAGCTGAGAGTAAACGATAGGCAGAACGCACAGTGAATGCACCCTTCTTCTCATAATGGCATGCCCAGAAGTCCTGTTGTACCCTTGTACTGACGGGAATGTTAAGAATCGCCTCTTTATCCAGCCCGTAAAAATGTACGTCCAGCAGGTTATTATCCCATGAAGCGGTTGTGGGATCAATCAGGTCCGCAACCTTCAGCGGAGGGTTCACACTTTTAGCACATACCGGACTTCAAGAAAGGTGAACGAAAACCAGATATCCGTATCTTCACCTGAGCCAATACGCTTTATAAGACCAAGCTTGAGCATGTCTCTGCCTTCAATGGTTTGGTTCATGGGAGGTATGGGGTTCCGCGATATTGAGCTATTTAATTTAGCGCTTCTGGCTCGCCAGTGTGGCGCCTTTTGCAAGAACCCAACTCTCTTAGTGCGCGGTTTTGAAGGCTGTGTACTACCCTACTTATTCAGTTTTGCAAGCAGAGTTGGGAAACTACCCATCGCAAGTGTGGCGGTCTGTTATTGAAGGCAGAGACATGCTCAAGCTTGGTCTTATAAAGCGTATTGGCGCAGGTGAAGATACGGACATCTGGTCTTATGAAGCTGGTTTTCATTCACCTTTCTTGGAGCCCCACCAAAACTTGTGAAGCAAACCATTGATATATTGACACAACCCTCGTGGTAACTTGAAACATGCCATGGAATATGTTGGAATAGTCTGAGCTACCGACTTGATTAAGACCTCTTTACCACCAACTGAAAGAGCTTTTTCCATCCATCCTTGCACTTGTTTCCAGATTTTATCTTTAAGATATTTAAATGATCCCTCCTTTGCTCTACCAACATCAGAGGGCAGCCCAAGGTATTTCTCTAAGAGTTTTTCATTCTGGACATCTAGTGCATGTTTGGTTTCTTGCTTCATATTATCAGAGCAGCCCTTGCTAAAAAAAATTGAGGACTTATCTTTGTTTATACGCTGGCCTGATGCTGCACAATACTTCTGCAAAAGAGAATCAACTCTGCTAGCCATAGTTGGGGTAGCACTAAAAAACAATAAGCTGTCATCCGCAAATAGGAGGTGGTTAATCTAGGGTGCACTTGGAGCCACCTGAATACCTGGTATGAGCTCATTCGGATGAGAAGATTTAAGCAAACAAGACAAACCTTCAGCTGCTAATAGAAATAAATACGGTGAAATCGGATCACCCTGCCTTATGCCTCGGGAAGGTCTGAACTCTTCAAGTTTACCCCCATTGAACATTATTGAAAGGACACAGAAGTGACACACCTTATAACCGTCTCTGTAAAACGTGGACTGATTCCTAGCTTCAACATGACAGCTTTCAGGTAGGACCACTCAAGTCTATCATACGCCTTCATTATATCAAGCTTCAGGGCGCAAAACCGGATGCCCTTTAGTTTCTTTGTTTTCATATAGTGTAAGCACTCTTAGGTGGAGATTATTTCCTAGTGGGGCTGATCCGCTTGGATCCCCGTGGTTTCGGCCCAAAACCACGAGGGGAACATAGCCTCAACAAATTTTAGCAGGCCCTGTACTGTACATTGCTAATGCCCGCAGCCAATTACATCATTAGCCCAATAGCCCATAGATATGTACATGGTTGGCTATTGTGTTTGGCCTATAGAGAATCAAATCGATCCGATCAATTGATCCATTTTCCTGCACCGCTTAGGGCATTTATCGCCGTCGCCGGCCGCCGCTTGTGCCATCCGCCGTTAGTGCGTGTCCTGCTAGTACATTTACGATTGCTACGGCAGCCATCCACGGGTCGCCATGACGACTCCCTGTCCGCATACGATCGACCAGATGCATGCAGATCAGATCATCATAATACAGCTATAAGTCACTAACTACTCCCTCCGTTCCAAATTACTTGTCGCACATATGGATGTATCTAGATGTATTTTAGTTCTAGATACATCCATTTCGGCGACGAGTAATTTGGAACGGAGGGAGTAGATGACCAGGATTGAATATGTTGGCAGCAGGTAACACTATGCACCCGTATGTATTAGTAATTATCCTGTTTTCATGAATTGTGATCTTAGTCTGGTACTCTGGTTAATTAGCATAATAGTATCTTGTGCATTTTCAATCCACGACATGACTTATTTGATGTGACATTTCTGCTCTTTAATAAATAACACATTTGTGCATATTCTAGAAAAAAATGACTTATTTGATGTATCTAATACATGCACAATGATGAATTTTTCTTATCATGTAGTCTTTTCTAGTCAAGAACGGACTCAACTAGAGCATCAACTTGCCCATTTCTAGCTGGATGTTTGCAACCATTTAGAGATAAAAATCTCGCCTTGGGTTGCCGATTTGACCGTTGGATCATTTTAAACAAGTAAAACTAAAACATACTAAATCGTTGATAGATTTCTATGGTTGGTCATAAATCTTCTAGTGTAGGCCGCGACAACCGAACGAACTTCTTCGCCTAGTCAATACACATTTTTGATACAAAATGATTTTCTTCGACATTGCATGATTGTCTATAATGGTAAGGAACATACCCTAGTTCACGTTATCAATTTGTTCAATGCTGGTGGTCGTAGAGCTCAATTTAGTTTACTAGAAATCTACCATTCTCCCCTAAAAAATGTACCATTCTTTTGTAGTTCCAAATAAATATTTTATGATTTGTCATCAACGCTATTGTGAGACTTAAAATATTATGATATTCCATGAGTTTTGTGAGCATCGGCTTTTCGCCTCCCTCGTGTCTAAATCCTAGCTTCGCCCTTGTCTGGTTGGAATGCCGAGTCGGCGATGGTGCCGATACCTATTCCGGAATTCTTTCGCTATGGCCTGCAACTGCGGGTCCCAGTGGAAGATCCATTGACTAATGTCCTCATCCAAATACCAGATACTCCGCTATCTCATCATCTCAAAAAACAAAAGAACAACATCGGGATCTGCTGGATCGACTATGTGACCGAGCACGAATGAGTACTACTCGGAAAAATATACTCAGCCCAATCGGTGGCTGGTCGGTAAAAGAGAGAAAAGCTACTCCTTCCGGTCCTTTTTCTCCTCTTATTAGATTTGTGTCAAGTTAAACTTTGCAAATTTTCACCAAATTCATATTAAAAAATATCAACATTTGCAGTACCAAATATATATATATATATATATATATATATATATATATATATTATGAAACTAAATTTCATAATGAATCTAACAATGTTGATTTGACATTGTGAATGTTCGTACTTTTTTATACAAGTTTGGTCAAAGTAGAGATAGATTGACTTTGAACAAAACTTATATGCAAAGTAAAAAATACCGGAGGGAGTACAAAATATGGTGGCGACCATGTGGGGCATGCACAATCTGCAGACGATACGTTGTGTGACTGATCATTGCACAACACCTAATTAAGCGGTCTGCTGCATGGCTCAATCTCACTGTCCCATGAAAATTGGTGTGTGCGTAGCAACACTCTTTCGACAAATGATAGATTTTATTTAACTTAAAATAAAACATTAAGAGGACACAGAGACAACGAGCACACACCCGGTCTCTACATAGCTAGAATCACACACCTAACATCAATACAGAGAAAAACACAGCGGCAAATAACAAAACCATATAAGACAAAATATATGGCTAAGCGATTTTTTTTACAAAATGATCAAATCCACGATCGACAAACTATAACAATGACCATATCGACCAACTCTCGTAATACCACAAAGACAAGAAGGTTATTCTGCCGTACACCTTCAAAAAAAGGGAGCAACGCTCAAGCACCTTCATCACAGGATCCAGTCACCAAGGAACATATTCTAGGTTTTCACCGCGAAGAACCGGTCCGAACATGTCCGAGCAACGCCTTCAACAAGGTAATGACACGAAAACATCGTCATTGCCAGGTATGACCAACTCGGGGAAGATATAGGTTTTCGCCCTAAGCTCGAGACGGGGTACTCAGAGAAGCACCACCATCGAAGTCAACCATGTGTTGTCGCCATCATTTTTCACGATCCCAGCAACTACATATATTAGGCTAGAAAACCGAATGACGCCGGTTCACAATCATAACCTTTGCGTCAAGCCGTTGTCCATAGGTTACGTCTCACTGCCGAAGGCAACCACCAGATTTGGAGAGGGAAACCCTCACAGAGATTTCTCGGTGGCCACCATAATTCGTACTGAGGCCGACGCACGTCGGTGTGGTCACCACATGGACCAACACCGACTGCCACCTCGTCGTAGAGAGCCTTGCCAAGGCCCGTCAGCCCGGGTTTCGACATGGACAAATCTAAGGCACGAAAGGCAGATTTTTTCGACAACCAAGAGCCAGGGTGCGGCCAATTTCATTGTTTTGACCCTTTTCCGCACATTTAGCTACATCTGACCCCTATCCGCAATTTTTTTTGGATCTGACCCTTTTCCTACCGCCACCCGAGCTGGTGGTAGGCTAGAACGTGCTACCGCCACAGGTGATGGTGGTAGGGACCAGGTCAACATCGACGGCACCGTCTGCCTACTGACGTGGATAAGTGGCTACTGCCATAGATCATGACGGTAGGTCTATGAAGCCTACCACCAGAGACAGTGGCGGTAGGGTGTCGAATGCACAAAACCAACGGCTGGGGGTTTGGTGGGCCCCACAAGCCACCCATTCGCCCCCAAATCCTTTCTTCCCCGAGCTGATCCCTCTCCCCCCTCTCTTGTTGGGGATCGTTGCAGAAAAGAAAAAAATTCTACGCATCACCAAGATTAATATATGGAGTCATCTAGCAATGAGAGAGATAGGAGTGCATCTACATACCCTTGTAGATCGCGAGCGGAAGCGTTCAAGAGAACAAGGTTGATGGAGTCGTACTCGTCGTGATCCAAATCACCGAAGATCCTAGTGCCGAACGGACGGCACCTCCGTGTTCAACACACGTACGGAGCGGAGACGTCTCCCGTGCCTTGATCTAGCAAGGAGGAGGGAGAGGTTGAGGAAGAGAGCTCCAGCAGCAGCACGACGGCGTGGTGGTGGTGGAGAGGCAGTACTCCGGCAGGGCTTCACCAAGCTCTTAACGGAGGAGGAGAGGTGTTGGGGAGGGGAGGGGCTGCGCCTTGGATGTGGTGTGCATCCCTCCCCTCGCCCCTCTATTTATAGGGGAAGGGGGAAGGGGGTCGGCCCCCTCTAGATGAGATCTAGAGGCGGGGGCGGCGGCCAAGGGGAGGGGGCTTGCCCCCAAGCAAGGGGGCGCCCCCTCTAGGGTCCCCCCCCAAACCCTAGGCGCATGGGCCCAAGGGGGAGAGGTGCGCCCAGCCCTCCAGGGGCTGGTTCCCTGCCCACTACATCCCATGAGGCCCTCCGAGAGAGGTGGCCCCTCCCGGTGGACCCCCGGAACCCCTCCGGTGGCCCCGGTATAATACCGATAAGCCCCCGAACTTTTCTGGTAACCGTATGACAACTTCCCATATATAATTCTTCACCTTCAGACCATTCCGGAACTCCTCGTGACGTCCGGGATCTCATCCGGGACTCCGAACAACATTTGGTAATCACTTATAGTCTTCCTAATAACCCTAGCGTCACCGAACCTTAAGTGTGTAGACCCTACGAGTTCGGGAATCATGCAGACATGACCGAGACAGCTCTCCGGCCAATAACCAACAGCAGGATCTGGATACCCATGTTGGTTCCCACATGTTCCACGATGATCTCATCGGATGAACAACGATGTCAAGGATTCAAGCAATCCCGTATACAAATACAATTCCCTTTGTCAATCGGTACGTTACTTGCCCGAGATTCAATCGTCGGTATCCCAATACCTCGTTCAATCTCGTTACCGGCAAGTCACATTACTCGTACTGTAATGCATGATTCCGTGACCAACCACTTGGTCACATTGAGCTCATTATGATGATGCATTACCGAGTGGGCCCAGAGATACCTCTCCGTCAAACGGAGTGACAAATTCCAGTCTCGATTCGTGTCAACCCAACAGACACTTTCAAAGATACCTATAGTGTGCCTTTATAGTCACCCAGTTACGTTGTGACGTTTGGTACACCCAAAGCACTCCTACCGAATCCGGAAGTTACACAATCTCATGGTCTAAGAAACTGATACTTGACATCAGAAAAGCTTTAGCAAACGAACTACACGATCTTGTGCTATGCTTAGGATTGGGTCTTGTCCATCACATTATTCTCCTAATGATGTCATTCTCCTAATGATGTGATCCCGTTATCAACGACATCCAATGTCCATAGTCAGGAAACCATGACTATCTGTTGATCAACGAGCTAGTCAACTAGAGGCTCACTAGGGATATGTTGTGGTCTATGCATTCACACATGTATTACGATTTCCGGATAACACAATTATAGCATGAACAATAGACAATTATCATGAACAAGGAAATATAATAATAACCATTTTATTATTGCCTCTAGGGCATATTTCCAACATCTCTCCCCCATCCTAGGGCTCCATCAAATTCATCTCCATTGCTTGAGTTTTCTTCAGTGGATTGAGGCCATTTTCATCACTCAAGGTACCTCACCCACTCTCTTCTTTTTGGTTGGTTGGAATCAACTTATTTGATGGCATTGATTCCTTTTATGCAAACCCTACTTGTGCTCCATTTTGTGTGAAATCAATGGATTTGATGGATGGTAGATCTAGATCTAGGGTTGTATATGTGTGATTGACCATGTGTAGTGTGCTAACTCTGTTGTTTGTAGCTAGATCTATGGTTATTGTTTTGGTTATTTCTAGGGTTAGGGTTAGTGTTAAGCGAAGTCATTATTTAGTTGTTAGGGTTAAGCCATGATATTTTGTTATTTAGTTGTTATTTGTTTTGTTGCTTAAATGTATTGCATAGAACTTTTATCGATCCATGGGATGCACAATGGATATTGTCCCATATTATGTTGCCGCCTATCGTTGACATTTTCTAAAATGTATTTAGATGGGTAGTCTCTGAATCTCCATTATTTGGATAAGGAGACATTTATAGGCAATGACGATCAAGGGGAAGAACACATGGTATTTGAGTATAGCCCAACCTATGAGGATGTAGTTGTGAAAGTTAGAAGTGTGTTACATTGGCTGGACCCAAGTGATGAGGTAAAACTTATTGTAAGGTATGATGTTGGAGTGGGGGTGAAGTCTCAGTTGAAGAGTATATGTGCCTATCACCTCGGAATTGCATTGGAAGGTGTACAAGGGTAAACTAGAGCAATCACAAGACAACTCACTTGAATTATTTGCCACCAAGGTTGATGCTCCTCTTCTACAAATTGACTTGAACCGGTATGCCTCCTCCCCAATACATGATGCTAGGGTTGAGGTGTATGTCCCCAATTCTTATAGCCAACCACTAAGTAGTCAATCAAATGAAGCGGAGATGAATGACAGAGCCACGGTAATTCAAGACCCAAAGATTCATGCTATGGCTCATGTTGATAATGATGATGCTTATGCGGAAGAAGAAGAGATTCATTACAATCCAATAGGTAACTTGGATGTCATTGTCCATCAAGACATGGATCGTAGCCTCCCTTATAACCGTATGTGTGGTTATGGCTCGGATGATGAGGGTCCTGAGTAAGATTTGGATGAAGATGGATTCACGGTGCAAGAAAATTAATTCTTCAAGGAGGTGCACGGCAAGGAAAGAGGACCCCCATTATTTCGTGATCTTAGCCTTGACGACCATGGCATTGTTGATGGTGGCATGAGACTGGGGTTGGTTGAACCAACACCGTGCCCGAGAGTCGGCGATCAAAGGTCGAAGGATGAGGACGAGAATGCTCATTTGAAAAAAAGGCATCAAGTTTGGGTGCTTCCAAGAGTTTAAGATGTGGTTGAGTGACTACGCCATTCGGGACCATAGGCCATTTGTTGTTGGTCATTCGAACCAAGAGGTGCAGTACACCGTGAAGTGTGACAAAGAAGGTTGTAAATGGAAGGTTCGTGGAAGAAAAATTCATGAAACGGGGCAATGGGAGTTGAAAAGTTGTGTAGCTACTCACGAGTGCATACCTCCATACAAAGTTGACCGAAGCAAGGGCCACCATCAACTCACGTCAGAGTTTCCCGGCTACAAATTATTGAATGAGATATCCCATGACCCAACCGTGAAGCTAAAGTTTCTGATGAGTATTGTTGAAAAAAATGTATGGATACAAGGTCAACTATGGGAAGGTATGGAAGTCCAAGTCAAATGCTATTAGGATGTTGCATGGTGATTATGCGGCCGCATACAATATTCTTCCGAGGATGTTGGGAGCCATTGCACATAAGAACCTAGGCATGCGGCATGGGGTTGAGGACATTGAAGGAGTGTTTCATCGTGCCTTCTGGAGTTTTGGGCAATGCATCGATGCATTTAAGCATTGTCGTCCGGTGTTGTCTATAGATTGCACTTTCTATACCGGCAAATACAAGGGCACACTAATGGTGGCAATGGCTCATTCATCCAATGATAACGTGTTGCCGGTGGCCTTTGCTTTAGTTCCTTCCGAGCATGACGACAATTGGGAGTGGTTCATGGGGCATGCAAGGACCAAGGTGATTGGGAAGAGGCAAGGTATGCATTATATCAGACCGACACCATGGCATTCTCAAAGCCATAGAAGTTGTCATTCATGGGCTTCCAAAGATTCATCACCGATGGTGCATGAGGCATTTCGTGGCAAACTTTTACCGGGCATGCAAGAGCAAGGAGTTTTGCAAAGACCTTACCCATGTTTGTATGGCATTCACCATCAATGCATTCAAAACCCGGTATGATAAACTCTTCAAGGCTTTGGCAAAGAACAAAGGTGGAAGAGCATTCTTGGAAAGGAATTATGGGGAGAAGCATAAGTGGTCACGCGCTTACGATGAAGGAGGTTGGAGATACAGTGACATGATGAGCAACATGGTTGAATGCTTCAACAATGTGCTTAAGGGCGTCCGTTCTTTGCCGGCGAATGCAATACTGAAATACACCTTCTTCAAGCTGAACGAGTATTTTCTTAGGCATTCCGAAACCACCGCCAAATGGATAAGCGAGAAAAAAGAGTATCCCGACAAGGTTGATGATTGGTTGAGGTTTCAAGCAGGGAAGTCCTTGCATCAACAAATCATTAGATTCGACGACAAAGAAATGATCTACCAAGTGGACGAGCCAGGTGGCACAACACGAGACGGTGTGGCTTACGACGGTGTTGCGTATAAGGTGGCCCCAAGAATCGGTGGTGTCAGTGTGAGAGGCCTCATAAGTACCACTAGCCGTGCTTGCATTTTATGACGGCGGCCAAGGCGAGACACTTGCATGTTTCTGATGGGAGGACCTTGCGGTTGTAGGAGTTCACATTGGAAGCCACAAGGTTGACATGGGCGCCTTGATTTCATCCTTTCCTTGACCACTCATAGTGGCATGTGTATGATGTCCCACATATTGTGCCTAACCCTGAACTCATGGTGCCTACAAAGGGAAGAAGAAGAAAGAAGAGGTTTAGGAGTGACATGGATGATCTAGCTGGTTACACCAGAATGAAATAGTTTGGTAGAGGTCATTTCATGGAGCCATCGGACATCAACAACTGTGGACAATGTGACGATTCGGACACAATGTTAGGACATGCACCAAAAAACCAAGGACAAATGCCAACACGAGCTCTAGCCAAACGGGTGTTCGTAGAGGAGGTTCCGATGGCACACGAGGAGGTAGGACTGATGGCCATGGAGGACGGGCTAGTCTTAGAGGTAGTGCACGAGGAGGGACTACTATTGGTGGGCGTGGAGGACGGCCAAGTCTTAGAGGCGCCGGTGGAGGTGGTCGTGCTTTCGGTCTTACTAGGACGAGGAGAATCGATAGAGGAAGGCCTATTGACGTTTTTTGCTTAATCCGGATGGTTGAAATAATTTGAATGGTACTTGTTGTTTTGTGTAATTACTCTTATTTTATTTCCTTTATTCATTATGTTGATATCTTTCACTAACAACCAATCATATTTTTGTAGGCATGGCTTCATCCGGTTCCATGACAAGGCCGTCGTGTGCTGATCGTGAAGACATGTCGAACAAGTGGCAGAATGCCAAGCTGGACGAGGTGAAGGAAAAAGATATGAAAACTCCATCATGTTGGTGTGGAGATGTTTGCAAGGTGAAGGGTCCACCGACCGCAAAAAGTCATGGACGGAAGGGAGAAGACTCTTTGTGTGTCCCAACTATGCACATGACCGGGTGCTTCCAACAAACGCCTATGACATACCACCGGTATGGTCAAAGAGTAATCTCAAATTTTGTCCAACTTCAACTCATAATCCTAACAACAAATTTGTTTATCCTATGCAATCACCGCCTCCTCTTTGCAAGTACTTCACATGGATAGATCAAGGTGTTCCAGAGAATGTCAAAAAGGACCAATATCAAGATTGTCTTAGGAGGCAACGGCTGTTTGAAGAAGCATTTTAGAGAGGCTTGGATGAAGAGCGTCGTCAGAAGGAGAAGATGGAACAAAAGAAACGCGAGGAGGAGAGGGCACACAAAGAGAAGGCTGCTCATGAAGAAGAGAGGGAAATAAAGCTTGCAAGGGCTCGTGATGCACAAGAGGAGGATGAGGCATGTTACAAGAAGGGAAAAGGGCCCATGTTTCCTTAGTGATCTTTAGATGCATCTACTGAAGTTGTATGTCTGTGACTGTTTGATGGTATTTCGTATGCCGGATATTTGATGATATTGCGATGCTTGAGACTATTTTATTCTACCATGTATGAACTATTTGTGATCTTTAGTGTTGAACTATTTGTGACTGGAAAATTGTTACTGAAATATTGTCAACTATATATGATTGTTGTTTGTTTAGTCATCTATAATTGTTTGCTGTTTTTTCATTTTGCAGAGATTTCAACCCTACCGCCATAGTTTGCGGCGGTAGGCTATGGTGGCCTACCTCCTTGGGCAGTGGCGGTAGGCCCCCCAACTCGCGCGCCGAGCCAGACACTTGTCTAGTGGGGTGCGCAACGGGAAGGGACCCTACCGCCAGAGCATGTGGCAGTAGGTTGTGGTTTCCTACCGCCAGAGCCTATGGCGGTAGGCCCAGGTACTCGCGCGCAGAGCCAAACACTTGTCTGGTGGGGTGCGCAACAGGAAGGACCCTACCCACAGGCTATGGCGGTAGGGTGTGGTGGCCTACCGCCTGGGGCAGTGGCGGTAGGGGTTGATCCCTGCAAAACAGCTAGTAGTTAGAGATGGGAGTCGAGAAACAATGCGTATAATTACGTTGTCAACTATGTTGCACAGGGCAAAAAGAAAAAACAAGTGAGATGCAACACCCGGTACATAGTTCAAGTGACACATGTCATGTCCGATAATTTAAATAAGAAGCAACACACGGGACATAGTTCAAATGACACATGTCATGTCCGATAGTTCGAATGACACACATCATTTCCACAAGTTCAAATGACCAACATCATGCCCGATAGCATCGTAAGTACCCGGAAAGGAGCCCCTAATAAGACGGAAAAGAGGCCCTAACCTGCTTAATACGTTCGATTACTGAAGCATGCTTTGGATTAGGCTTTGGTTCATACTCTGCAGAACCCGCCCAATGGATCATGGAACCCTTTTCCTCATGGAACCAGGCCCATCGTGCATGTCGGGTTGGATTCTCCGACACTCCTTGTTTGATTGCCCATCCAATGATCTGTCCGGGCTTTGCCATGTCCACCTCCTCAAATTCGTCAATGCTTACGGAGAACGCTATCTTCATTGCCAAAGTCCATCTACACTCATCTTCCTTCTCCCGCAACTCATGAACTATCCAATTTTCTCTCTCGAGCTCTTCAGGGAACTGACAGAACACATACTTGTTGAAATCACTCATAACCGCGTTTGCCTCTTCACAACTCTTAATCCATTTTTGAAGCTCCCTCAGCATCCTACGACGTCGTTCTACTTCACACTTCTCATATGTTATCTGCACCTTAGGGGTCCTTTTTTCCATGCTACATTGAGTGAAAAAAACCAAAACTAGGGTCAAATGATATAAGACAAACAAAAAGCATAACTTATTCATAATGACCTAAGACATAAAGTTCTTAGTGGTTCAAATGACATAAGGTACATAACATAAGATCGAATTCAAATGACTTGGCTTACATAACATAAGTAGAAATTCTATTCGTCCATCATGGTCGAATTCAGATGACTTGGCTTACATAAATGATATGGGTACATGTCATTATATTCCAAATGACACTAGAACATCATGTGTTTGAACCCACTCTATTTGTCCATCAACACGACATCTTTGTCGTACGGCCCTGGGTTGCAGCAAATGACATCATTTCTTTCATGGACCCAAGCCCAGCGAGAAGCCCGACTAGCTATCGGCGAAGATGGTTGCCTAACTAGCCAATCAATGATATGGCTGGGGTTTTTCAAGTCCATCTCATGCACTTTATCCCTTGTACCGCACAATGCAATTTGCCTTGCAAGAGCACGTCTATGAAATTTCTCTTCCTTCTTGAGCTTGCTTATGTTTTTCTGTTTAGCTTCATAGAACTCAACTTTGTCATCGTCACACTCGCTCACATAGTACTTTGAAAAGTCACTATAAGGCGCATTCAATGCATCGACGGCTTTGACCCACAGCTTCATCTTTTCCTCAATGACTTCGCGTTCACGCTTTGCCGCCGCCTCCACGGAAGTCTCAAAGAAGATGATCAGTGCCATCCTACAAGTCGAGGGGTAACTATAATGGTCATCGTAAGCATAACCTTAAGCACTAACCGTAAGCACTAACCCCCACCCCACATTGGTCTTCTCACACAAAAAAACCAAAGGCATCATAAGCATAACCCTAAGCACTAACCCTAACCACAACCCTAGTTTGTACTATGAAGTGTTAGATACACTAGCTTGGCACTATAGTAAGCACATATATAATGAACCTTACAAATCAACTTGATAGTTGATTTAACACAAGATGACTAAAACTTAAGTCATTAGCATAACCCTAAGCACTAACCCTAACCGCGACCCTACTTTGTACTATGAAGTGTCAGATCCACTAACTTGGCACTATAGTAAGCACATATATAACCTTACAAATGAACTTGATAGTTGATTTAACACAAAATGACTAAAACTAGGGTTTGCAACAAAGCTAACAATGCAACCAAATGATATGATTCCAACCAACAAAAGTGAGAGGGGTGATAGAGATACCTTCAAAGATGAAAATAGTCCGGATCCACCGGACAAATCTCAATGAATGAAGGTGGATTTTGGAGGGCTTCAATGGGGAGGGAGGTGAAAAATAAAAGACCAGCTCGGGGAAGAAAGAT